>NC_137125.1:53177179-53777179 GCF_949319135.1 Squalius cephalus
TGCTTGTGTGTGTGTCAGTGTGTGTCTCAGTGCTGGTGTGTGTGTCAGTGTGTGTCTCAGTGCTGGTATGTGTGTGTCTCAGTGCTGGTGTGTGTGTTTCTCAATGCTGGTGTGTGCGTGTCTCAGTGCAGGTGTGTGTCTCGGTGCTGGTGTGTGTCTCAGTGCTGGTATGTGTGTGTCTCAGTGCTGGTGTGTGTGTATCTCAGTGCTGGTGTGTGTGTGTCTCGTGGACCGGAGAGGTAAAGCACACGCTTGTGTACGGAAGGCCTGTCGTTTTTCATATCTGCGTCCCCCCCCGCCCCTCGCCCGGCAGCTTGTGCTTGGGTTCAGCGCAGGGGTCACCGAGGGGTCACCGCCTCAGAAAGAGGACGGGACAGGAGGCGTGTTACTCTCGCGTGCTCTTCTCTGCTTCCTTTTATTGCTATCTTTTTTTCTTCCATCCCCTCAAGCTCAAGCTGGGTGAGTGCTTCTCCCCGACCGACGACTTGTGTGTGTTTTTCTCGTGTTTGCTTAGCTTGTCTGTTTTGAGAGTGTGTCGTGAGATTTACGGCGAGACGAGGCTTCGCTAGTGGTCAACAGTTCAATGAGGTCGCGGACCGGATGTAAACAAACGCAGATCAGCTGGTGCCTGTCAGACGGGGAGACCACACGCACACACACACACACACACGCACACACTCTCTCTCTCTCTCTCTCTCTCTCTCTCTCTCTCTCTCTCTCTCTCACTCATACTCACACACACTCTCACACTCACTCTCACACACACACACACACACACACACATACACACACACACACACACACACACACACACACACACACACACACGCACACACTCTCACACACACACACACACACACACACACACACACACACACACACACACACACACACACACACACACACACACACTCATTGCCACACAACATCGACCTTATTTAATACGTTTGAAAATGTATTTCATGCCAAGAGAATGTTTTTGAACTGACGTTTTATCCTGGCTGCAATTATTGTTGCTCAGATCTGTCGCAGCTTGTTTGAGAGAGATGCGTTTCGACTAATGATTTATATCTGGCAGGTGATCATACTAATCACACTGACTTTCAGTGGAGTCACATCTTGAGCCAGTAAAGCCCGGGAAACACCAAGCCGACCTCAAAGAACTAGCGGCGGTGAAAGCGGACAAAAAGCTGCGCTTGAACACACCAAAAGTACGTCAGGCGACTGTCCACCAGCACGTGCGTTCTGAGTCTGCGTGTGAGTTAATATCTGTCTATATCAGCAGGCATCAATAGTCTACTTTCGTCATTCAAGAAGAGAAAGCGAAACTAGGACTGCAGATATGCAAACCCGGAAACCATTTTGAATGTCAATGATGCTGATCACTTTCTTCGTTCCAGTCGGCTCATGTTATTATGAAAATATTAGTGCGTTCAAATGCTCAGGTAAGATTACCAGCCCTAACAACTTGACTTCTTTGCTCTCTTTCATCACTTTCGCTTTTATCCTCGTGCACAGACTCGTTCGCTAAGCTAACAGCCAATCAGAGCTCTCTCTATCTCTCACTGACGGCACATGAATTATGTTATGTGAATTATTCTACTGTGTGATTGTAACTTGTGTCTTCGTAGCGTTGTCTTAGTACTGAAGGGCTCGATAGATTCACCTTTGAATTTCCGTCATTACACCGGATGTTGTTGTTATTCAGGAAGCTGGTCATAAATAAGTTTTGAACTAACTTTCTCAGAAGGGTTTTCTTCAAACTGTTGCTCTGCTCCGAGAGAAAAAACTGACAACAGAAGAAGACAGTTTACACTATAGCGCCCCTTGTGGCAACTCTGACACACTTCAGAAAGCATGTAAATGAGCTTGTGTAGCAAAGTGATTGTTTACTTGTAAACTATTTAAAGTTTTGCATATGCTGTGTCCAAAATCGCATCAAGTCTGAGTAGGTACTACTTATTTGAATTTACTTGTGTGCTCTATAGTAAGAATGTGGGTTGTATGAATGATGTGGACATACTACATTCATCATGTTGTCATTAGCCGCGTTTCCATTACCCTTTAAATTGCGCGAATTGAAAATATGCCCAATGGAAACACATTAATTTTGCAAAACCTCCCATTTTTACGCTCGCATGAGGGGGTTTTTCAGGCAATTCGAAAAAGGAATATTTCGCAAAACTGCAATGGAAACAGTTTTTGCGCATTTACAGGTCACCTGACTTAGGTGGACAGAATACGAGACAGAGTTCTTTATTAAACTCATATAAGACAATAGAATGACAGAAATACTGGATTCTAAACCTCAAAGAAATGCCACAATCAAGACCTCGAAGCAGAAATGAGGGAGAAAAACCCAGAAACACCTCATATGAGCTGCTCACAGTATAAGGGTCTTTCCTTGCCATCAATGCTTGGATAACATGCCTACTTTTCCTTCCATTAATAATAATAATATCTAGTGCAGTGGCTGTGATATATATATATATATATATCCCCTTAACGCCCACTGTCGCGAATTTGCAACAAACCCCTTCCATTCAGACTGCAGGCGAGATAGCGTGTGTTTTCCCCCAATGCCTGTTTGTGCACATTCGATACATACCTAGGAACATTTTGCACGCACTGGTTTCTCGTAGGAGCGGTCGGAGTGGGAACTACATCCGGTTCATCGAAGCTAATATTTTGGTTTGCAAAATCCGCATATCAAGGGCGCAAATGTGGAGAAATTGCCCAAAATGAGTTAAGTTGTGCTAAGATAAAAATATGTACCAGATTATTGATTGCTTCTATAGCTATGTTATTCATATAGACTTCATGTGACGAATATTTTTTACGTACTTTGTAGATTTCTGTTTGTAGCAAATTTGCGACATTGGTCCATAACGGCTGGATTGGGCTAATGGCTACATATTATAATAATGCTGTATTTAGATGGTTTCAGCCAAAAAAAATTTTTTTTATTTTTTTATTTTTTTCACAAAAAATAGCATGTTAGGATATAACACTATAAGAATATATAATGTATGCACTGGAGAAACAAGGAAAGAGTTAAACAGAGTGTAACATGGAATGTATAAAAACTACTGTCAATGTTAGGGAGTAGGAGAGTGTTTTGTTTCTTGCTGTTGTCAAGATTCATTAATTTGTCAATTAAAGTTTATAAGTTCTAACAACTTTGTGCCATGAATAAAATCTACATACCTGAGATGGGAAAATGTGTTTTATTAATTTTACCATTTTGTAAAAATTAACCTAAATGCCTGTTGTCGCAAATTTGCAACATACCAAAATTTCTATTTATTTGTTGTGCAAAAGTGAAATTGATAATCTCAACATTATTTACCATCTACTTAAAGGCAAAAACACACATACATTTTTTTTTTATATAATATATATATATATAAACCTACCAACGTCCGTTGCCATGATTTTTGGAATGACTTATCGCGAGAGAAATTGCGTTTTAATCGCATAGCATCGGTTAATGGAAACGCCGTCATTTCGCAATAGGGTTTTTTTTTCGATATTTTGAAAAAATCGCAAAAGTTTTGCGCACATCTGTAATGGAAACGCGCCTACTGTCATGTGACCTAGTTGTGTCACTTCACTGCCATTCATAAATCCTCTCCCGTGGCCTCATGGGATAGTAAAAGGTGTGTTGGACAGACCGAACGTCAAAATAGAGCTACACGATTCTGGATAAACTGAGAATCACCATGTTTTTTTGGTTTCAAACAGAGATTCTCCCATGATTCTGAACAGACAACTAAACAAAATAACATGTCATTTACAACATGTTAATTGCTCCAGTCTATTTAAAATGTGTAATTATTAATCTGAATGAATTATTTTATAAAATCGGGTTGAGTGAATGATTCAATGACTCACTCAAAATGCTAAACTGGTTTCATTACTTGATTAATCTGTGTTTTTAAACGAACCGCTTGAATGAATGATTCAATGACAAATACATTTTTGTATTTATATAATAAATTAGTTGCATCTCAGAGTATAAGACAGTTCTGGAAGGTAATTATCCCACTTTGACGACAGACTTTTTCTTAGGGATTTCAGAGGCTGTGGATTGAGATCGGTCCGCTGGTTAGTCCAGTTAAGTCACAATGTGCATTGAGGAATTTATTCGGTAAATGTGTTTCCATCGTAGTTTATTGCGCATGTATTTGACTCAAACGAGTGCAGCATACGTTTTTTTTATGCGCATTTTGGTGTTTCAATCAGTTTTTTAATGCGATATCCCAAAATGCGCATAAAAATAAGTGGATGGAAACATAGCTACAGATTAAGCCCTATTCGCACTGGATTAGTGTTATCTGGGGACCTCGTGTGATTTAGAAATGACCCCCCCACATCCGAGTTTTCGTGTTTACTGACGTATCTCCCGGATGTGATGTTAATAGGCTATAGCTTGGGAATGTCTTGTCGTTATAGGTCTAGCTGTGTGATATTTCATAAACAGAAGAATGTTCTTAACCGCTGCTTTACATGTCGTCCATCTCCATCTAATCACTCTTTTTTTACTCTTCTAATGGTTTTCAGCTTTCTCTTTATGCAAATTGTATAGTTGTACTGTGTATAGCGATATGACCCAGCACCCAAAATACTATCAAAATACAACGCAGCCTTTACTCTTCACGAAAGATGGATAAAAAAGCACACAGGAAACAAAAACCTTGAAAAAATTATATACGACCCGCCAAATCACAGAGATGCTGATTCACACGGGACTAATATTATTATCACAGGACCTCGGGGTGTTCGGCCAAATATGGTTGGGCATTTGCGGGGGAATTTTAACTTCACAAATTACAGACATGGCCGATTCGCACGGGATTAAGATCACAGACAGCCTCCGCAATTATTACAAATGACTAGAGGTCACCGGGTAATACTAATCCAGTGCGAATAGTTAAGTTTTAGCAACATCAGCATACCTGTGAACACGATGGACTTCGGCCTTTTTAATTATTTAATTTTTTTCTCAGCCCAGCTGCACTAGAAGCGTATTTGCACACCTGCCGTGTATTCAGACCGTCCCAATGCTGAATTACCCCTGCGGTCAGAGCGAACGGACCATTGTTCCCCTCTCTCTCTCTCTCCCGGGCGAGCGAGGGGCTCTCCCCGTCAGCCGTGTCCAAACACAGCCTCTGAAATCTGCTCTTTAGAGACCTGGCAAACACTGTTGTGGCTCTTGGCTGAGATTCACTGGCAGATGAGACTCGATGTTAAGGCCAAAGCCAGTTAGTGAGCTGCCAGATCCAACCATTATTATCATTATTCACTACGAAAAACAGAAAAACATCCTTGTTTATTTTCAGAGTGGTCTGGCTCAGACGGCGTAATGTTTTGAAACACCATACATGGATTATATGTGTAGTTTGTGTTGTGTTGTGTGTGATAATGAGTCTTTGTCATTGCAGGTAGTTGGGGAACAGTTGAACAGTGAGAAGACCTCGACCCCTCCACAGCCATGCATAGCAAGAACCGTAAGTGGATTAGCACTTTCTTTTGGAGAATCAGGTGTGTCAGGTTTTGGGGGCGTATTAATGCCTTGGACTGGATTATGTATTTGTGGGATATTCATGATGGTTTTGCTTGAAATATAAAGTGAAGCAACATCTAAAGCATTGCTACTATTTTAATAAACCATGTGCATTGCCTCACGAAAATTTTAAGGAAGTGTTGTTTAATAGCATTTCTGGTTTAGACCTCAGCAGCAAAAAAGGGAGTCAGAGTTGATAAGTTTGTTTTATTGCTGTGAATCAGTTCAAACCTCGGATTCAGTGATTTGTTTGTGTTGTCATGCAAAAATGTTTATGGAAGTCTATGCGAGGCATTTTATATATATATATATATATATATATATATATATATATATATATATATATATATATATTTATAATATTTATATTTATAATATATTTATATATTTATATTTACAAATATATCTAAATACAAATAAATGAATAAAAAATAATATATATATATATGCAGCTTGTCAGTGACGTACGGCTCTGTAAACGCTGCTCACTCTGAAATAGGGCTGTGCAATTAATTGAATTTCGATTTCGATTTCAATTTTGTCTCCCAACGATCACCAAAATAGTACAGTCGAGTAAAAACTATTATTTTGCCATGTTCTGTTTTGAAAGAATTCTGGTACAGCGATGATGGGATACAGAGATAGGGATTTCCTGGAATGATGTGTGTTATCGTACTTCTGCTGCGGGGCATATTTGTGTGTGTGAGACGCCCTCTGGTGTTCAGATGGAGTGTGTGAGATGCCCTCTGGTGTTCAGATGGAGTGTGTGTGTGTGTGTGTGAGACGCCCTCTGGTGTTCAGATGGAGTGTGTGTGAGACGCCCTCTGGTGTTCAGATGGAGTGTGTGTGTGTGTGTGTGTGTGAGACGCCCTCTGGTGTTCAGATGGAGTGTGTGTGTGTGACGCCCTCTGGTGTTCAGATGGAGTGTGTGTGAGACGCCCTCTGGTGTTCAGATGGAGTGTGTGTGTGACGCCCTCTGGTGTTCAGATGGAGTGTGTGTGAGATGCCCTCTGGTGTTCAGATGGAGTGTGTGAGACGCCCTCTGGTGTTCAGATGGAGTGTGTGTGTGTGTGTGTGAGACGCCCTCTGGTGTTCAGATGGAGTGTGTGTGTGAGATGCCCTCTGGTGTTCAGATGGAGTGTGTGTGTGTGAGATGCCCTCTGGTGTTCAGATGGAGTGTGTGTGAGACGCCCTCTGGTGTTCAGATGGAGTGTGTGTGAGACGCCCTCTGGTGTTCAGATGGACTGTGTGTGTGTGTGTGTGTGTGAGACGCCCTCTGGTTTTCAGATGGAGTGTGTGTGAGTGAGACGCCCTCTGGTGTTCAGATGGAGTGTGTGTGAGTGAGACGCCCTCTGGTGTTCAGATGGAGTGTGTGTGAGTGAGACGCCCTCTGGTGTTCAGATGGAGTGTGTGTGTGAGATGCCCTCTGGTGTTCAGATGGAGTGTGTATGTGTGTGAGACGCCCTCTGGTGTTCAGATGGAGTGTGTGTGTGACACCCTCTGCTGTTCAGATGGAGTGTGTGTGTGAGACGCCCTCTGCTGTTCAGATGGAGTGTGTGTGTGAGACGCCCTCTGCTGTTCAGATGGAGTGTGTGTGTGAGACGCCCTCTGGTGTTCAGATGGAGTGTGTGAGTGAGACGTCCTCTGGTGTTCAGATGAAGTGTGTGTGTGAGACGCCCTCTGGTGTTCAGATGGAGTGTGTGTGTGAGACGCCCTCTGGTGTTCAGATGGAGTGTGTGAGTGAGACGTCCTCTGGTGTTCAGATGAAGTGTGTGAGTGAGACGTCCTCTGGTGTTCAGATGGAGTGTGTGTGTGAGACGTCCTCTGGTGTTCAGATGAAGTGTGTGAGTGAGATGTCCTCTGGTGTTCAGATGGAGTGTGTGTGTGAGACATATGTTCATAGATGTATTATAGCGACACCTTCCCAGCCGTAACAATTGTAAAGATTTCGAAGGCCTTATTTTTATACCTGGACTCATCAGAGGCATTTCTCTCATTCCCGTGTCCTTTATATAGTGTGTGTCCTGTTGGCCCATGTGTTCTCAATGATATAGATGTGTATTTTCGGGTTTGATGATATTTTGCATTTCAGCTGTTACAGAAATACAGTTTTCTTACCTGCTTCACTGCGTTCTGGATTTGTATTCAAGTGTCTGTGCCGAGAGTTTATTTATTTAGTGTTTAGTCTTACAGAAGAACAGAGGGGCTTAAAGCCTTTATTTAACCAGGCACGTCACTTAAGAACAAGTTCTTATTTTCAAGGACAAATTTTCATTTTATTTTCTTCACAATGGTTGTGTGTTCAGAGAGGAGACACTGCTCGCCCAGCAGCTCCAGGACTCCTCTGGTTCCTGTCAAGGCCAAGATGTCTGCGGCTCAAAGCGAGGTGGACCCCCTTCCCTTCCGGGTTCCTCGGGATTATCCACACTCGCGCTTCAGCAAGGCCCCGCTGGCCGTGTATCCGCCCAAGGGAGCGCGAGCCAAGGCCTGGTGGGTAAAACACTGCCTTTCACTGACAGACACAGGATTATGGGTTCACTTTAGTGTTCTGGAGAGTGTGTAATAAAGCAGAGCTGTAATGCTGCTGTAATGTGACTGTAAAGCTCGCTGGTGTGTAGGCATATTCACAAAGAAAAAAAAAAAACATTAATATTAATTTGGCTGTGTTTATTATGTATTGAAGTTTAAAGAAATATGTCTAATCTGAAAAAAAATAAAAAAAATCTACATATAAATAGGCACAGATAGTCAAAATTAATGTTTATACTATTTACGTTTTGAGTCTCTTCTGCTCACCAAGGCTGCATTTATTTGTTCAAAAATACAGTAAAAATTGTGAAATATTATTATCATTTAAAATAACTTTTTTTCTGTGTGAATATATTGTGAAATGTAATTTATTCCTGTGATCAAAGCTGAATTTTCAGCATCATTACTCCTAATATTTATATCCTGATTTGCTGCTCAAGAAATATTTCTGATTATTATCAGAGTTGAAAACAGTTATTATTGTATTATATCATATTATATATTTTTGGAAACTGTGATGCATTTTTTTCAGAATTCGTTGATGAATAGAAAGTTGCATTAATTTGAAATAGAAATATTTTGTAACAATTTATGTCTTTATCGTCTTTTAATCAATTTAATTGAATGCACCCTTGCTGAATTAGTATATATATTTATTATTTAGTATATATGGTTGTGTGTCTATTTTGTCCCAAAACTTGTGTTAGACTAATCAAATTTGACACTTTGTGTGTTTTAAATGCACAATCTTTTGTTCTCTAGCGTGTCTTTACCCGTGGTGAGTCTGGAGAAGATGCCGTGTTTCAACAGATCGGAGGGAGCGCACATCAAAGTCAACTCTTCGTCTCCCACAGCGAGTTCTTCTCTTTCATTCTCTTCCTCGTCTTCCTCTCCGTCGTCCGCTCCTCTCAAGTCCTCCTCGACGTCACCAGCATCTCACAAGATCCAGGAGAAGTTCCTGAACGGTCGAGGTCCCGGGACTCCTCGCTCCACCACGCCTCCGTCACTGATTGACAGGCGGCCCAGCCCGTCACGGTCACCCTTGGAGAAACGCCCCGCCCCCTCGCCCTCCACGTCTCCATCCCTATTGGACAGGAGACCGATTGTCCCGCCTTCTCCTCCAGACAAGAAGCATCAGAATGGAGCCAAAGGCGGGAGGCCTCGGAGAGTTTCGGGTGAGTAGAAAACACTTTTAGAGAAGAAAATTTTATTTGCTGTGTTTTTTTTTGTTTGTTTTTTGGAGAAACTAAGAATTCAACATGATTTGATTGGAATAGGAGAGGGTTGTGCTTCGATTTTATTGGTTAATATTATTTTCCTCTGCCTGAATGGCCTTCGTGATGTCATCAATAAAGAAAAGTCGTTTTATCTAGTGGAATTTGAAAAGTCTTTTTTTTTTTTTTTTGTTACTGTATGTTTTATACTGTGTTGTTATTGTTAACTAAAACTATTAAAATATTTTTTGTTTATTCAAATCAAGCTGAAAAAAAAAAAAATCAAAACGTTGCTAATAACTGAAGTAGAAGTACTTAAATTAATTACTGAAATAAAAAATAAAGTTAAATAGAAATAAAAAAATAAATATTAAAAATGACAAAAAAGCACAAAAACAAAATAATGAAAACTGAAAATGTAAAACTAAAATTTTAAAATGTTAAAAAATACTATAACAATTTAAAATAATACAAAAAAATTAGTTTTTTTGTGTTGTTTTTAGATTTAATTGTATATGTTCTTGTTTTAATTAGCAAACACCATCGCACACCTGCAGTTGATCGGTGCGTGCAATAAAAAAGCCCAAGTAAATAGAGGTTAAAAAATCTACAAAGAACAAGGAACTCCCGCACACTATCAGGACTTGCAAATGAGCATCAGAATTTTATTAGCAACGTTTCGGTCTCCCTCATAGATATGCGTGATGAAGGTCGTGAGACCGAAACGTTGCTAAGAAAATTTTGATACTCATTTGCAAGTCCTGATAGTGTGCGGAAGTTCCTTGTTTTGAATACAGTGCTTAGCATAAGTGGACACACCCATGCTAAAGTTGACTAAAAAGAGGAATTAAAAAATCATCTTTTGGAAAGTGATCTTAATGCCTTAATTAGAAAAATGAGGAAAAATCCAACCTTTAAGGACACCAATTTTTTTTGTGAATGAATAATGTATCGTAAATAAATAAATGTTCTTCCTTAAAATACAGGGTGCATAAGACTGGACACCCCTATGTTAAATCCCCATAGAGGCAGGCAGAGTTTTATTTTTAAAGGCCAGTTACTTCATGGATCCAGGATATTATGCATCCTGATAAAGTTCCCTTGGCCTTTGGAATTAAAATAGCCGCACATCATCACACACCCTTCACCATATAGACAGAGTGTATTTAAGCCACGCCCACACCGGGGGGGGAAACAATCCAAACGTCTCCATTGACTTTGCATTGCGAGAGACTGCCTCCTTGTCATTTATGACTTATAACAAAAAACAAAACAATGTCTAAAAGCTGCTGTGTGACAAGGTGTACAGCAAACAAGCTAAATAACCCAGAAATACATTTTTATAAGCTGTCGACCCCAAAAAAACGGTTGTTTCAGGACATGGATCAATTGAGACAGAGCGCAACTAGTTCTCGAACTACGCCCACTGGAACGCGTATTATATACCCTATTATATTATTAACGTATATAATAATATATACGTTATTCTTAGTAACGTAACCCTACTACTGTAGCTAAGGCACTCGCAAACATAACCGTTACTGCATAGCTTTCTGCTTTATCCACATTATAAAAGTTGCATACTGTCAAAATGCTACAGCTTAGCTTACATAAATATAATATATAAAACTGACATTTGGATATTTTACTTACCAGTGACGAAATGTTTACCGTTCGGAAGCTTATAAAAATGTATTTTTTAGCTTGTTTGCTGTACACCTTGTCACACAGCAGCTTTTAGGCATTTTTCTGTCTTTTGTTATAAGTCATAAATGATAAGGAGGCAGCCTCTCGCAATGCAAAGTCAATGGAGACGGTTGGATAGTCCCCCCCCCCCCCCCCCCGGTGGGTGTGGCCTTCAGATTATGACACGTTGCGCTCTGTCTCTATACCTAGAGATTGGCATGGAGTACTTTCCATAAGATTATCTCTCAATGCAAATCAAACCAGCTATTAGGCTAACTGAAATAAAACCATGCCAATCTCTAGGTAAGGCTATGTGATGATGTGCGGCTATTTTAATTCCAAAGGCCAAGGGAATATTATCTGGATACATAATATCCTGGATTCATGAAATAACTGGCCTTTAAAAATAAAAATCTGCCTGCCTCTATGGGGATTTAACATAGGGGTGTCCAAACTTATGCACCCTGTATTTTAAGGAGGAACATTTATTTATTTACGATACATTATTCATTCACAAAGAAAATTGGTGTCCTTAAAGGTTGGATTTTTGTTGGATTAAGATCAATTTCCAAAAGATGATTTTTCTATTCCTCTTTTTAGTCAACTTTTGCATGGGTGTGTCCACTTATGCTAAGCACTGTATGTTCTTGTTGTAAAACGGGTGAGAGAGAGAAATAAAAACACAAATCAAAAGGATGAACAAGCATTAAAGGAAATGAATCCCGTCACCTGTTTTCAAACTCAAGTCCTGTGGTTTATGTTTTGAAGAGTTGTCGTTCGCCTGGAAGCTTGAATGTTTAGTCGTCACTCACTCGTCCCTCTCCGTATGTTGTTTACTCGGCTCTTGGCTCTCGGCTTGATTTATGCTGCTCTCGGCCGGCAGATCCTCGCACTGCTGTAATCAGGACTCTGTGTTTGAAACCGCAGTTTCTCAGAGATAAACCCTCTGGTGTGAAATACGCTCTTGGTGAGTCTCTTCGCTGTCCACTGTTCACATAGGCCGCATCTAAATGAGAGGAAACCTGGGAAATGACTGATTTGAGATCATCGCACACACGATATTATTCAACCAACACTCGAAATTGATTCCAATGCATTTTGACATTAGCATGTTGAGAAACGAAATACTCAATAATCTAATACGTACAAAAAAATACATTACACACACACACACACACACACACACATATAAAATAAATGTTGCCACTGAGGTTCTAAATATTTGTTTTAAGAAGTAAAACAGACTAAGTATTTAAATTAATCAAGGCATGTTTTCCACAATTTATGAACACGTATTGAATCATTTGATATAGAGATATTATTTGATATGCACCAACATAACATACTAATACATATCAATAATAAATAAAACAATTTAAATGATATAAATTATAAAATAAAATAATAAAATGTATAAATAAAATATATTTCAAGTGTATAAAAAAAAAAAAAAAAATATATATATATATATATATATATATATATACACACATATATACACACATACATATATATATATATTAGGGCTGTCAAAAGATTAATCGCGTTTAATCGCATCCAAAATAAAAGTTTGTGTTTACATAATATATGTGTGTGTACTGTGTATAATTATTTTCTATATATAAATACACACACATGCATGTATATATTTAAGAAATATTTGCATACATATACTGTATATATTTATATATAATTTTTTTATATATAAATTACACATTTTTCTTAAATATATACAAGCATGTGTGTGTATTGATATATACAAAATAATTATACACATATATTATGTAAACACAAACTTTTATTTTGGATGTGATTAATCTTTTGACAGTCCTAATATATATATATATAAATGCTTGTGTGTGTATATGTATACAAATACATACAAAAAGATACAAATAATTACTGCATTTTATGAAATAGTGCATAATATATTACATCAAATAAATTATATTTAGCTGAAAATAACAATATAAAGTCCCTCTCTGTTTTGTTGCACAGGGCGAGTGTTTGATGCTAATAAACACTGTGGGGTTTTAGACCCAGAGACGAAGCGGCCCTGCACTCGTTCGTTAACCTGTAAGGTTGGTACCATTACTCATAATCACATCGGTTGATTTGAATGTTCGCTGTGTTGGTGTTCATAACATGTGTTTGATCATGTATGTTCTAGACTCACTCTTTGACCCACCGGCGAGCCGTCCCAGGACGGAGGAAAGACTTCGACTTTCTGCTAGCGGAGCATAAGGGACGGGCGAAGGAGAAGGAGGGGGGGCAAAAAAAGGAAGTTCAAGCAGGCAGCCAATCAGTGCAGGTCACACAGTCACATGACGCAGCACCCAGCCAATCCACAAGCTGTACCAATGGCAAGACCACTCCCACTCTCAAACTGAGGCTGGCCAATTCACACTTGCACAGGTACGTTCTGCCGACCACACTGATTGTAGGATTAGTCTACTTCCATACTAAAGTGCTAACGCAATCATTCGAAACATTGTTTCCAGTTAGGTTCAGAATATTTGCTTTAAGAAGTAAAACAGTAAAAATGTTGTTAAAACAATCAAGGCATGTTTATCAATATATAAACACATGATATTCAATCCTTTTTTATTTATATGCACCAACATGTCAATAAACTGCCATATTTTCCTAAATATTTATACTAAAACATTTTAGTGAGGATTCATTTTGAATCGTTTAGTTCTGAATCGATTCATTGACATGAACCGTTGGAACTGATTCACAGAATTGAATCAAATTTACCAACTTTATGTATTTTTGCTACTAAACTTTAAATTGGGACAAGAAAAGATTGTGAAATAATATATAAATAATGATAAATTTTTTTTAGGAAACTTAATGGGCAAATAAAAGTGCATTTTAAAATCATTGCCATATTTACGTTACTTGATTTTAAATTTCCAGAAAAATCATCTGTGAATCGTGAAAATTCAGTATAATGCTTAAGCCCTAGGCTAACAGATGTTTTTATTATTTTTATTTTTTTTATGCATCTGTTTTGATTATTCTATGATTTTTGAAGAGGACCTATTATTACCTTTTGTTTTAGGCTCTACTAGAACAGGTTTTCATGCTTGAATGTTCATTATTTTCCTCATATTCTCCATTGTTGCAGCTCCTCTCTTCCCAGTCTGTCAGTAACACTCTGTTTAGTTCCTGTCTCTATGAAGCCCCGCCTTCTGAAAAGCACACTGTGCTCTGATTGGTCAAGCCCTTTGAGTGTGTTTGGGAAATGTCCCGCCCCTTATCATAACCCGCCAGTTTAACACACTACTAACTAACTCAACCAGGCCCCGCCCCTTTATTCTGCGCATTAATTATTTAAATGAGGAATATTGTGACGTGTTCGTTCCCGGAAGAAACTCAAGACTACAATGGAGGCGTTTCAGGGAGTTCAGAAACACTGACACTGAAATAGAGAATAACTCTCTTTTTCATGCTCAAACAGCAACTTTACACACTAAAGAGAGTTGAACACTTTGAATGACTGTTATGAATAACCTCGCCTTGCCTAGAAGGTTTCTCAGATGATCATGTCTTCCTCTGCAGAGTGTGTGGTGTCGTGCTCAGCTCTGCTCCTGAACCTGCGCTCGACTGGCAGAGAATCAGCGGAGACTCGCGTCTGTCCAGCGATGAAGGAGAAGCGGATCTTCCTGAAGAGACAGAGAAGATGATGTGCCATTACTCTCCACAACACCCACAACCCCTGAGCGTGAGCTGAACAAAACCATTCATCACTGCACTGCTGTTTGTCTGTTGTGTTTTGAGACCCTTTATATTGCTGTATAAGCATTAAAGGGCTAGTTCACCCAAAAATGAAAATTAGCCCATGATTTACTCCCCCTCAAGCCATCCTAGGTGTATATGACTTTCTTCTTTCAGACGAATACAATTGAATCAGAGTTATATTAAAAAATGTCCTGGCTCTTCCAAGCTTTATAATGGCAGTGAATGGCCGTATCTGTTTTGAAGTCAATAAAAGTGCATCTATCCATGATAAAAGTGCATCTATCCATGATAAAAGTGCATCTATCCATGATAAAAGTGCATCTATCCATGATAAAAGTGCTCCACACTGCTCTGGGGGGTTAATAAAGGCCTTCTGAAGTGAAGCAATGCGTTTGTGTGAGAAAATATTCATATTTAACATGTTATAAAGTAAAATAACTAGCTTCCAACCAAACAAACTTATGCAGTCTACTTAAGTTTAAAGCGCAACTTGTGACGTCAGAAGTATCGTAAATATCAGCAGTGCGTCGCATTACTCACTTAAAGGGATATTTCAGTGCTGGAAAGATGAATGTGTATTTAAATTGGATCATTTATGTAGTAGAAATGTGAAGTTAGTTTAGAAGTTGGTGCCTTCTAGACTGAGAAAAGCCAGAAAATGTATTTTTGGAACAACAACTCCCAGAATGCACTTGCTTCGCTGCCCTACGAGGACACTCCCAAGCCACGCCTCCCGGTTACAGAGGGCAGTATCAGAAGAAATGACACAACTAGGCTACTAGTCGACTGGAAACTGAAAAGAGGCGTTTATGGTGAGATCCCCCTATGGGCGGGTTGAAGACATGCGGGACGAGCTCCTCCTACTGGCTGGAGTCTCTCGCCTCTGGACACAAGAGCCTCTGATGAGCTAAATGATGATTTGTGCGTCATCTGAGGTTTTTTTCCAGACACACAATCCAGAAATCTCTCGTCTCAGGGGGACATGAGGGAGGGAAGCACGGTCACTCGAAAATACTACCGGGTTTCTACTGATACAAAGCTTAATGCTAATCGGTGAAGTATCCCTTTAAGTTGTGCTTTAGGCTTAAGTAGACTGCGTATGTTCATTTGTCCGGAAGCTAGTTATTTAAGTCGATAAAGTTTTAAATATGGATATTTTTCTCACACAAACGCATCGCTTCACTTCAGAAGGCCTTTATTAACCCCCCAGAGCAGTGTGGAGCACTTTTATCATGGATAAATGCACTTTTATGGACTTCAAAACAGAAACGGCCATTCACTGCCATTATAAAGCTTGGAAGAGCCAGGACATTTTTTAATATAACTCCGATTTGATTGTATTCGTCTGAAAGAAGAACGTCATATACACCTAGGATGGATTGAGGGCGTGTAAATCAAGGGGTGATTTAAATTTTTGGATGAACTAGCCCTTTAAAAATATAGGCTCCAAAAGATGATTGATTTTTGGGTGAACTATCCCTTTAAGTAGTATAATCTGAGAAACACATTCTCTGTCTGTGCTGGTGTGTGTTAGTGTTGTGCGTTCAGCAGTCGGATGATGGGAAGAGGTCACTACGTGTTCGACAGACGGTGGGATCGGGTCAGGCTGGCGCTTCACTGCATGGTGGAAAAACACGTCAACTCTCTCATGTGGAGGCGAGTTACACGCTTCTCTGTGTGCTTGCGCTATTATGCACACATTGGGGGAGAATTTATGGGTGGATGCACTTGTTTTTCCATCACTGGGAATTTCACAAAAGCTTTCAAATATTTCATCCCAAAATCAAAAGGAGAAAAAAATGTGTGTTAGGAAAATAAAGACGGTTTAGGACCATTTTGGATGTTTGCATTTGCACATAATTTTGATGTTCAATTATTCAGTTTTATTTATTTTATTATATATAATAAAATAAAGATTTATATTTAAGTGGCGTAAAAATAACCACATGAACACTGTTGCAGTGCAAAAAAATCATTTTCTTTATGGAATATATTTCTTTCATCCCAAAAAACTAAAGAAAAAAATATTTTGCATTAAGAAAATAATACTAAAATTTTATAAATAAATAGACATTATTAAACAAGTGGTTAAACATACATTTTTATTAATAATAATAATAATAATAATTTATAATGTTTTTTTAAGATTATTAAACTGAAGAGTGTCATAAATATGATTGTTAATAGTAAAAGTAAATAATTATTAGTAAACATTTTCATGGCAGTTAAGCACATTTACAGTTTTATTTATTTATTAATCATTTTAAATATTATTCATTAATATCTGACAATGTAATGTTAATGTTTAATAATAATAATAATAATATAACCTTTATATAATAATATATTCTAAAATATAAGTTTTATTTATTAATGCTATAAAAATATAACTTGATTAAATTAATATTGCAATGCATCCGAATAATAGATTTAATTTTCTGGTAACAATAAGGTTTCATTAGTTTACTACTTTAGTTAATATGAATTAAGAATGAACAATACTACAGCATTTATTAATTTAAATTAATGCTCATTTCAACATTTACTAATGCATTATTACAATCATTAACATTAGCTAATGCACTGTGAACTAACATGAACAAAATATGCACGGCTGTATAATATTAACAAAAATGAATAAATCCTGTAAGAAATGTTTTTCATGTTAGTTAATACATTATCTAATGTTAATTAATGAAACCTTTTTGTGAAGTGTTAGCAATTTTCTATATGCAAAATATTATTTTATAATATTTGGGGGTGAAATATGACCCAGATGTTTTTGGTTTTTAACTTTAGGCAGAAACAAATGAGATGTGACTGGCTTGAGTCAAGCTGTGTAATCGCACACAATGCTTTCTTTCGCTCTGTAAACGCACATTATTTAGGTTAACGTGCCACATAGCTTCCTACCACAGGCCGGTGATGTCATATCCTGTTTGCCACAGGAAAGTCCCCCTAGCGGTGGAGAGCATGACGAGCTCGTGTGAAGGTTCTCCCCTGGGCTCAGCGTTTCTCACGGCTCCTGTGGACAGCGTCTCGATGCTCTCGTACTCCTCCTCTCTCTCTCATAACGGCGCTGGTGTTTTCTGCATCAGGGACCCTGATCCCGGACCCGATCCCGGACCCCGACTGCAGAGGAGTAAACCGGCCAGGACGCCCAAAGCCTCAGGGGAAGGGCCGGGACCCAAAAGACGGAAAGCGCCTCCCGCTTCTGAACCAGCGGCTTACAGGAAAAGCGGGAACAGCGGGAACAGCTACCATCTCCCACCGCACATCAGTAACGGGTAATGATACTCCATACATATCACGATACTGAACTCACAAAACCATATTATTGCGATACTCCAATATGAAAAAATGAACACTTCTGGTCATTGTGCATGAGATATAAAATGTGTGCAATAATTCAGTAATCCACTATAATGCTCTGAAAAACAGACATAATTTAGTATTTCACAGCCATTTTCATGCTTCTCTTCTCTCCGACTCTGTGTTTGTCTACTGTACCTTTAAGACTTCTTTATGTAAATAATGAGTATCTCTAGGGGTGTAACGAGACCCTCATGTCACGATTCGATACATATCACGATACCATATTATTGCGATACTCCCAAGACATACATCTTTTCAGATGTTTATTTTGCAACACTCACTGATCAATATGATATTGGACGTGCCTGAAAAATCTGAGGGAATTTTAAAATTGTGATTTGCAGGCCAGGAAGTTGTTTCAATATTTTTTTATTTTACATTTTTTGACTATTTTTGTAGTGTACATATATTTCTATAAATGTTGGCATTTATATATATATATTTTTTTTTTGCGTATCTCTAGGGGTGTAACGAGACCCTCATGTCACGATTCGATACATATCACGATACCATTGCGATACTCCCAAGACATATGATAAAAGATTAACAAAAAATGTATTAAAATGCTGAATTTGATATTACATTGTGTGTGTAAATGAATATTCTTGGACTTGGAGCTGAAACCCAAAGCACCGAACAATAGAGACACCAGAATAACAATATTCATGATTCTGAAGCTGAAAATACACAATTATTATAGACGAATATGCTTGTACTCTCTCAATGACGAGATATATTTAAAATAATGTTGCACTTTTTACAGGTAACAAGACATTTGGCATTATCAGGACACACAAATATTCCCCCATTGCATTATTATACATTATATTCAACATTATACAGCGGGGGAAATAAGTATTGAGCACGTCACCATTTTTCTCAGTAAATATATTTCCAAAGGTGCTATTGACATGAAATTTTCACCAGATGTTGATAACAACTCAAGGAATCAGTACATGCAAAGAAACCAAAACAAATAAGCTCAGAAATTAAGTTATGTGTAATAATGTGAAATAACACAGGGAAAAAGTATTGAACACATGAAGAAAGGGAGGTGCAAAAAGGCATGGAAAGCCAAGACAACAGCTTAAAACTATTAGTAATTAAAAAGCAATCCAGCCCCCTGTCCGTGCAAATTAATAACAGCTGGTTCAGTCCCAACAGATGGCCTACAAAAAGGTCTCATTGCCAAGGTGTCACACAAGACACATCTCATGATGGGTAAAAGCAAAGAGCTGTCTCAAGACCTTCGCAACCTAATTGTTCCAACACATAATGATGGCATTGGTTATAGGCGCCATTCTATTCTTCTGAATGGTCCAGTGAGCACTGTTGGGGCCATAATACGGAAGGGGAAAGACAATCATTTCACCATAAATTTGCCTCGACCAGGTGCTCCTCGCAAGATTTCTGACAGAGGAGTGAAAAGAATAATCAGAAGAGTTGCTTTTTAATTACTAATAGTTTTAAGCTGTTGTCTTGGCTTTCCATGCCTTTTTGCACCTCCCTTTCTTCATGTGTTCAATACTTTTTCCCTGTGTCATTTCACATGATTACACATAACTTAATTTCTGAGCTTATTTGTTTTGGTTTCTTTGTATGTACTGATTCCTTGGGTTGTTATCAACATCTGGTGAAAATTTCATGTCAATAGCACCTTTGGAAATATATTTACTGAGAAAAATGGTGATGTGTTCAATACTTATGTTCCTCGCTGTATATACAGTTGTTTAATGTAGTACTGACACTAAAAATCTGAAAACTTGAATTTTTTTCTCATACAGAAATTTTCATTTTGGGTGAACTATCCACGGTATATATTGTTGCATTTTTGTATTGCGATATATTATGAGCTGATATACTGTATTCTTCCACCCCTAGTAACGGGACGGCCGCCCTCAGCATGCGGGCCAAGCCCCGGTTCGGCAGTGTGGACGTGTCCCTCCCGCAGGCGCTCACCGGGGATCACGGGGCCGTCTCGTCTCACAACACACTGTCCTACACCTCCTCTGATGGGAGGAAGAGGAAGAGCGCCGGATCGAGCGACAAACCCAGTAAAAGCACCAAATCCCCAGCACTGGACGGGATATTCAGGAAGAGCAGCTCCGCTCTGCTGTCGTCAGTCGAGACGGCCCACGGCGTCCTCAACACACAGGTGAAACACACTCTTTCTAGCAACACGATGTCCAAATGCATCCTTGGGAAGTTCGGATAATTTTCCTGAATCTCTTGTTCGATCTCGTTCATCCCCCGAGTCGTTTCGTTCATTTAAGGGGCTTTAAATGTTGTACTTTTAACAGGCAAATTCCCCGAACACATCCACCTACGCAATCTCAATCATATTCTGAATTAAGAAATCATTATAATGCAGTCGAAAATAATTTACAGGGAACACAAATAATTACTTTACCTTCCGAGTCTTTCGTTTATTTGTCACGTGACGGACGATCGTTCATGAAAGACCCGTCACTAATCCTTACAGACTCTCACAACTTTTCAGATGTTTATTTTGCAACACTCACTGATCAATATGATATTGGACGTGCCTGAAAAATCTGAGGGAATTTTAAAATTGTGATTCGCAGGCCAGGAAGTTGTTTCAATATTTTTTTATTTTACATTTTTTGACTATTTTTGTAGTGTACATATATTTCTATTAATGTTGGCATTTATATATTTTTTTTTAGCCTAGAAATAAATCATATTATGTAATTATAATATTTGTAATTATTTGTTTTATTTTTCTATTAACAACATATATTAATAATATTCTTAAATGTTGTTTAAAATCATGGAATGTTTATAATGATTTGAAATGGAATGGATTTGTTTTATATATATATATACAATTTATTATAATTTAATAAATAATTTAAATATAATTAATTAATTAATTAATTCATGGTATTTTTTTTATCTTTCACTGCATATATGTCTAGTCTACTATACATTTCTTTTCTAGCCTAAAAAAATAGATATTTTTTTTATAATATTTTGTTCTATTTATTTTCATTAAAAGATTGATAATATTTTTATTATTAATTATATTTGTTATTGTTGTTAATTTTTTTTATTATATCCAGTATATTTTCAGTATATATTTTTTTGTATATAATTTTTATTATATACAGTATATTTTATTTAATTTATCTTTTTTTTTTTTTTTTTTTGTAAGTTATTTAAAATCATGGAAATTCTATAGTGACTATACACTTTTCTGGCTTTGTTTCTAGCTTTGAATTGTTTCATTCATCATCAGCTGCAACTTGTGCTTTGGGAGTTGAGTACCTATAAAATAATCTTAAAACAATGAGTACGATTGACTGAAAAAAAACCCCGTATTTGTTGTTCCACAGGTGTGCAAACCCTGGATACTGTGATGCATTCCTCCATTCACACTATTTTCACATGATTTTGCTTTAATACAATTCTTGATGTGAATTGTTTTTACAAATGATGCCTGAAATTGTTTTGATGCTTCTAAGAGCTTAAATTTCAGTTTTCAGTTCACAGTTCTTGCATATGCAAATATACTAACCACTAGGGGTGTAACGATACCCTCAATTCGATACATATCACGATACTGAACTCACGAAACGATATTATTGCGATACTCCAAGACATATGATAAAAGCTTAGCAAAAAATGTACAGTTGATTAAAATGCTGAATTTGATATTACATTGTGTGTGTAAATGAATAGGTTTGGACTGCTGGAAACCCAAAGCACAGGACAATAGAGACGCCAGAATAACAATATTCATGATTCTGGAGCTGCAAATACAGAATTATTTTAGACGAATATGCTTTCACTCTGTCACTGACTAGATATATTTGTTGATTAGTTTAGTTTATTACAAGGACAATGCATATTAACATGACAAGTCAAAATATGCCAGAGTTAGCCAAAAGGCTAGTTTTCATCTGCAGTCCTAGGCCAGATGTACAATAGGCAACCTAAAAATACAATGTAAAAACAACAATTTAATCAAAACATAACAAAATATAACAGAATACAACAAACCCTACAATTTCCAAAATCAACAGAGAGAAAAAATAAAATAAATCAATCAATCAATGTTGACATATTTGCATGCTAAAAAGCCAAGTTTTAAAAGAAGAACGAAATCCATTATAACTATTTAATTCTCTAACTGACGTTGGGATGTCATTCCATTCTTTAGAGGCTTTAATAGAGAAGGCAGACTGACTAAAAGCAGTTTTCCTGAAATTAATAACACAGTCCCTTCTAAATGTACCTCTAGTGAGACGACTGTTTTCCGATCTTAAACTCAGAAACTCACTAAGAGGTGGTGGGGCCAGGCCATTAAGAATTTTATAAGCTAAACAGCCATTTGAAAACTTAACAAAGTTTTCCCAACTCAACAATTTATATTTGGATAAAATCTTACAATTATGAAAATGACGTGGTTTCTTATCAGTCATTTTTAGCGTTTGTTTATATATAGTCTGTATTGGGAGCAAGGTGGAGTGGTTGGCCTGAGACCAAGTAGTTAGACAATAATTCATATGCGAAAATATCATAGAGTGCATAAACATTTTGGCAGCTTGGGTAGACATTAAATTTTATTTTCTTAACAGTATTTGAAATCTGAGAATTAAACTTAAGTTTGGAGTCAATGATAATACCAAGATATTTAAATTCTGAGACAATTTGAATTTTTTCACCGGTCATAAAAATGTCCGGATCAACTGCAGAGTTGGTGGTTTTACTAAAAAAATGTTTTAAATAATGTAGCACTTTTTACAGGTAATAAGACATTTGGCATTATCAGGACACACAAATATCTACAAATTATACATTATATAGTAGTTTAATGTAGTACTGACAATAAAACTTGATTTTTTTCTCACACAGAATTTTTTATTTTGGGTGAACTATACGCAATATATATTGTCACTATCCACGATACATGTTGCATTTTTGTATTGTGATATATTGTGATATATTGTGTCAGCCCTACTAACCACCAGCCTCTCCTGCAGCCCAAGGTCCCTCACTGACGCTGTGGTTCCTGAGGGCCGCCGGTCCTGCCTTTATCCCACCGCTGCCTCCGATCGCTCGGCGTTCCCTACAGGGCTTCTTCCACTCCGCAACCATTAGGAATAAACCCGTCGTTGGAGACTTTACACAAGATAAAGTCAATCTCTCGTCTCCTTTTGAAAAGATGATATTCACAAACTTCAGTTTCACATGGATTCAGATTCTTTTGATTTAACCAGTTTCAGACATTCAGCGATACACATATGGAGTTTTATTTTGGTTTTCATGTGGATGGAGGGAAACCCCTTCAGACTCAACCGTGTCAATCTAAAGTGCACTTAATTTCATGCCTGAACTTCACAAAAGGAGGGAAAAACTACCAAGGGAATATTTTACAGACGCTTTTTTTTTTGTTTGTTTGTTTGTTTTTTTGCAAGTTGTATTTTTCTAAATTGGATGAATTTAGGTTTTTGAGTATTTGTTTTTTGACACACATGTGTTTTGTGGATTTAAAAAAAAGTCAGGAGTCGTACTCATGTTGTAAAGCAACTTTTAACCGGTGATGAATTTTGTATAATAATTTATCGTCTTTATTAATTTTCTAACTGACCTGATTAGTGCTTCACACGTTGAGCAGAAGTATATTTGTATGCCATTTTCAAAGTTTTAAGTATTATTGAGACCCTATTGTTGGAAATGTGTGTACATATCTTTTATTATATATATTTTTTTGTTGTATTTATTGTTGGCATTTCTCAGAGGTTCAAGGATTTAGTGGTTTCGATCTTCCTCAGTCAGATGCATCTTCATAGACCTAAAAACGAAAGGGCCGAATGTTTCTGCGCTCGACCCGTTTAATAATCACTCTCGGATGATTTTTTAAAGGAATACTGACTGAAATGATGATGTACCCACAGTTTTCTAGAGGAAAGGTACATCGCAGTGAGCCAGTATTGGCAGTCGGCCGAGGTCTGTTGCCAATTTTGTTTTTTTAAGATGTCATATGTGGACCTTTTAGTGTTTAACCTCCTGAAATGAAGACCTTCTCAAAGAGACCTTCTCAATTTACTTCCTATTTACATTATTTAGCAATACATTGATCAAAAAGTGGCATTTATATACTTTCTATTTATCACAGAATCCTGAAAAACTGTATCAAGGCTTCCACAAATATATGAAGCTGTTTTCAACACTGATTTAATAACCAGAAATGTTTCTTGAGCAGCAAATCTGCATATGAGAATGATTTCTGAAGGATCATGTGACACTGAAGACTGGAGTAATGATGCTGAAAATACAGCTTTGATCACAGGAATAAATTACACTTAGAAAACAGCTATTTTAAATTGTAATATTATTTCACAATATTTACTGTATTTTTGATCAAATAAATGCAGCCTTGAAGAGCAAAAGAGACTTATTTCAAAAACTTTTTTTTTAATTAATTAAAATGAATTAATTATAATTTTTTTATTATTAGTGTACATCTTGTGCATTAAAATAAATGTTACGCCACATCATGACTGATTTTTTTACAAAAAGAAGTACGGTTGAATCTCACTGAATATATTTCATGTTGACGTCAGAGGCGAAGTGTGTCATTTCTGCGCCACTGACCTCACCAAATCTAAAATTATGATTATTTCCAAACAGGTTTCCCAAAGCTTTTTGTCATGATTTACAATTTGAGCTTGATCTCTGAGAAGGTCTTCATCGCTAGCATAAGAATATTAATATTCAAAGAGACAGAACTCCTGTAAAGATCCTTTTTTTGTGCACTTTTCTTCAAGATTTGAGTACTCGTTTATTTATGGAAGTATTGATATATGAATCATGTATAGTTGTTTCGACTGTGCAAAGACGATACGCTCTGTGAAAGCCAGCTTCTTGTTTTGCTGTGACCCCCCCAAAAAAACATGTAGGATTTTTACCGTGTTGCCTTGATGCCAATACGAACCAGAGCTAGAAACCAACCGGATCCCTTCAGCACCGTCTCTCATGGGTGAAGAAGTGCTTCCATGTGGAGTTTCTCCAATCCATCCACGCCAGAGAGAGAAGACGGCCTGAGATGAGAGGATGTTCGTTACATGTTTTGCCTTTTCCCATTGCACATCAATCATTAGAGATTATTCTATGGAATTATTGACACAATAATATATTTTTTCAAGTAAACTGAATGAGTCTGATTGCAATTGTAATGTTTCTGATCTGAACCCCTTTGTCTCTTATTGATCTTATGGCTCTTTGTTTTGGTCCAATAGTGCCACAAAAAAAAAACTGTGTACTACAGTTCATCAATAATGTTGAGCTGTAACTGTATGAAGTATTATTATATACACGTCCCTCTTGTAGAAATTAATGAATGTTACCATGGCATAGCAGTGCAATTTTTATTTTTATTTATATATATCTTTTTTTATATTTAATATTTTTTTTATTTTACTTTTGCATTTTTTTTATTTATTTTTGTTTGTGTTTTTATTTTTGTTTTCATCTTATTTTCATTCACTAGGCTGATTTTACAATGAATTGAGTGAGATTGCTATGGAAGCTTGTTTCCGCCATGGAATAAAACAAATTTTTATCTCACAATCCTGACTTTTTTCTAGCAATTGTGAGTTTATATCTCACAATTGTGAGTTTATATCTCGCAATTGTGAGTTTATATCTCGCAATTGTGAGTTTATATCTCGCAATTCTGACTTTATATCTCGCAATTCTGACTTTATAACTTGCAATTCTGACTTTATAACTCTCAATTCTGACTTTATATCGCAATTCTGACTTTATATCTCGCAATTCTGACTTTATATCTCGCAATTCTGACTTTATAACTCGCAATTTTGACTTTATAACTCGCAATCCTGACTTTAACTCGCAATTCTGACTTAATAATTCGAAATTGTAAGTTTATATCTCACAATTCTTACTTTATATCTCGCAATTCTGACTTTATAACTCGCAATTTTGACTTTATAACTCGCAATCCTGACTTTAACTCACAATTCTGACTTTATATCTCGCAATTCTGACTTTATATCTCGCAATTCTGACTTTATAACTCACAATTTTGACTTTATAACTCGCAATCCTGACTTTAACTCGCAATCCTGACTTTAACTCGCAATTCTGACTTAATAATTCGAAATTGTAAGTTTATATCTCACAATTCTTACTTTATATCTCGCAATTCTGAATTTATAACTCGCAATTTTGACTTTATAACTCGCAATCCTGACTTTAACTCACAATTCTGACTTTAACTCGCAATTCTGACTTTATAATTTGAAATTGTAAGTTTATATCTCACAATTCTGACTTTATATCTCGCAATTCTGACTTTATATCTCGCAATTCTGACTTTATAACTCGCAATTGTAAGTTTATATCTCACAATTCTGACTTTATTTCTCGCAATTCTGAATTTATAACTCGCAATTCTGACTTTATATCTCGCAATCCTGAATTTATAACTCGCAATTTTGACTTTATAACTCGCAATCCTGACTTTAACTCGCAATTCTGACTTAATAATTAGAAATTGTAAGTTTATATCTCACAATTCTTACTTTATATCTCGCAATTCTGACTTTATAACTCGCAATTTTGACTTTATAACTCGCAATCCTGACTTTAACTCACAATTCTGACTTTATATCTCGCAATTCTGACTTTATATCTCGCAATTCTGACTTTATAACTCACAATTTTGACTTTATAACTCGCAATCCTGACTTTAACTCGCAATCCTGACTTTAACTCGCAATTCTGACTTAATAATTCGAAATTGTAAGTTTATATCTCACAATTCTTACTTTATATCTCGCAATTCTGAATTTATAACTCGCAATTTTGACTTTATAACTCGCAATCCTGACTTTAACTCGCAATCCTGACTTTAACTCGCAATTCTGACTTTATAATTTGAAATTGTAAGTTTATATCTCACAATTCTGACTTTATATCTCGCAATTCTGACTTTATATCTCGCAATTCTGACTTTATAACTCGCAATTGTAAGTTTATATCTCACAATTCTGACTTTATTTCTCGCAATTCTGAATTTATAACTCGCAATTCTGACTTTATATCTCGCAATCCTGAATTTATAACTCGCAATTCTGACTTTATATCACGCAATTCTGACTTTATAACTCGCAATCCTGAATTTAACGCGCAATTTTGACTTTATAACTCCCAATTCTGACTTTAACACGTAATTCGGACTTTATTACTCACAATTCAGACTTTATACCTTGCAATTCTGACTTTATAACTCGCAATAGTTTATATCTCACAATTCTTTCTTTAACTCACAATTGTGAGTAGGCTGTCACGCAATTCTGAAAAAAAGTCAGAATTGCGAAATGTAAACTTGAAATTGCAAGTCGCTTTATTTTTTACTCTGTGGCGGAAACAAGCTTCCATAGATTCTAACTGTCAGATGGTTTAATTAGAATTGTTGTATTTTAAGCTACATTCTCAGTTACACATTGATCTCAAAAGCGCGCAGTTTGTTTTTTTCTGTGAAAGAGAAAGACACTCCGCTTGCTTCCACCTAAAGGAACACGCCTGATGCAATATGAATTAATTCTGTAATAATCTCCATACAGTCAGTCTGATCGGATCAGTTCGTGTTGCATGTGTGCAGTCTACTACTTTGCCATTATTAGTGAATGTCATCGCTAAACAGGTGGTTTGTCATAACACTGCACAATCAGCCCTGAGGTTATTTCCTCCTTTACTCTTGCGTGATGCGTATGTTCATAGATGTATTATAGCGACACCTTCCCAGCCGTAACAATTGTAAAGATTTCGAAGGCCTTATTTTTATACCTGGACTCATCAGAGGCATTTCTCTCATTCCCGTGTCCTTTATACAGTGTGTGTCCTGTTGGCCCATGTGTTCTCAATGATATAGATGTGTATTTTCGGGTTTGATGATATTTTGCATTTCAGCTGTTACAGAAATACAGTTTTCTTACCTGCTTCACTGCGTTCTGGATTTGTATTCAAGTGTCTGTGCCGAGAGTTTATTTATTTAGTGTTTAGTCTTACAGAAGAACAGAGGGGCTTAAAGCCCTGTTATCTATCTATCTATCTATCTATATCTATCTATCTATCTATCTATCTATCTATCACTTCATTTTTTTTTTTTTTTTTGACATTCTATTCATATACAATTTTGGATTCGATTAATCTAAATATTGATCATTACTCTTTATTTGATCTATTATCTCTAATAAATAATAATAAGCATATAGTTATATTAATACTATATTCTTATATCGGTACTATGTAATTTACATAGTATAGATATAATAAGAATAGCCTATTATTTGTAGTTCTAGACTAAATGTGAACATACATTTACTCATCTCACTTGCACAAAAACACTTTCAGTATTCCTCAAAATGAATAAAAATAGTAAAACGCAAACTCTGAATATTACGCAAATCTGCAATAATTAAATATACTGAATTTAAAAAGTATACTTTATGCATTTAATCTCACTTTATTAAGCAATATCTTTGCTGCTAACCATACTAATAAGAAAAATGACTTTATTGTAGTACGTATAACTTATAATGAACTTAAATATAACTTTTATACTAGGCTATTAAAACAAAAAAAAAGTGATATTTTAATAAAAATATGGAAAGAACGAACTTTTTTACATTTATAAACAAACTTTTTGAGTCCATTAGAATGATGTCTAAAACAGTTAAAATGTCACTATTGGCCAAAATTTTCTTTATTAGAAAGGTTAAACTTTTAAACTGCTTTAAGTCCGTTTATTTGCATTGGCATTTGTGTGATAGTCTGATCAAATGCTGTAGCTAAATGTGTGGATTGCTGATAGCGACTCGAACCCCCGATCTTCTCGGTCCAGCCCGGATCTTTAAGCACTAGGTCACGGACCCTGATAGATCTCCAGTGTTTGCTCAGCAGCGCACGTGCATGTGCTGGAGACTCGCATTCGTGCGCGCGGAGGCGTCACACATCATCCAAGAGCTCGTAGAGTCGAAGTATCTTCCGGGAATCTGCGGATTATATCGGTAAGAACACCTAAAAGCTTCGTTTTAAGCCTCGCGACCTTTGATGAAGCGGTTTACGTGCGTTTTAAACGCGCAAAAGCGTCGCGTTTCCTCCCCGAACGCGGTTGTTTTGCAGAAAATGGCGTCATGGTTTTGTTGTTCAGCCTGTGGATGGCGAAGAGACGATCGGTTTCGATTCCGCGCGTGATTATAAAAGGTGTAACTAGTTTATTAGATGCGGATGACTGTTGTTAGCAACACGGTTTGTGTTTTGTTGTGATATTTGTCATGTGTGAGTCAGGAGAGCGCGCGCAATGGCGCGAGGCTCTCCAGCGCCGCGCGCAATGACGAGCAAAGCGCAGCGCGTGCCTGAGGTTCGGTTCGGTTCCGCGCGGCTGGATGTTGATGTGCTAGAAAGTTTATTTTCCGTGTTTGATTACGTTTTTATGCTTTTTCATATGCGTAAATCGTCCTTTGTGGGTTTAAAAACGCGTTGTACGTGGTTCTTCCTTGTGTCTGGCTCGTCAGCGTGAACTTTGGTAGTTTCAGATTGTGGATGAGGTTTTAAAAATACTGATAAAATATGTTGAAGTGGTCGTTTGGATAGCGTGACAACATATGTACTCAAACAGAAGTCAAAGTATCCGGCTAAAAACATGCAAAACGTTTCTACCTAGTAATTTTGAACTTAGTTTAATGCAATACAAGCTTTTGCAAAGCAGCAATTTCTGAATGTCCTCGCTATGTAGGGTTGTCTCACCAGTTGTTTATCTGAAACTGGTTCACGAAAACCGCATTAAACCCACTAGAACTTGATTTTATTGGTGTTTGACATTTGAAGACAGATGTTCATAAAGTGATTGTCTGCTGTTTTCTGACTTGAGGATTGCCTGTAAATGCAAGATTCTAAGTGTACATTTTCTATAGCACTAAAGTACAGGACATTCTCCAAGATAATACTTAAGTACAGTAATGCAGAACAACTTTTCAGACTGGCAGTCTTCAGGAGATTTTGGCTGAACATGTTAGTGAAAAGGCAGATGTAATGACCAGTGTTGGGGAAAGTCTCACAATATAGTGAAACACAAATGTGATGTTTATCGAAAGTAATTTTTGCTTATTAGTTTGGTAAAATTGTACCATCGAAGGTCAGCAACAAAGACATTGGTTAATAAAGTGAGATTAAATACATAAAAGCTTGTGTTATTTAACATTTAGTTATTGCAGGTTTGCATTATTTTGAGTTTGTTTCACCGTTTTTGTTTATTTTGAGGAATACTGAATCTGTTTTTGTGCAAGTGAGATGAGTAAATGCATGTTCTCATATAGATCTACAACATCCATCATGTTCACGCACATTTTACTCACGATTCCTCTCAACATGAGGACAGGAGAGCTGTCAGTCAATACATGGGAAAACAAAGTAACTCGAGCTACTTATTTAAAAACGTAACTCAGATATTTAGTTGTAATGTAGGCTAATGCATTACTAGTTACTTGAAAAAGTTATCTGATTACATAACTAATGTTACTTGTAATGCGTTACCCATAGTATGGGATTGTTGTGTTATATTTATGTAGCCTTTAGAACAGATACCTCTTCTAAAGACACCCACTTCAGTTTACAATCATTAATTGAGTATTGTGAAAAATATGTCATATTTCGTATGTGTATACGCAATACTTCAGTCTCATCACCTTATTTTACTACAAAACTGAAAGAATACAATACAAAAAACATCACATTAAAGAGCATTAGAATTACACAACGTTTCAAATATGAAATATGACTAAAGTCTATTTTGTGAGGATTAAAGGTTTGGGCAAATCTTATATTAAACAATAATGTTCGCATTTTTTCCATTTATGATGCAATCATCAATACTTAGATCAGTTAGAAGTTGTTTAAATAAAGCAAATATTTCCAGCCCATAGACAATTATGATCATCTTAAACGAGTCGTATCCTCCATGTTTGAGTGCAATGATTGGATAGCATTATATTGTAGACAATAATGGGTGACGGTTAATCATAATTGAAAGATGAACATTCCTTTACGCTGCTAATCGGAGCCGGATGTGATGACACACGGACTGTGTTAATGGCCTATTATTATAAAACATATATCAAAACATTTAATTAAGCATGAACGTTTAATGCAGAAGTTAGCTGCCAATGAATTTTGATATTAGATTTTTTTTTTTCTCAGTTGTTTCATAAAGTACTAAGTTTGGTATGATCTTTGTTATTGAATTTTCATTGAAATACAAAATGATTTTTATTTATTTTTTAATTCTTAGGAAAAAGTGTGATGTACACTTTAGTAAATCTATTATAGAATGATCATCTATCTATCTATCTATCTGAATCTCGGGTGTTGGTATCCTAGCAACTGAGGACAGGTCAGAAGTTTACTTGGTATTGCCAGCTTATAATCACTTCACTTCATTCATCTATCTCTGTCTGTGTTTAAAAAGTGATTTTTATTTACTTTTTAAGTATCAACCTTCAGTTATGTCAAGACTGAGAGCATTTGTTGTTGTTTTTCATCCAGACTCCAGCAGAGGGCGACACTTAGAGAAACCAAACCTGTATGACGTTTGTTTTTCAGTGGAACACAAAAGTAGATGTTTAGCAGAATGTTCCTGCTGCTCTTTTACACACAGTGAAAGTGGCTTTTGAGCGCCAAAAAGTGACAAAAAGACCACAAAACACCATAAATGTAGTGTGTATGATTTGTTTGTTGTATTCCAAGCCTTCTCGTGTTGCACAGCTTTGTTTGAGAAACTGACCGGAATTAATTGAAAATCGCCATGAAAATCATGATCAATATTCACTTTCATTATGAGGGAAAGAACAGATTAGACACTCCACTTTAAATTTATCCTCATGTATTTGTAAAGAAATTCCAGTTCTATTGTTCTTTTTCTTATTTTTACGTGTGTGGGGACTTTGTTTGTTTGTTTCCATTTAGCTAGTTATATTAGACCAGCGGTTTATCAGTATAAGTAGTTTGAAATCATCTAGCCATGAAAAAGCACTCATCTTATAACATTACGCTGTCAATTTCAATAACAGTGTGTTTGATGGCTCTGGCTTCAGTCTGAGGGTTTACTGTTAGTGAGTGTGTTTGTGTAGGATCTTATACAACCGATATTTGTAATTCAAAAGCAAAGGGAAGTGTGAAATAGACAGGGATGGAGATAAAGAGACAGGCTCATGTTCAGTGCGTTAAAGCAAAGTTATGATGAACAAACATACTGACAGATGCAATCAAAATATATACAAATTGAAAACCCCCAAGGGTAAGTCACAAATGTGTCAGTCAGATTTAATTATTAAATATAGAAATAATATAAAATTCAAGCTAATAAAACGAAACATTATGAACCTGTATTTTAGTTCCCCTCATTCCACCAGAAATCCTTTAATGTATTGCCATTCAGAACAGGAATGAAACAAACATAAATTATAGTTGCAATCATTATAAACAACATGCATTATAAAGGGCATTGCATATAGACTGGTAAACCGTAATTACATTTAATAAACATGCATTCAGTATTATACATGCAATTTAATAATTACAGTTACATAAAACTGACATTTATTGATTTAATACGTGCTGTTATCCAAACCGGCTTCCAAACGAACAACACAGCACAAGTGTTCCCTCCGAAATTTACCATGCAAAATACACAAGTATATAATATTTTCACAAATATAATCTAATCAATAAAATGAAAACCATTTGCTAATATGTTTATACATTTATATATCTGTGTGTGTGTGTGTGTGTGTGAGAGAGAGAGAGAGAGAGGGAGTGTGTGTGTACATGTTTTTCTATCCCGGTGGGGACTTAAACCTGAATGCGCACACACTCATGTCACTGTGGGGAAACAAGCTTATAAATCATACAGAATGAGTTTATTTGAAAATGTACTGTACAAATGCAGAAAGTTTTGTGTGATGGGTAGGTTTAGGGGTCGGGTTAGTGTGTGTGTGTGTAAGTGTGTGTGTGATGGGTAGGTTTAGGGGTCGGGTTAGTGTGTGTGTGTGTGTAAGTGTGTGTGATGGGTAGGTTTAGGGGTCGGGTTAGTGTGAGTAAGTGTGTGTTTGTCTGTGATGGGAAGGTTTAGGGGTTGGGTTGTGTGTGTGTGTGATGGGTAAGTGTAGGGGTCGGGTTAGTGTGTGATGGGTAGGTGTAGGGGTCGGCTGTGTGTGTGTGTGATGGGTAGGTGTAGAGGTCGGGTTAGTGTGTGTGTGTGTGTGATGGGTAGGTGTAGAGGTCGGGTTAGTGTGTGTGTGTGTGTGATGGGTAGGTGTAGAGGTCGGGTTATGGGCCTTTCACACAGGACGCGGTATGCGCTGCGCTATAAAACCCATTCATATCAATGGCTTGCGCCGCGCAAGGACGTTTTGTTGCTGCATTGATCAAAGTGCAAGCGCAGCGGTGCGCATCATTGACCGCCGCGGTCAAAGTTCAAAATAGTTCAACTTTTGCCGCTGCGCTCTGTGACGATTACCAGCGCGGCCAATAGAATCAGGGGATCCAAACAAGCACGGAAATCAAAATGGATGATCGTCTCATAGACAGACAGATTTACATTAAAAATAGTTGTGTTTTAACAGTCAGGTAACTTGTAGGTAGGCAATGTGTGTAAACAGTTTTTTAATATGTGTCCCCATATAAGTTTTTAAAACTCCGCCTACGTCATAGCGCAGCGCAAATCGCGTTGTATCTGAAGGGCAACGCTGAACCCAGCGGCAAGCCCCGCGCATATCGCGTCCTGTGTGAAAGGCCCATTAGTGTGTGTGTGATGGGTAGGTTTAGGGGTTGTTGTGTGTGTGTGTGTGTGTGTGTGTGTGTGTGTGTGTGTGTGTGTGATGGGTAGGTGTAGGGGTCGGGTTAGTTTGTGTGTGTGTGATGGGTAGGTGAAGGGGTCGGCTGTGTGTGTGTGTGATGGATAGGTGTAGAGGTCGGGTTAGTGTGTGTGTGTGTGTGTGTGTGTGATGGGTAAGTTTAGGGGTTGGGTTTTTGTGTGTGTGTGTGTGAGATGGGTAGGTTTAGGGGTCGGGTTAGTGTGAGTGTGTGTGTGTGCGTTTGTGCGTGTGTGTGTGTGATGGGTAGGTGTAGGGGTTGGGTAAGTGTGTGTGATGGGTAGATTTAGGGGTCAGGTTAGTGTGTGTGTGAGTGTGTGTGATGGGTAGGTTTAGGGGTCGGGTTATTGTGTGTGAGTGTGTGTGATGGGTAGGTTTAGGAGTCGGGTTAGTGTGTGTGAGTGTGTGTGATGGGTAGGTGTAGGGGTTGGGTTAGTGTGAGTGTGTGAGTGTGTGTGATGGGTAGGTGTAGGGGTTGGGTTAGTGTGAGTGTGTGTGATGGGTAGGTTTAGGGCTCGGGTTAATGTGTGTGTGTGTGATGGTTAGGTTTAGGGGTCGGGTTAGTGTGAGTTTGTGTGTGTGATGGTTAGGTGTAGGGGTCGGGTTAGTGTGAGTGTGTGTGATGGGTAGGTGTCGGGTTAGTGTGAGTGAGTGTGTGTGTGATGGGTAGGTGTAGGGGTCGGGTTAGTGTGTGTGATGGGTAGGTTTAGGGGTCGGGTTAGTGTGTCTGTGTGTGTGTGTGATGGGTAGGTGTAGGGGTCGGGTTAGTGTGTGTGATGGGTAGGTTTAGGGGTCGGGTTAGTGTGTCTGTGTCTGTGTGTGTGTGTGATGGGGAAGGTGTAGGGGTCGGATTAGTGTGAGTGTGTGATGGGTAGGTGTCGGGTTAGTGTGAGTGAGTGTGTGTGTGATGGGTAGGTGTAGGGGTTGGGTTAGTGTGAGTTTGTGTGTGTGATGGGTAGGTGTAGGGGTCGGGTTAGTGTGTGTGATGGGTAGGTTTAGGGGTCGGGTTAGTGTGTCTGTGTGTGTGTGTGATGGGGAAGGTGTAGGGGTCGGGTTAGTGTGAGTGTGTGATGGGTAGGTGTCGGGTTAGTGTGAGTGAGTGTGTGTGTGATGGGTAGGTGTAGGGGTTGGGTTAGTGTGAGTTTGTGTGTGTGATGGGTAGGTGTAGGGGTCGGGTTAGTGTGTCTGTGTGTGTGTGTGACGGGTAGGTGTAGGGGTCGGGTTAGTGTGAGTGTGTGATGGGTAGGTTTAGGGGTCGGGTTAGTGTGAGTTTGTGTGTGTGATGGGTAGGTGTAGGGGTTGGGTTAGTGTGAGTGTGTGAGTGTGTGTGATGGGTAGGTGTAGGGGCCGGGTTAGTGTGAGTGTGTGTGATGGGTAGGTTTAGGGGTCGGGTTAGTGCGAGTGTGTGATGGGTAGGTTTAGGGGTCGGGTTAGTGTGAGTTTGTGTGTGTGATGGGTAGGTGTAGGGGTTGGGTTAGTGTGAGTGTGTGAGTGTGTGTGATGGGTAGGTGTAGGGGTCGGGTTAGTGTGTGTGAGTGTGTGTGATGGGTAGGTTTAGGGGTCGGGTTAGTGTGTGTGAGTGTGTGTGTGTGATGGGTTGGTGTAGGGGTCGGGTTAGTGTGTGTGTGTGTGTGTGTGTGTGTGTGTGTGTGTGTGATGGGTTGGTTTAGGGGTCGGGTTAGTGTGTGTGTGTGTGTGTGTGTGTGTGTGTGTGTGTGTGTGATGGGTAGGTTTAGGGGTCGGGTTTGTGTGTGTGTGTGTGTGTGTGTGTGTGTGTGTGTGTGATGATGGGTAGGTTTAGGGCTCGGGTTAATGTGTGTGTGTGTGATGGGTAGGTTTAGGGGTCGGGTTAGTGTGTGTGTGTGTGTGTGTGTGTGTGTGTGTGTGTGTGTGTGTGTGTGTGTGTGTGATGGGTTGGTTTAGGGGTCGGGTTAGTGTAAGAAGAGAGAATATACAGTTTATACAGTATAAAAACCATTACGTCTATGGAGAGTCCCCACAGAGATAGCGAACCAGACTCTCTGTGTGTGTGTGTGTGTGTGTGTGTGTGTGTGTGTGTGTGCGCAAAAAAGCCTACTTTAAAAAACGTGCCTCTGATCGCTGTCCTTTATTGTCTTGTCAGCTGGATTTCGAGGTGTTTGTCAGTACATCTCTTCTTTGGAGTCGCTGGTCATTGCTCTGCTGTTCTCTCCATCTCCACAGAGGCACGTCTGAAGCGGTTTAGAGATGGAGGAAACCCGCTCGACCCCAGCCAATGAGAAGTCTTGTCAGACGGATGACATCACAGGTGAGGCCGCTGTGCCCGGGCCTGACCATGCGAGCAAGACGCTAGGTAAACTTTCACTTTTTGGATCTTGCAAATGTCATATATGACCCTTATTTTAACTTGACCAATGGGATCCATTCTGACCTGTCCACATGACTGGACATAATCCGAGGCGAGATTAGTTGCATTTTAATAGCGGCCCGTCCGCTCTGATCCTTCCCCATTAGAGGATTACAGCAAATTCCTCCAGTGCCTGCTATTGTCCTTCACTCAGTAGGGGCCACTAGAGTCTGTGACCCTTAAAGAGGTGAGGTCACGCCCCATCTCACACACACACACACACACAGGGTGAAATGGTAACATTGATTGGTCTGCTCTTTGCCCCTGTTATAGTGGCCACGCCCATTTGATGATGTGTGCATGGGGGCGGGCTCAGGGGAGGGGCTTAAGTTGTAGGATATAGCAGTTTACTAATAGTACAACTGTTTTCTTTAAAACCAAAGAAAAATAACTTGTTTTCCTACCTCACTGCTGTTTTTCCACTTTGTATTTTCTATTTAGCTCATTTCCCTCGAATGATCTCAGCAGTGTTATTTTAATATTATTTATATACTGATGTATTAAAGTGCTGATTAGTATTTTGAATTGGCTTTTATTTTTATATTTTCAATTTTAGTAAATTTGTTTAGTGCTTTTGTCATTTTATTTCTAATTTACTTTTTTAAAAATTGATATTTTAAATTAGCTTTTATATTTTTGCTTTTTAAACTAATTTTAAAGTTTTATTAGAATTTTTTTATTTGTCATTTTTTAAAAATATTTTCCGTTTTTCATTATAATTGTTCAATCATGTTTGTTATGTTATTGTCATTTCTATTAGTTTTGTTTATTTTGAATTAGCATTTATTTTTATATTTTTAATTTTAAAGTTTTAGTAATTTATATTATATGCTTTTGTAAAAAAATATATATATATATATATTTGTTTTTTTTATTTAATTTTGCTTTAGTTTATTTTTTATCCCAGTTTTAGTATTTTAGCAATTTTAGTACTTCAACTTATTTATTTAGCTTTATCAGTTGTCCAACAAAACTAATATCATCTAATATTAATATATCCTTTTATTTCAGCTTAATTTCAGTTACCGAAAACTGATTTTTAATAGTTTTACTTATAGTTATAACAATAACAACCCTGTCATGTACTACTTTCAGGCAACTAGTGACTCAATCAAGTGTTATTTACCAGCCAAAAACTATTTTTCTTTCACCCACCATTTGACAAGTGCTAAACTTGGACCTTTGGCTCTAATGTACAGACTGAACGGTCTGGTGGAAACAGGCCATCAAACCACAAGCATCAGTCAGCGGTGTTGAAGTGCAGATTGTAGACGGCCACCCCCTCACCTAGCGGTCCTTATATTGGCAGATTTCCGGCCATTCCTCCAGGAAAATCCGTCACGCAGACATAAAGCACCTGCAATTTAAGGCGAGTCTCTGAGGACCTCTCTAAACACACCGCTGGGTTCCAGCCATAAACTCCCCAACATCCCCATCATCAATCTCTGGCTGATTTGGTCGCTTTATCCACAGCTGTGTTCATGCCCCATATTTTACACACGATTGATTTTCCACCTCCTCATGTAGTGAAGAGTTATTGTCTCCCACTGTGTATCTGTTCCCATATAGCTCTAGTGACGGACAATGCTCTTTAAGAGGCGTTTTAGATAACAGCTGCATCTCTAGATATTGAATAAAATGGGGTTTTTGTTTGTTAAACTCACCACAACGATAATACAACCTTAAAGGGGTGGTTGAATATGATTTGACTTTTCTAACTTTAGTTAGTGTGTAATGCTACTGTTTGAGCATAAACAACATCTGCAAAGTTACAACACTCAAAGTTCAAAGCAAAGGGAGATATTTGCTTTTAAAGAAATTGTTTTTAAGGACTACAACAAACGGCTGGTAGGGACTACACCACAGGGTTAGTGACATCACCAACCCTAAAATTTACATAAACCCCGCCCCCGGAACACGATTTATAGATTATCAAGACAGAATATGCTAATCAATGACTAGAAGATAGTTAACTACACATAAGCTACATAAATTCATCAACTAAGCATTCAGAAATGTCCTGTTGCTTCTACATGTTGTCACTTCTTCTTGAGTCTCTCCATCATTCTGACTTCGGTTTGAACATAAAAGGCTAAAAGTTTTTGAAATTTTCAGGGCATGTGTGTGTGAGTGCAAGCTCTTGAAGCTCCGCCCCCTGTGCCGGGAGCAGCAGCTCATTTGCATTTAAAGGGACAGACAAAAACGGTGTGTTTTTGCTCACCCTCAAAAAGTGACAATTTTAACATGCTGTATAAAAATATCTGTGGGGTATTTTGAGCTAAAACTTCACACACTCTGGGGACAATAAAGACTTATTTTAAATCTTGTGGAAAGGGCATTATACCACCCCTTTAAGTTTGAGCAATAATAATACTAGTGTTATTTGCAAACTCCACTAATAAAAGTATTTTCTGTAATGTTCTCCACAAACTAGCGCTTCATTAATCACAGCCTTGAAATATTGGCAAACGTAAGAGATATGATCCGATTTATCCAGTGGGAAAAATGCGTGTTAAATCAAGGCTTTTGTTTCAGAGCCAGACGCTTTCGCAAAAATACTCATCTAGACAGCCGCCATCAATAATGCAAACTTTAATAAAGTCTCATTTAGAAAGCACAAGCTGAACCTCTGAATGGATATGATTCATATCAGTGAGATTTGCCATCCAAAACACACTATCATGAGCACAGCAAACTCGACTTCAGATGATCATTTCTGAATAATGAGTTTGTCTGGGGAGAATTATTTAAAGAGATTCAGCCTGACAGACTGTCATAAGTGTTAATAAGAGAGATAGGCAGTATTATAACCGAGGCTCTTGATTCACTGGATGTTTTCTGTGATGCAAAGGAAGCATGTCTTTCATTTGCATCACACTTTCCTTTCTTTTCCCTGTTTACACCTGGTATTAAGATGTGTTTTTGGTCAGCATGATCAAATCTCAAGTGGACGACACTAAATACAGGTGTAAACGGGGTCTAAAACAATCAAATCAAACTCTATACGGATGGCGCAATTTATCTGGATAGGTTTTTCTTTCCTTTTTTTTAACGATGACAAGCCGGAATGAAAACAAGCCGAAATTAAATAGGAGTAACGAGGCTATTTTTAAAATGTCCACTTTTGACCACTTCCAGAGGTAGTCGAAAACGCATCGCTTTTCTAGTGTAGACGCCAAAGGTGTCAAGAAACGACGTACAAATGCTTCGTTACCTTACTTGCGTAGAAATTTGGGTATCTATACTTTACTGAAGTAATTATTTTTCATCCGACTTTTTACTTCTACTCCTTAAATTCTCACGCAATTACCTGGACTTTCTACTTCTTACATTTTAAAAATAGCCTCGTTACTTCTATTTCATTTCGGCTTGTTTTCATTCCGGCTTGCCATCGTTAAAAAAAAGAGAAAGGAAAACCTATTCAGATAAATTGCGCCATCCGTATAGAGTTCATTTGATTGTGGTTGGATGAGAAGTATAAACATATACCATTCCTTTTTTTTTTTTACTTTTCTTTTTATTTCCTTTTATCAAGTGCAGTACATGTACTTACCATAGTAATAACAGTAAATTATGCATAATTACATGCAACTAACCCTCAACCAAACCCTAATCCTACCCTAACCCTATAGTAAGCACATGTAGTTGCTTAATATTACTCAGTACTTAAATATATAATTACACTGTAACAATGACAGTATGTCACAAATGAACTTTCTGATGGTACAGTAAGGTGTCACGGGTAAGTCTACAAACAGAATAGCAGTCCATAGATATCTTTCATCCTAACCATAGTACATGTGAGGTAAGATCTTTAACATGCACCATTCCGACACCCTATTGGTTTGTACGCGATCCATCGCACCTGCACATGACACAAATCACGTTACACTCCAAGCAAGAACATAGCCAGCCAAAAAAAGTTTGAAGTTTGACTTTTTGCACCATTACAATACTTATAGGCAACTAGTCATCATATCTTCCGCTCAGTAGTACACATATGGTTCTTTAATGTATTTGCATTGTACTAAAATGTGGGTAGTGCACTATAGGCTCCTGTGGCGCGGCCTAAGCTTTTGTCCTTAATGCTATTTTTTTCCTTACATTACTTTTACTTGTATACTTCAAGTAGTTTTGAAACCAGTACTTTTACACTTTTACTTGAGTAAAAAGCTTGAGTTGATACTTCAACTTCTACAGAAGTCTTTTTAAACCCTAGTATCTATACTTCTACCTGAGTAATGAATGTGAATACACCTCTGGTAGACGCTCATGTGGTCGAATGTGTTCGAACAGCAACAAAAGACCATCTACTGACCTAATGCGTAAACATTGTGGGAAGAGCTCTATCCACGAAATGAAAGCTGTTTTTCTGTTTTCTCCATGTAAATCATATGTAAATGGTGCGAGTTTATTTCATCCATTGAAAAGATCTGAAAAGCCCTTACATTTACCCACCCATAGACCTCGGAGAAATCAGGACAGAAGTGGACAAAAGAGACTGATTAAAACACCAGGAGTGAACAGGAATGAGTCTCCCTCGTCTACTTGTGATCCAAAACGCATCTTAATACCAGATGTAATCAGGGCCTCAGTCAGTGACTACATTAGTGGAGTAATGTAGGGAATACATTACTTTTTGTACATTTGTACATCCTTATGCATTGCTTTCTGCCAGGACTTTTACGGGCTTTTCCCAAATAACGGAAGTGACCTCGATGTCCGGGTTAGCGGTAGCATGAGCCGTCAGGCAAGTGTTATTTAAATAAACTCCTGATGTACTTACAAACTTTCCAATGCCTTGTTTTATGAGTACAGAACCTATTTGTACTACTGTAGAAGTTTGGTGCCATTCTGGGCATTATTAGTGGAGTAATTTACGAGATACATCCTTGGATCCATTCGATATCTCTAAATAAGCTCTAACTTTAATAATGTTCAACCAAGGGAAAAAGGCTTCTGGGGGGGTGTTTGGCTCGAGGTCATGGTGCAAAGGACCCTAGGTTGAGTTTACCCCGAACCATCCCTTTATCGCATCGCCGCGTCTGGTTAGGACACAGTGTAAGAATACTCTGTTTTTCTGTTTCAGTTTATTCCACAGAACCTGGAGATCCTGCTCTGCTACAAACACAGCTGCTCACATCCAAATCTGGCATCCATCAGATCATTGAATGTTTCCGCACAGGTGCTTTGTGTAACCTCACCTCTACTTCATCTCTTTGTAATCATAGTAGAACAATCCATTATAATGAAATGGAAAGTATGTGGAGCACCGTTGTCTGACTCGGCACAGAATCTCACTGACTCCTATCACTGCCCTCTTGTGGTTATTTGCAGGCACTGCACAGCTCAAACACATTCTCCTGAAAGAGGTGGACACAATCTTTGAGTGCAAACTCTGCCGCAGTCTCTTCCGTGGCCTTCCCAATCTGATCAAGCACAAGGAAATCTATTGTTTCACTCGAATGCCTGAACCTGATGGTTAGTATAACAATGCCTTTCTGCTGTTCATTCAATCCCCAAAAGACCAGTGTTGAGTTTGCCCTGATATTTTTTCATTGGCTTATGGAAATAAAGCGTAATTATGTTTTGGTGACATTGATTCTGCCCGTTCTGTTTATTTTCCAGCATCTAATTGTGCAACTTTTGTTGCATCTGTGTTAGTGCTACTGTACTTTTAAGAAAGACTTCTATATGTAAATTAAATTGTTTTAACTATACATATACTAACACATTTTACACTGCCATTAATTAGGGTGTGTCAAGATGCATTACTGTATGCCGTTGATCCTGTTATGGTTGTGATAAGGGTCATCAAACTGAACAAAAATTAACTACACAATTAATCTAAATTGATAGCTACCGTCGTGATTAAAGTAAAAGTGAAAATTAATGAAAAGGCATTACATTTAGTTCCTTTTTTTTAATTATTTTGAAAAAGTAGGCATTTTAAAATGACACTAATCTCATAAAATTATGCAATTATTCCGCCTTTGAACAGATTTGTTGATGTTGTTAACTTTTTATTGTTTACATCATGCCTGTTGTGTTCTGATCAATTGAATCAGCTGAATAAAAATAAGAATTTGACATAAAAGACAACTCTAATACGTTTAATAATGTAATTATTAAAATTGCCTTTACAACATTTAAAAAAATGCCCCTGAAAATCAATTACAATTTAATAGAAAAGTTAATTTCTTACCCTGGTTGTGATGATATAACTGAATTTGATATCTGAACTCAGTTTTGCAGGTTAGTTTGAAATGGCTTGATGTATCTAGTGTTATAGTATTTCTAAATAGTGCTCTTTAATATCAAAAAAGTGTTTTCCATGATATGATCCCGTTAACTAACATCTAGTTCCGGTTTGTCTTCTAGACTCCTCTGGAGATGACAAAAAAAGCATGAAAGAACTTATTGAAGCCATCTATTCCTGCTCGGATAAAGAGGAATACGTTCTGAAATTCGAGCCGATTGCCAGCAACCAGAACGCCGTGTACCAGTACCTGTCGAAAGAAGACGACCTCCCACCTTCATCCCAGAGTCCCAATGACACGAACACAGAGAGCTGGAGGCACGACCCCTCCGACAGCCGGGTCCGGTTAGATGAAGCGGAGAAGAATTGCATTGATGACGAAGATGAAAGAGAGAACATGGACAAAGGAGAGGAAGATGCAGAGGAAAACATGGAGCATCAGGATGAGCCGACGGAAGAAGACTCGGACTCCTGCAGATGCCTCCTCTGCAATAGGACATACAGGGTTCGAGGTCACCTTAATAGACACCTGCAAACTGTTCACAAGATTATATCCTCCGGCTCCTCAACCAACTCTACTGATCCCACGTCCGAATCCAAGAAAATGGTCAACGGGAAAGCCCCAGACAGTCCCGGCTCCTCCTGTAACTCCCAGAGCCAGAAGAGCCCTAAAGAGGACAAGGTGCCGTCCAAAGCCGAATTCTCCGTGGGCTTCGACTTCAAGTCGCGCTTCTGCAAGCTCTGCAAACGTTCATTCAGCTCCGTGCAAAACCTGGAGAAGCACATCGAGCTGCACACGGACAACGGCACGGACTTCTTTGTGAAGTTTTACAGCTGTCCGCTCTGCCGTTACAAGACGCGCCGCAAAAGAGACGTGCTTCGCCATCTCTCGGACTTTCACAAGAAGAAGTCCTCCTACATCTGCCGGATCTCGTCGTCGCTGGAGAGCTACGCCGTCAAGAAGCCGGCCGAGGTCGTGTTGAACAAAGAAGACGCGAAAGATCACGGTCAAGAAGAAGTGAAAGTCCAGCACAACCACACTTCACCATATCCGACACGCAGGAACCTGAAAGCACCTGGAGTAATGCGCAAGACCTTGAAGACTGGGAAAGGAGCCAATAGCAAGAAAGTGAAGGCCGGTAGCCCCAAAGGGAGTGTGAATAAGAAATCTCTGCATGTGTGCAACATCTGTGGACAGAGCTTTAAAAAGGCACGGTATCTAGGGTTGCACAAGAGAAGCCATCTAAAAACCGCAGCAAGGAGCGCAGGGATCCGAACAAGATCCAAGGTCATGCTTTGGTGAGTGTATCTCCTAAAGAGTCAACATGTCTACACAACAGCAGGTTATTTTTCATTTAAGCTATTGAATAAAATACAAGTATTTCTTGTTGCTTTGTCCACCAACTTTTTTTTTTTTTTTTTACATAGCTCTTGAAATGCTTTCTGCAATTACATTCTTGACCAAAAAATAAATAAATAAAAAGCATGCAATTCTACCTTTGCATTTGGCTAAAACATCTCAGATGGCCGATCACCTCATTGCATTCTTGACAAATAATGCATGCAATTCTGCTTTCAAATTTGGCTAAAAGATCTAAGAAGGCTGACCACTTCATCGCAATGCATTCTGTAATTGCATACTTGATTAGAAATTCATGCAATTCGACCTTTGAATTTGGCCAAAGCATCTAAGAAGGCCGATCACCTCATCGCAATGGATTTTGAAACGGCATTCTTGACAAAAAATGCCTGCAATTCTGCTTTCAAATTTGGCCAGAACATCTCAAAAGGCAGATCACTTCATTGCATTGCATTTTGCAATTGCATACTTGACAAAAAAACAATAATGCATGCAAATACCTGCCTTTGAATTTGGCCAAAACATCTCAGAAGGTAGTAGTGTTATGCTGCCTATATTTAGGCTCAATCGTGATACAAAATCAGGAGTTGTCGAGGTAGGAAGCTCACTAGTGTGTGTGCAGTTGTGTCCTGTGCTAGCATGTGTTCGTTCTGCCTCTGAACTTCAATGGCGAAGGAGACGGTGTGTGTGGAGAGAGGAATTGTGCTTTGATTGGCGGATTGTTACTGCAGCCTTGCTGCTAATGAATAAGAGAACTCCCAGGGTGCACTTCCAGCACGGGAGAATGAAGCGTGGATGTCACTGCAAGGCCCCGGAAATCAGACCGGTCCGGTCTCACCTCGAGGTTTAAAGAGCCATGAGGGGGGCTTCTTTAAGAAGCAATTAAGATAACTCACCCGTGTCCTTGGAAACAGGGCTCGTATTAATCACAACGCTCTGTCACAGGACCCGAGAGACAAGAGAAGCTCTCTGATCATCAAATAAGGGTGACGGGGTTGCCTTGGGTATCCATGACCATTCTTGACTTGCTTTTTTCCCCGTTAATGCTCCATTTTCTCCCCGTGGTGGAAGTCCATATGTCACTCTGACAGTTAGCATTTCACTTGTTCCTTTGGGTCTCAGTCCTGGTGTTTGTCTCTGGGTTGCAGTAAGTTACATCTAACAGGAAAACACATGAAGGCTGGATTACCAGCTGCTCCCAGTCCAACTGTGGCAGAGTTACCTACGCAATAAACTGGTTACTTACGCAATAAACTGGTTACTTAAGCAATAAACTGGTTACTTACGCAATAAACTAGTTACTTAAGCAATAAACTATAGTTACTTAAGCAATAAACTATTTACTTAAGCAATAAACTATTTACTTAAGCAATAAACTAAACTAGTTACTTAATCAATAAACTACTTACCTAATACCTACGCAATAAACTAGTAACCTACGCAATAAACTGGTTACTTAAACAATAAACTAGTCACTTAAGCAATAAACTAAACTAGTTACTTAAACAATAAACTACTGCAGTCTGTGCATATTGTATCTGATAAACATTTAGCCTCAGTGCAATATTATATTATATTATTTATTTATTTATTTAATATTAAATTCAGTGTTTGGTAAGTTACTATAAAAAGTAATTAATTACTAACTGCTAATTACATTAAGTTCCTGTACCAATTACTCGCTCTAAAAAGTATTTCTTAGATTATTTCTTTCTAAATCCCGTATCAACCTCGCCCAGTTGAACAATACAAGGATAGAGATGAAACTGCTCCTGTAATTCTGTCAATTAAATGTGTTTTATATAGAATTGTTCTAGTCTATACAGTATTTAATGCAATTACATCAGAAGTAACTAGAATTAAATTACTGAAAAATGAAAGAGTAATCCCTTACTTTACTTTTCAGGAGAAAATCAATTACAGTAACTATTTAGTAATGCATTACACCCAACACTATATATTACATTACATTACATTACATTACTTTACTTTACTTTACTTTATTTAATTTATCAGTATTGTTCAATATTTCATTTTGATTGTTCCTCTCTTATATTTAGATGAACTTTAAGTGAGCATTAGAAAAGGGGAAAGGAACAATAATTAAATAACACTGAGTATAATCTTTCGAAAATCTCAAAATGAATATGATATTTTTTTTTTATTCTGTACATTATAGTGTTGTGATGCCTAAATTCACTTGTAGAATTTATAAACTTTTATTTTTAGTTTTTTATTTATTCAGACAAAATATTATAGGACTTATATAATTTAGTATTTTGGCTACTATATATAATAATAGCCTAATAATAATAATAATAATGATAATATATTACTAAATAATAATACAAATATTTTAAAGTGTCGTTTAACTGACCATGATGTAACTTACAAGAAACCCAAGACACTTCAAATTTCATGATATTACTATAGTACATGCCCATAAAAATATGGTTTTACCATGGTACATTTCTGAGATATCATGGTAACTTTCTATCACTCTGTTTTGGTGTCTCTCTCTAACTTTCCTGTCTCTCTTTATTAGATATTTTCTGACAGCGACCTGGACTTCTGGCAGCGACGGTGGAAAGACACACTGGACAGTGGAAGTGACAAAGAAAAGCCCAGTTCTGTACAAAACAAGACTTTAAACAGTTTGCAGGGTATAAGAAACCCTCGGAAATGTGTGTTTGGGCTTTCCCGTCGTCCCACACACACATATTGGAGAATGTAACGGTACAGTATTCTCAGCTGTGCTCTGGTATCTGTTTACCACTCTCGAATGTAAGAGGAAATATATTTATGCTTTCTATTCCCCTGCTGACATCAATAAGATTTGACGTATCCGTCCGAAAACGGCCAGGCGATTGTTCCAGGTCCAGTTGCAGTGAATTGGCCTCAGGCGGAGCTTCAAGACACACATGCTCTTGTTGAACTCGGCCGCTGGACGCTGGCGATTGACTCCCATCAGGCTCATTGGTATTCAGTGATAAGATCTGGATGTGTTTCTTCTCCATCACTGGACACTGAAGACCACTGGAACGGCATGAACTCGGACTCCGCTTCAGTTATATTAAGGGAAAGGTGTGTTTTGTGCTTGAACACACACATGCTCTGGGGAAGACGAGAGCTTGTGTGAACTGCACTTTCTATGAGATCTGTTTAGTAGTGTCCTCCTGCAGTTCTCTCATTAATTCGTCTGATATCAGTTTTAGATTCTTCTTATGTTATTTTACGCTCTTCATTTGTCTGTTCACATTAAAAAAAAAAAGTGAACAGGTCTCCGGATGCATTCACTGTGCTTATCTGTAGATTCTTTGTTTAACCTTATGGAGACTTGACGGATAGAAGTTGGTAGAAGTGTTATTTCTAATTTTTTTTATTTTTCTGTTTTCTTTGTATTGACCAACAATAAACAGAGAAAATTAACATATGGATTGTTTGTTTTTTTCCTTTCTTTGTCTCAAATAATGAAAACAAAAGCTTTAAGTGAAGTTTAAAGGCATTTTGTGTTCTCATGTAACAGGATTCTTTTTTAATTAAAATTAGCCTAACACTTCACACTCATTCTGTATAAATGTATTATTGATTATAGAAAGGCTAAAAGATTATTTTAAATCCCAAAGAGTGCAGTATTTGAGGTGGTAGTTTGGGAATCATGAGTGAGCAAGTGTGTTTGAGACCACTAGAGGGCAATAGTGCACTTTTTATAAACCAGCTGTTGAAGGCAACCAAAGCTGACATTCCCCACATTTTTTTTTTTCCTGTTTGGGAATGCAAGTTCAATTTATACAGATGTGGCTTTGGTTAGTTGTAGCTGTGATCAAAATAACGACTGAATAAAGAAATAGTTGTCTATAGACCTTCGCATGCTGAAGAGAGTCTGAAACTAGGCTACTTGTTTGCATTCACACCCATTAAATCAATACATTGAACTAGGGTAATTTAGAGTACATCCCAAAATAATGCGTTAGATGACACCAGACATCATAATATTGACACTAAAAACTGAAATGTGTGTTAATGCAGTTTCTGTAGGTAGAAATTATATTTATTTCAAGTCAAATCTGCATCGCGAAATCCCAGATAACGTTAGAATCCCTGCATTTATTCTTTCCTTTCTTCAACTATTTCTGCACTTCTGCATCAATTTTTTTTTGTGTGTGCACAAGAGTGGGTGTTTCCTTAATCGTTCCGAGGAAACCATCCTGTGCATTTTCCTTCTGAAATGAGAGCATGCTTCATTTAAGACTGCATGTGATGAGAGAGAGAGAGAGAGAGAGAGAGAGAGAGAGAGAGAGAGAGAGAGAGAGAGAGAGAGAGAGAGAGGCACATTCACTGGGAGGATTTTGGTGATGCGCTGTTCATTTCAGCACCACAAACCAACATCTGAGGGCAGAAAGAAGGTAAGATCTCACATCTACCGCACTTCCATCTTAGTATGTTTTCAAATACTGCTATCATACTGCAAGTATAATAATCTAGGAGAAATATGATCTGCTCGTTCTTTTGTTTGGAATGTTTGGAATCTTTTGAGCGCGAAAACTGTCAGTGATCAAACAGATAACTTGTGTTTTATTGTGTTACTGAGACCTACAGGAATGTTGCAGTTGTTTCTGTTCAGCTCATTTGTTTTTAAGATGACAATGGTCACTTCACAGCACTTTCTTGTTTTAGACGCAATAGTTGCGCTTTTATGGAGACATTGGATGTATATATTGAAATGATGGAGAATGCAGAGGCTGTGTTGATTAGACAGTGTGTGAATCATTGCATTGCATCGAAGGAATGTGCGTAAATGCACACGCATGCATGCTGATTCATACACATAATTTCAGAAATGAATCAGAAATGTGCGTGCTTAATGTGAATTTTATAACGTCTCGTGTCGTTCTCATAAATTGCATTAACAGACTCAAAACTCTCAACTGCACGCGATTGTATTTATTTATTTATTTTTTTTTTTTTTCAACTACAGTTGAGAGAGCTCTGGATTCCCACGAGACAGGTTCTCCTGGTGGAAATATAATGGCATCTCCAGCAGAGGATGGTTCTGCTTGACACATACTGATTCGTGTAAATTAAAAAGAGAAATGGGACACACTGCGACTGCCAGGGTAATAACTCCATCTGTGTCTGGAGAAAACGACAGAAGAGAGGGAAGACCTGAGCTCCCATATAGAGATTAATTCGTGCAAACTAGAAGAATATTAGGCTGAAACAAATCCAATTATGCACAGACCGTCGTATGTGCAATTGCGTTTTCAAACGAATGCGCACTGGTCTTCCCCAAAGATGACTGGAGAAGAAAAACAGAGCATATAGGATAGAACAGAACAGAAAATAGAATAGAATAGAATACAGCGTCAGAAGAAGAGAAGCAATTAGAACATATAGTCATTGTTCTAAAACAGAACATCTCGAATGTTGTCTTGAAGGTAATCTAAAGTTCACAGTAAGTAAGATCCTGGAATAATGAGGGGATCTTTCCACAGTGTCTGGGTTAGTGTGTGGGATTTCAGTGGCATTAGTGGCTCACCAGGAGAGCACAGTCTCATTGAGAAGTGTGCAGTGGACTTGTGGAGTGATGCTCGTGGCGCACGGAGGCGGCAGATTGCGCAGCGTGTGTGTGTGTGTGTGTCTCTCTCTCTCTCTCTCTCTCTCTCTCTCTCTCTCTCTCTCTCTCTCTCTCTCTCTCTCTCTCTCTCTCTCTCTCTCTCTCTCTCTCGGAAGCGCGAGGCTGTGCGTAACTGCGCGTAATCAAACGATGGCTCTCCATTCTAGTGGAGATGTGGAGGTGTTTCAGGAGAGGCTCTCTCTGTCTCGACTCTCTGAAATGTTTTAGGTGCCTGATGTGTGCCAACAAATGTGCAAATGAACTATCTTGGTTTTGGAGCCTAGTGTGGTGTATATATACAGTCAAACCAAAAATTATTCAGACACCATATAGAATTTTTTATATTGGATGCAGCAGGACACTATAGTTAATTGATGTAAGTTAGGATAGCAAAGTGTCTGAATAATTTTTGGTTTGACTGTAAATATATATATATATATATATATATATATATATATATATATATGCTTTCTTTTTTAAATCACCCCAAATTTTTAAGAACAATGTGATTTGATGACTGTACTGATGTTATTATCATTTAAAATTATTTAAATAAAAAATGTATGTTTTAGTTTATAATATAATTAAACATTAACATCAAAATAATTGCTGAATATCTCCATTTCCCCAAATGTCTAAATATGTCCATCCTGCCAAAAAACTGTTGTGAAGATCTATCTGTCATAACTCACCTTCATTTAATCCACAAGCTGAGGTGTAAAAATCAATCCGACAGCTCTATTGTCCGCAAATAGACACATTTCCTCTCGCTGCGAAATGTCTTTGGTTGCCTATGCAAATGTGAGGGAAGAGGCTTTGATTTTGTTGTTTATTCAATGAGGCAGAAATGAAAGACCACACTGTGCTCCAAATGACTGTGTTGTAATTTCCTTTCTGTCAAGATGTCCGTGAGTTTGCTTTGTTGCTCGTGTCTGATTCATGTTTGATTTCTCTTTGTGCAGCCTCTCACACAATGTTTACTTTTATTTAGATGCTTCTGAAGATGTGAGAGTTTCGGAGGCACTGACGTCTTTCACATGACATGCACACCAGGTGTTCGTGCCCCCGTGAGACGTTCCCGTGGCCTAAATGATCAAGATGCTCGACTTCAGCTCTGAAATGGGAATGGATGTTCCTGTCCACCTGCTTCCCCGTTAGTCCTCAATCCCGTTACCTGGAAATTAAACCCTACACTTTCTCACACTGACCCCAACATCCCTGTGGATATGGATCTTGTACGCTTAATTCGGACTCAGTACCAGCTCCTCTTCTTCCTCTGCTACTGGTTACCAGTCTCTCTCCAAAAGTTGGAGACGCCACCCATTGAATACGCCCACTCTATCCGCCTGGATGGGGACATCATCCTGGGTGGCCTGTTCCCGGTTCACTCCCGGGGTGAGCGTGGCGTTCCCTGCGGAGAGTTAAAGAAGGAGAAGGGTATTCACAGACTGGAGGCAATGCTGTTTGCCATCGACCTTATCAACAAAGACCCAGAGCTGCTACCCAACGTGACGCTGGGCGCCCGAATCCTGGACACCTGCTCACGGGACACCTACGCCCTGGAGCAGTCGCTCACCTTTGTACAAGCTCTCATTGAGCGCGACGGCTCGGATGTACGCTGTGCTAATGGAGACCAGCCCATATTTGCCAAGCCCGACAAAATCGTCGGAGTCATTGGTGCAGCCGCCAGCTCGGTCTCCATCATGGTCGCCAACATCTTGAGGCTCTTTAAGGTGAGTTAAGCTCACCTTGTTCTCATGTGGATTGGGAGAGGGAAGCAAACTGTAGTAGTTGTCGATGACAGATAAGTCAAGACATAATTCCCAACGATCTTTCTGAGGTGTGGGAGTGGGTAGTATCCTGCAGCTTTTATGAATTGTAGTCATAGTATAGTATAGTGTAATGAGAAATAATCTGGGCTGGGAGTCGACTTAAACCTTTCAAGATCAGAACATATTTGCCAAGTTTGACAAATACTTATGTCTTCATCATGTTTGCCAACGTTATGAAGGTGTTTAAGGTAAGCAGGGTCACATAAGAGGTCTAACCTTGCCTTTCTGAGGCCTGGGAGTGGGGTGTAGTCTGTAACTGTTGTGAATGATGGTTATAGTACAGTGTAGTGGTTAAAAGGTGTACAATTTAGACCAGCCAGTATTTGCCAAGTTTGATCAAATCATTGGGGTCATCACGGCAGATGTGTCTCCATCATGTTTGCCAAAAGTATGATGTTTGAGGTAAGCAGGGTCACATAAGAGGTCCTGTCTTGGGCCTGGGAATGGGACAGAGTCTGTAGCTGTTGTGAATATTCATTGTAGTGTAATGTAGTGGTTAACAATCTGGGCGAGGCGTTGAAAGGGAATAGGTAAAAACAAACCCGATCTCATTTCGTACTTATTTTACGAGGTGGCTATTTTCGTGCGAATTCGTATGATTTTTGCTCAATTGTACGTATTCTACGAGTTGCCCAAATCGTATGAATTAATACGAATGACCTAACCCTGACCCCGCCCCTAAACCTTGGGTTTAGACAAATTGCACGAATTCATACAAGTGAAGTTGTACGAATTACTTAGCCACCTTGTAAAATACATACGAATCGGTCATGAGATAGCGTCTAGTTACCCTTGGTTTAGACAAATTGCCAAGTTAACCTTGGGTTTAGACAAATTGCACGAATTCGTACAAGTGAGGTTGTACAAATTTGTACGAATTAGCCACCTCGTAAAATACGTACGAATCGGTCATGAGATAGCGTTAGTGAAAACCTACAATTGAGACTAGCCCATATTTTCCAAGTTAAACAAAAATTTTGGGGTCATCATGGCAGATGTGTCTCATATTTGCCATCATTATGAGGCTGTTAGCAGGTTCACATAAGAGGTCTAACTTTGCCTTTCTAGGGCCTGGAAATTGGGCGTAGTGTGTTGTAAATGTAGCGTAATTGTTAACGATAGAGTTGGGCATTGGAAAATACAATCGAGACCAGGCCCTAATGTCGGGACGTATGTGTCTACGCCAACATTACGAGGCTGTCTGAGGTTCCTGGGAATGAGGCCAGAGTCTGTAGTAGTTGTGAATGGTGGTTATATTATAGCGTAGTGGTTAACAATCCAGATTGGGAGCCAGAAGGCTGTTGGTAAAAATGGCACAAGAGGCAATCCATGGATGTCCATGAAATCTTGTATGCACACTCTTTGGATAAGTTTCTGCCTGCTTACTTCTCATACTTTTTTTTAGTTGTTCTATGAAGCAGACAAGGTCTTCATAAGCACGGGTGACCTCACATAACTCAAACTACAGTTGTTTGTAATATGATGTGACAGAGAGTGGCCTGGAAGAATCTCAAGGCAGGATGATTCCGGAGAATGATACCGCCCAAACTCTATTGTAGTCTAAATGTACAGCAGAAAGATGATGTTTCTGGCCAAATGCGACAGTGAAATAAACTCCGGTATTTTGCTATGCCTGTCGGTAGAAACTAAGTGAACCAGGGGGCTCTTTCGCTGTCATTATTTATGAATGTAAACAGCTAAAGTTCAGCAGTGACAACCTCTTACAATGCAGTCTTTTCCTAGAATAACAACGCCTCTAGGAGTTGGAATGGATTGCATAAACGATCTCCCGTAAAGAGGTGTATACGTGTCTGTAGACTGAGCTTCGAGTGGCCTCTTGACAACAATAGATTTTAACACGGTCATGTTTAATAAGCAGACTAAATAACACTTCTGGCCGACTGCTCATTGTAGTTGTCATAGGAACAACTCACGGCCGTCCTGTGCCAAATAACGACACAATGTTAATGAAACTGCTGTTTATTCCACACTCATTAGCTGACCATGATTTGACTGATTGATGTAGACATGCTGTGCCGAACGACCCATCCGCACTAAATGACGCATGTCCCATATTGCAAGCGCAGATCTTTTTCTGTAACACCATGTCAGCTGCCAGACTTTGATATCAGGAAGCAATCACGTTAAACAGGATTAGAAGAGACGTTGTCTTCTTGGGTGCCGTGCATGTAAATATACATTTGGCTGCGTATGTGTTTTGTCTCAACAGGAATGCATGTTCTTTTGCGATCAGGTCATGGCCATTTAAAGGCCTACAAAACGCTGTTATTATTAGATACTTACTAATGCGACATTGGTGAGTGCTAGTATTCCTATACATCAGCAGAGCATCATTTTTATCCCTTTGTCGTTTTACAGAAGCATTGGCTGCGAATGTATATTTGCTTGAGTTATGGTCTGTGGATCATCTGAGACTATAGATGCAGTCTGACACTTGGCAGCACAAACGACCAGACCAATTATCTAAAGATCAATGTTGTGGAAGTCTCAAACTTACTAAAAATTTGAAAGCGAGTTCAAATAAAAATGGCTCATTACTTTGCATACTTGTGCATTGTTGTAGATGGAGATTTTGTGCTTTTCCTCATTAGTAAGTGGATGAGACAGCTGATAAACAGTTGAGCTCACTTAAAGAGGCTACTTTTCAAAATGATGGTGAAAACTGACTCGTGCTGAGGTGGGGGTTTCATGAGACTTTAAATAGCACATTTGAAATACACTGATGTTAAGTTTAGACACTGAAAACACTTGCTAGTATGAGAGATTCTCCACCACTGAAAGTGCCTGCATAACAGTGAACAGGCGTTGATGCCAGCGCATAGTGATTCTGAATGGGACATATGGAGTTCCCCGTCAGATCTCCTGTTTAGGTAATCGCCACAGCATTAGGATGCCCAGCGAGAGGGTGGCCTCAAGCTGTTAGTCCCCCTGATTTCCATTCCTCCGACGGTCCCAGCGCACTGCAGGTGCAATTCAGATGCATTTCATCGGGGAGGTGATTTATCAGGGCCACCCTGCAGGTGTGGTCTTACCTCAGGAGATTTCTGAGAGCTATGAAGTGCCTCCAGTCGTGTTTGGCAGAGTGAAAGAGGCTCTTACATGCATAATGCTGTTGTGTAATATATGCAGTGGAAGATGTAGTGAGCTGCTGTGCTGTCGACTGCCTCCCAGCTAACAGGGAAGGTTCTCTCAACTTATGAACAAATAATCTTCCAGTAACTTTAATTCAACGCTTGTTCTGTTTTCTGGTCTTTAATAATATTCTCAAAACCTTAGCACCAAAATTTGATTTATGCATTGTTCATGGAATGTTTTTTTTTGTTCATGGAACGTTTTTTAAATGTTACGAATTGTTTCGGAATGTTCAGAGAACATTCAAATGTAACGTTCCATTATGTTCGCAGAATGATCAAATGGAATGTTTCCTTCAGAGAACATTCAGAAACAACGTTTTCACTACTTAATGGTAATGTTAGCAAAATGTTTTAATAGATATGTAAATGGACTAAAATGATGTAAATGGAGTAAAAGTGTAGTTTTTATTATTTTAAACAAAATTTTTGTAGTTTTATTTAAAACTATTTTTCTTACCGTAATTATCATCATTTTACTGCCTTTTGCACTGCATTTTAGGATTGCCTTATCAACAAGAAATACTTTTTGGGACGGATCACTTCACTCCCCTGCCATCGGTGCTGGTGGGACGGTGGGTTTAGTTGTTAATTAAGATGCCTGTTATGGCTTTGATGACCCTTGTGAGAGCGACGTTGTTTCACTGCTGCCTGTTCTTATTTATTTAACAATATTTACTGTAGTAATATTACATTCATTGGCAAACAATTGGCATGCATATTCATGAGTTCAGGCCCCAACACTCAGCATTCATTGTGCATTCAGACTGAACTTTTCCCCAGAAACGCTTTTCAAGATAGACTTGAATAGTAATGATTTTGGTCTGAGTGTAGCATTCTTTTATTTGCAATACAAAAAGCTGTTGAGAACAGGATTTGTGTTGTAACAGGATTTTACAGGCAGTTTGATCTAAACAACATCCTTTTAAAGCTTTTTGTGGATTTTAAAGGGGTGGTATAATGCCCTTTTCACAAGATGTAAAATGAAGTTGAAAATGAGTGTGTTAAGTTTTAGCTCAAAATACCCCACAGATATTTGTATATAGCATGTTAAAGTTGTCACTTTTTGAGGGTGAGCAAAAACGCACCGTTTTTTAAATGCAAATGAGCTGCTTCTCCCGGCACAGAGGGCGGAGCTTCTTTGAACTTTAAGCGTTGTAACTTTGCAGATGTTGTTTACGCTCAAACAGCAACATTACACACTAACTAAAGTTAAAAAAGTGAAATCATATTCAACCACCCCTTTAAGGCACACAAGGAAAAACTTTTTTGTTGGTTTGCTTTACTTGCCAACTTTTAAACGTTTTCTATAGCCTAATGAGTAATAGTTATGCACATTCACATACTAACATTATCGCACAGTCTTTGCAAATAGCAGATGCAGCATGCCAGACAAATACATGACTTTTGATTTTAGCTGTGAGCAAAAGATGTCTGGGTGGTTTTTGACGGCGATGTGCAAAAATACGGCTGATCAATAGAGCGTCCATCAGAATTGTGTTGAAACACACCAACCTTTGTACTTCTGAAAGCCTGATTCAATTACAAGCCACAGGCATTGAGATTACTTGTTTATCCAGTAGCAACATGTAGCCCTGTCCATTCAGCCACAGTGGCTTTTACTTGAGGTTTTGCCTTGATGTAAAAGGGAACAAAGGTAAAATCACGTCGCATTCACGCTGAGAGCTAAATTGGCGAGTGTAAATGTTTTTTTATAAATTCGCTCTGCATCTCAGTTTGAAGTTAAAGAGAAAGACTAATGTGTCGCACAGCCCGTGAATTATGAAACGATTTTGCGCTTCATTACTCCAGAAAGACAACATTTAGATTAAAATGTAATTAAGCAACAGATGCACATTATGTTGGGTTGAGTCAGCAAGAGCGCTATTGTTAATTTCTGCGTATTTGTGGAAAGGTCAGAATCAGTGGCTTATTTAGACCCAGAAATGCGCCACGGCATAAATCACACACCTGGCACTGCGCTATAATGGATTGTGTAATGAAGTTGGCATTTTCATAAAGTTTTTTTCTTCTTCTGTTATTGAACCAGCCCTCTTAAGTTAATTTCAGCAGATGGGTTTGCTTGCGCACTGAAAATCATTGGCATCGACGCATGAGGCCAATAAACCTTTGCACCTTCCTAAATCTATTAAATTGCATCTTCTTGGCTGGAACCATCTGTGCACGGCTGAAAGCCTGTGTTTTATGACATGCTATAGTGGTTTTCCTGCAAATTAAATGAGAAAATGTTCATAAGCTAATGCCTATTTTGAAATAATCCAGTGTACTTTACAAATAGCATTTGATTATTTTCTCTCTATTCAAAAATATGTAAATCAATAAACTATAAAAGCTACTGTTGTTGTGCAGAATTTAAAGGGATAGTTCACTTTGAAATTAAATTTTGGTATGTTTTAGCTTACCTCAAGGGCATCCAAGATGTAGGTGTCTTTGTTTCCGCAGTAGTTTCAATTTTGATATTTTTAGGTCAAACCGTTCTTGTCTGTCAGTCATATAATGCAGGTCTATGGTCACTGTCTCAAAGAGCAAGCACAGAGTCCAAATTAAACAATTCCCCATCGTCCAAATTAAACAATTCCCCATCGTAAGTACACATTGATGGCCTAAGACACGAAACGAGCGGTTTGTGTGAGAAAAAGAACAGTATTTATATCGTTTTTACCTCTTTTACACTTTCCGGCGCTTGCGCAGACTAAGCCAGAACGCACGCACACCCTCAGATCACTTGGACGTGGTTGTGTACAAGAGGTAAAAACGATATAAATACTGTTCGTTTTCTCACACAAACCGCTCGTTTCGTGTCTTAGGCCATCAATGTGTACTTACGATGGGGAATTGTTTTAATTTGGACGATGGGGAATTGTTTAATTTGGACTCTGTGCATGCTCTTTGAGACAGTGACCATAGACCTGCATTATACGACTGACAGACAAGAACGGTTTGACCTAAAAATATCAAAATTGAAACTACTGCGGAAACAAAGACACCTACACCTTGGATGCCCTTGAGGTAAGCTAAAACATAAAAAAAATTAATTTCAAAGTGAACTATCCCTTTAAAGTGTAACTTCGCTGTTTTTCGATCTGCTTTGTTTACAATGTGTCAGTATATGTAAATGAACAATGTTTACTCGTTCTCCATGTCACCTGGACCGAGAAATTACCGTTTATTTGTCAGCAAAACATTTGCCAGCTCCAGGGCTTTCATGAGACTACAGATTGTACTTCAATATTTGTGTATCCCTGTCCGCTGACATTACGGTTATTAACTAAACAGTTGTTGTGAGTTTAGGTTTATCACTGAAAATTGTATCGTACTTTGTCTACTCTGCATTATTGTACGAACTGAACACTATGTCGACAGCTTCCTTACCGTTACGCGACTTTGTTTTGCTTTCGGGCGGAACTGACGTCTGAAATGTTGACTACAAAAATGATGACTTTTTTATCATTTGCGTTGAGGCTTTCGCTCCGTATTTATGATACATCGGAGCCTTTAGTCACTGCCGACAACACACTGGATCCTTCACTAGAAACTGAACATACCTCACTCCCGCTAAACACTTACTCTTTGAATCCTTGCACCCGTGAACAATACAAGTCTAACTAAATAAAAGTTTGCCAAGAAGTATTTCCTACTGGAGGGTCAGTCCTAGAGCTCTTCCTGGACGATTTTAGGTGAAAAATCGGATCTAACAGAGACGTTCAAAAGATTATTTAGGCGCCAAGAAAACAAAGTAAAACAAACAGCTGTGAAACTCTGACTCTTCCATCCTTTTGTTATTTGTATTTCTTATGCATTTCATTTTTATTCCTATGTATTTGTTTCCTTTTATGTGCAGCCCTTTGAATTACCTTTGTTAATGAAATGTGCTATATAAATAAACTTGCCTTGCCTACTAAAGCATGGTGGTATTTGACTCTGATAATCGTATCCATACAGACTAGTGGGAGTGGCCTTGGATGGCAACAAGCCCAGTGCATTGTGGGTGTTGAAGTTTTCCTACCTATTTGGCAAGAGGAAAAACAACAGCCCCTTTTCTCTGTTTTCTCTAGTCAGGTAGCAGGTTTTTTCACCTTTCTACTGCATAGGCAGCCAAGTTTTACTGAAAGCGTATTTTGCCAGCGGTGAAGGACCTCTTTAACGTCATAACCGCAGTCTCAGATGTACATGTACTCGTCGGCCCTCAGGGGCCTCGTTCTCAGACGCTGCCCGCGGCACACGGGTTCAGGTTGAAGAGCGCCGGCTCTCAGATGCTTTGGTGGAGGTGGAAACCTCGTGAGGATGAGAGCGAGGACGTGTGGGCGAGAGGCCATGGGTGCCACTTAACTATTCCAACCGCTGATTTCCTCCATGAGGAGAATTAAGAGTGTGATAATGGACTCAGAGCACAAAACAGACAGCGAGCTCATTAGACAGAACCACACACACACACACACACACACACACACACAAACACAGAATAACACGGGTTTATAGGGGTAAAGTTCAGGCCCAGTCTTTAAATTTACTTCCTAGCAGGGGTCACGACACTCAAAGGTTGTCAATATGTGGTTTTTGTCTATGAAATTAAATAATCAAGGAGCATTTCATGACAGCTCATACTTTTTCAAGCTGACATCCAGCTAACAGGGTACGTTCTGGCAAGGTTCTCTCAAAGTTATCAACAAACGTTCCTCCAGGGTTCGTTAGAAGTTTTATGGTTTTTAATAATATTCTTAAAATGTTAGCACAACAAAACATTTATGTATTGTTCATGAAATGTTTTAGTTGGACAAAATTAAGTGAGTTTATACTTATATTTAGGCTTAAAAAACCCTTCCCTTTCCCTTTAAAACCTCACTTATCGGGCTTATGCTACTCTGAATAATGCCTGAACTTCGTATTTTGAGCACTTCTTGCGTTGTTTTTGCCTCTTCATGATGACGCTTAATTTAGTCCTAATTTGTAAGTCGCTTTGGAAAAAAATCGTCTGCTAAATGACTAAATGTAAATGTAAATGTATATTTCTGCCAATGGGGTCATTAAAAAAAAGTTTATTCAAAAGGAAAACAAGTTTTATTTTTCTGACCCCGTTGGCAGATATTTGTTGTTTTAAGCATAAAGTCACTTAATTTTTATGCTTTCTTTTTTAAGTAAACACGTCATTTTGCTTCTCAAGTAAATGTTTCTTATTGTAAGAATGTTTAGATATTTTACTGAAAAACAAGACAAAAATCTTTTTTTTATTTTTTTTTTTTTATGTGTACATGCACCAATATGCCATTCAATAATAAAACATACATTTAAATACATACATTTAATTTCTTTCTTTTTTTTTACAGTGATAATCACAAAATACTGATTCTGACTGATTCAAAATAATGCCATGGTTTTTACAACACATCTATTTCCAAAGCAGCTTTACAGAATAGAGCCTTACAAACCTCCAAAATATTACTATTCTTTTAAACATGCAAATGAGCAATAGATATTAGAGCAGAATGCATGCACACGCAGTTGAAGTGCTCGGCATTGTTTGTACTTGGACGCCCATTTGGAGCAGTGAATCCAGAGCACTTTGGAGTGTGTTTTGACTGCTAGCGTAGCGTCTTAGCTGCCCACAGTAAAGCCCATTGGGACGAAGCAGATGAGTGTGAAATCTGGTGCCTGGCTGAAAATGACTGAGGAAGCTTCTTCAGAGACTGCTGGTAAACAACACCTCTTGCATTGACAGAGTGGCGATTTGTAGATGGAGGAGCCTGAATTGTGCTCTCATTTTTGCTTTATGGGTCAGGCCAGACTTCACGGCGAGTGGGATTGAAATCCGTGCACATCCTTTAGCAGGCTTAGAACTTCTCCCCTGTAAATTTTTAATTGCTTTTCTTGCTGATGTGGGCTTTCCAGGCGATTTACATCAGCACTCGCATCGCATCGTGTGGCCAAGTGGTTAAAGATTTGGGCTGAAATCTAAACCCAGAAATGAGAATTTTAGCACTTCTGTTTCCATCGTGGGTTTTTGGTTAAATGCCTGAAATGAGGTGTGTTTAACACTAGCTTAAAGTCCCCCTGTGGAGAAAATCCAGCTTTTAATGTTGTTTATATGTCTATGTGGTGTTTTTAATATGCTTTAAGACAAACCATGTGTAAATTCATAAGTCGACACCATTGCTGAGTATTTTCTCCTTAAAACTGCAGTGAACCAAAGACTTTGCTTTGAAATCGCTGATGTTTCTGGCATCACAAACTACCTTGCAACCAATCAGATCAACGTGTGATCGTCAACGAGTGGATCTCTGAGCTGAGTGAGTGGAGGCGGGGCTCATTTGCATATTCATAGAACCACGCATACTAAATAAGCCAAGGGTGTCGAGTTACATTCAAGATATTTTAAGGCATTAAGAAAAAAACGTTTAGATATGTAATTTCGGTGATCAAAGATGAGTTTTAAGGGATAAAATGATTGACTACAGGGGGACTTTATGATATTTTCACCACGTTTTATTCAATACATCAGTAATATCCTCTTGTCAGTTTATTTTTATTTTTTAAGTGAACTGGGATAGTTATATAGATAACATCAAGTTATGGAAATGTTCTCAGAACATTTAAAATGTCCAGTTTTTTATACTGGTGTTAAAATAGCTTGAATGTAACTCGAGACCCTTGCCTCATTTAGTATACGTGGTTCTATGAATATGCAAATGAGCCCCGCCTCCACTCACTCACTCAGCTCAGAGATCCACTTGCTGATGATCACTTCCGGTGTGGCCTGTAAAGATATGTCATCACTGCAGTGCTACAGCCTCCTCTCGCCTCACCTGAATGATAATGTCTCGTTCCTCCTCCGTCTCTCTGTCAGCGTCATTCGGGGCGATATGTGACAGCGACAGGCGTTTATGTGACCTGACAGTGCATTCGGCTCTCTCGGTCCCTCTGATCAGCATGGGAGGAGGTGTCCGTCACCGATATAGCATGAACTCCTCCCCGCCTCACGGGAAAGCCTCGCACACTTTATTAGGCTGGTGACATTATTGATAAAAGACACAGAAAAAAACATTAGCACAGAGAGAGAGAGAGAGAGAGAGAGAGAGAGAGAGAGAGAGAGAGATGTGTGACTAGTTGATTTGCCGTAGTAGATTGAGAGCTGGAGTCCCTCAGGAGTCCTTCGGTGTCTAATTAAAGCATGAAATGTTCACCGGCAGTGCCAATGTGCATCACAGATCTATAGACATCAATGCACTTCAGTTATACAGCTTTCTCTGTGTCGCAAGCCTGAGTTCAGCTCGTCAATCGAGAAGCGTCGTCTTGATTTTACAGATCTGCGTATTGATTTCATCAATGTAATTTTGCATTTGAATTGTTTATGAAACGTTGCATTTGAACCCATGAACGTTATCCCAGGATGCGGAACCTATAGGAGTTGTTTTAGAAGGCTAATATTTATATGCAATTATAATATTTATTCATATTTTGAATTAACTTTTATAATTTCTGTTTGCATTTTACGTTTTATTTGTTTTGTTATGTGCTTATTTTAATATTTCTTTTTAGCTTAGTTTTTTTTTTTCTTCAAGGCAACATTTCTAATTTTCATTTAGGAGTAACTTTTAAGTTTTTCATCTAAATTTTATTTTAAATAAATGATTTCATTTGAATTCAGCTTTATTTCAGTTGATAAAAACAATTTTAGTTTTTGTTAAAAATAAACTTAGTCACAATTGTAACTCTTTAATGAGTAATGCAATATATATATATATTTTTTTATTTAATTTGTTTAATAAGCAAATTAATTAGCAAGATCACATTTACATTCAACAAAATCTAATTATACCTTCATTATTTGGAATTAAAATATCAGGCATTTTGCACGAGAAAATGCACGATTTTACATATTTGATGATTTTATTTTCTTTATACTTCATTTTGATGTTAAATGATTAAAACAAACAAAAAAATGCCTGTTTTTTTCAGGTACAGTTTGCTGAGAGTTACCTTCAACTCTAATGAGGTAAAATGAAAGATGCTTAAACATCCCATGACGTTAAAATTGGAGTTTAGTTGCTTTTAGTCTATATGTGTCCATTTGCCAAACTTTTAACCAATCAAATGATCTCTAGAATGAACATGTCACCTGCCTCTGATTAGCAAACCATGCTTCACCGCTGAGACTAAACACTATTGGACGAGGCCTTCGATTTTCCTTCAGAGCTTTGGGGATATTTGACCTGCTTTTTTAACAGGTTCTCACTCAAACATATGCTAATGAGAACATTTTCCAATATGCAAAGTTCTCGCCCAGATGATATTTACTGCTGCTGGATATCTTGTCATTTACTAATGTGTAGAAGGGGGTGAAGAAAACTCAAACGGACTGCTTTAATCGTGAGCTCTGAGCTACAGGACAGCGAGAAGAAAGGAAAGGTACGAATATTTCATCTGCTTCTCCCGTCCCCATGTAATTTTAATAGCTCTTCCTTTTGGAGTATCTGAGTGAATTATTCATGTGCAGGGACGAGATGAGAGTTTGTCACAGGAGGAGGAGGAAGAAGTGTGTTTTATTTGCAGTTTGATGGAGGCACATAATCTCCATTCACTTGACCACTTGCGTCACCCCTCGACTTTAATTCCCACATTCCCCAAGGCCAGCCGGGGCACTGATACCGTTCAGCTCCTCTTGAGCACACACACAATCCTGAAGTAGCGGAGAGAATAAGGGAAAAAAAAAAATCAGAAAAAGAGAATAAAATGGAGTTGCAGCAGAGAAAGTGGGATGGCACAGGTGGGACCAGTCAGTGGGGCTCATGGGAAATACTAGCTTTTGCCAACACAATATATATATACTGTGTATATAAAAAAATTAATGTGGTATATTATTTTTTTGTGTGATTTTTACGGTACTAAATATTTACCTCTAAATTATGCACCATTTATCACCTGTAATACCATGGTGTAACCACTAGATGGCAGTGTAGCCCTGTATATAAATATATAAACAAGGCTGTGTATTCCCTAGTTGTTGGAAACACTGTTTTCAGACATGATTACTAAGGGGTCGTTTACACTACACCATTTTCACAATACGATTTTAAAACGGAAAACTTTTCGTGTGTTTTGGCCACTCATTTAATAGACAACAGCATTTTGGGAGTGTGGAAACACAAGACTATTGAATAGCTGCAAGTGGAAAGTGCAAGTTTTCTAAATCGATACAGTTATCGTCGCCGTGTTAGCCACAAAAACGTGAATTTGTGAAAACGGTGACATCTTGCGCTTGTGTATATGCATGTAGGGCCCTATCTTGCACCCAACGCAATTGACTTTGTACACCGACGCATGTATCATTCCTAGTTTGCACCCGCGCACAGCGGACTTTCCCCTCCACAGACGCACGTCGGTAAATTAGGGAATGAACTTGCGCTCCCGGTGGCGGTTCAGTGAAAAGAGGAGGCGTGTTCCGGCGCAAACGTTCCCTGGTGCTATTTTGCAGTTTCAGAAAACAATTCCGCCACAGACCAGGAGAAACCTCGTCTAAAGTCAGTGGCGCGTTATTCAGATGCTATTTTAAGGGCGCATGCTTGGCCATAATGTAGCGTGTGCACAACACACATACACTTTGATTCTCTCATCTACACAGAAGCAGCAGTTTTCATTTTTGCAAATCATACATAATTACAAGGAAAAATATTAACACAGGGAAATCATTGTGGTGTCCATGAAGATGTGAAAAAATAGGCATAAATCTAGCTTACACATTTACCCAAATTATCATACGCCTGTTTAACCGAAGTTAATTTGGGTGTGTTTCTCCATCCTCATACAATGTCACTTCTCTGTGTTTTACGGCCCTGATGAGAACGTCGGTCTCCTCGGCTGTAAACCGCTTCTGCAAATCCGCCGTTATAATAGCAATCCGCCATGGAACAAGCGCGCCTGCTCTTAAAGGGAATGTGAGATGACGCTCTGATTGGTTTATTTCACGTTACGCCCAAACCACACCTATGAGTAATGAAGCGACTTCAGACCAACCCATTTTAGATTTGCATCGGGCGCAAGAGTCATTTATCCCGCCGGTATAATAGCAACAGCGCCCAAGACCCGCCCACAAAGTTACTTGCGTTTTGCGCTTGATACTTGCGTTCCTGATCATTAAAATAGGGCCCATAGTGTCTTTACAAAGTGACACTGCTAATTACTTGCTTGGTAAGAATAGTACACCGTTTTTAGATGTTTTTCTTTTGCAGATCTGTGTGAACAGGGATCAGTTTTACTGTACGCAAAGGAAAAACTCTTCAGCTTTTGTTGGTCACCTCACCGAGCTTATTTTATGCAACAATCCAAAAGCCAATGGAAAAACCCTATTGGGATTTTGTTGAGGGAAGCAGGGTGATGCGAACTTCTGGTTTTGGCTCACAAAAAAAAGAAACAGCATTTTTTTATGGCAGCACAGAAATGCAGCGAGTTTAATCAACACACACTCCTTTCCCATCAGACGAGAGAAGCCTCGTATTTGGCCTGTAATTAGAGCTCGGACGGCTCTGAAAGACTCGAGTCTACTAGTTTTAATTAGAGTTTGCTTCCAGGCGGGTCAGGAGGTTGTTTGAGGTGCTGCCGGCTGCTAATGAGAGATGGAGGATGGTTATGGTGAATGAATGGGTGAAGCAGACTGACTTGCGTATGTGATTAGCTACAGGTGAAAAAACATTTTCGACTTAATATCATCTAGAAGTTAAGCTAAAAGAGCTAGTGGAACCCAGTTTGGGAGTAGCTTACTAAAATTAGACATGCCACAAGCTGTTTTTTTAATACTGTATAGCTTTCCAGTAACGAGGAGCCTATAGGCCTATTTTTCCTCAACAAGTAAACGTGCAAACATTGCTTTTTTTGCATTTTACTTTGTATAATATTTCTCAAATTGCATTATAACTGAACAGCACAGCAGGAATATTTGCGTCGGACTGTCGAAATGAGTCATTGTTTTGGTGCCACATACAGTAAATACTGCTATAAATCATATAGTTATTTATTTTTTTGTTGGTAACTTTTTTCAAAAGAGTCCCATATAGACGGAGGGTGAATCAGCTCCAGGGTAAGGCTAAGGAGATGCGCTTTGCTTTAAAAAACACATTTAAATACATTTACATGAAATAGTACGTCACAGCACAACCTAGACATCCTGATAAAGTGTCTATGTTCACACACCACTGTTTAGCATCGGCGTGATTTGGCATGACAGAAAGTGTGCAAAGAGCGCTCCCTTTATAATCACTAAAAACCTGTCATTCATTTTAGTTTATCGCGATCTCACAAAGCTCCGTTATAATGAATGAAGCCGACTGCACAATGATTCTCTCATAATGTCTACACTTTGTTTGTTTTAGCTGCGTTTTGAGCGGTGAGTGGATTCTAACTGAAAAGCATCTGATTGGTCAGTGAGTTCAGAAAGGTTTGTGATTGGCTACATTGCTCAACGCCTCAAAAACAGCAGCAGCAGACATTGGTTTGAGTGAGAAATGCTGTGTTCACGCATGCCATAATCACCGTAGTTTCGAGATGGCAACATGTGACGTTCTGTTCTGAGCTGTTCGTCCTGAAATTCAGCGCTAGTCTAGAGACTACTTTTTATGTGTTTTGGCCTCTCATTTACACGGCAACTGTGTTTTGAGGGCCTGAAAATGCAAACTTTTAAAAAGTGGTTTCAAAGTGTACATTTTTAAAAACTATATATTTATCATCTCTGTGTAAACTACAAAAACGCGAATGCGACATCGCCATCTACTGGCCCGGCAGCAGAATACAGTGTTTTTAGTCATTTTCGTGGATCCGTGTGAACGTAAATCATTTTGACAATGTTCACATCTGTACTAAAAAATACGCAAAGGAAAAGCTTTCCAGTTTTTGTTGCATTGTTGTGGTGTAAACATTTTTGCACTGTTTTCTGTTCCTGTTTCCTTTGTTCTTCTTGTTGTTGTTTTTAATGGTTACTCATTAGTTCATTGATTAAGTCACACCTGTCCTGTTTTACCCATCATTAGTTTGTATACATCTATCCCTCAGTTTATTCTTGAGTTAGTCCGTTATTGTCATTGTAAATGTGGTTGTTTTGTTCTCAGTTTTCAAGACTGCCAAATAGCCTGAGATTTTTTGCTATTTTTCTTTTTTGTTATAAATAAATCTGCTGCACATAGATCCTGCAGCGTTTCATTCTTTGCTGTAACCGCATGTGAGACACAACTTTTTTCTCCATCGCTGCTGCTGCAGATATCATAGCTAATAACAATAGCATGTGCGATTCTCGTTCTCGCTCCCAATGAATCACAATTTTCTCGCTGAGAAGAACGCAGTGGCACTTCCTGATAAAATTCCCTTTAATAAGAGCCCTCTCCCTGTCATATATAATTAACTACAGGCCATTTTTCACTAGCCGCCGCTCTATTAGAAACGTGTTTAGCCGAGAAGTCAAGTGTCCATAAATCAAAGCCATGCCACGCTGAGGAGTAAACAGACACCTGTGTTCCTTCTCGGCCTCTGCTATTGGCTCTAGATGGCTTTGTGTGTTTGCTAATTGACCTTATTAATTCAGTATGACGACCACCGGCTCCTTTCCAGGCGGAATATACAATCCCATCAGACTCGCTAATGAAACAGCGGCGCATACAATTTCCATAAGATCTTTTCTATCAAATGCAACCAGTTGTTAATCCATAGAAGTTGGCATTTATGCCTTTTTCCAAGTATTATCCATTTGAATTCCGAACATGCTTTGCACAGATTTCGTGGGAACGTATTGTTAGAAAAATGGCCCGAGCGCATGTTTCCTTTTGTCTGTAGAGATGTGTGTCTTTGAAGAGATCTGGAGCGGCAGTCGTGGAAGAGAGGCTTTGGTAATCTCTCTTTAAGGATGTTGCAACTTCCTCTCTGTAGGGATGCGTGAAACACGCACAATTCTCCGATCTGGGTTGTATCGACTTCAACAGAATTTAGAGGAGCTTCCAAGAAAAAGGGAAGCTTTAAAATCCCTGACCAGCTTTTAGAGTGGGAATGATGAAGAAAGCTGAAGTGAACGCTTTACACAGGTGTGCTAAAATCAGCATGTTTCTTCCGTAGTGGGTCATATTTTGGATTAAAATACATCATATTCAACAAGAAAAAATGTAGGATTAGACTTGATTTTGTCAATAGGGAAGGACATCTGCTGAAAAGAAAAGACGTTTCAGAGGTGGAGCAATGCTGTTGTTGTTTTTTTTCTCATTTTGATTAAATATATATACTGTATATATATATATATATACCACTACTGTTCAAAAGTTGGGGGTCAATAAGATTTTTTGGTTTTTGAAAGAAGTCTCTTCTTCTAACCAAGGCTGCATTTAAATAAAAAATAAAAAAATACAGTAAAAACAATTAAATATTATTACAATTTAAAATATCTATCTTCTATTGTAATGTAATTTAAATTGTAATTTATTCCTGCGATCAAAGCTGAATATTCAGCATCATTACTCCAGTCTTCAGTGTCACATGATCCTTCAGAAATCATTCTAATATGCAAGAAACATTTCTGATTATTATCAATGTTGAAAACTTCATATTTATTTGGAAACTGTGATGTTTGCTGAATAGAAAGTTCAAAATAACAGCATTAATTTGAAATAGAAATCTGTTAAAGTCATCCTTAATTTCTTTTTAAAACATCTCATGGAATAATGTGCCCCAAGTAATTGTAGACAGTAGTGTGACTTTGATTTTACATTTTTCAATATGCACAAGCTGTAATGCCTTATGCAAATGCACAGAGCTGTACGAGTCAAACACAATGTTGTGCAGAATCTGGATGGGGATATATGTCATAAAATATTCTGTCGCACATTAGCCCGCCGTGGGTCGCATAGACACGAACAGCTCCGTCCGTTCATCCGTCTTTTTGACGAGGCAGGTCGGTAATAAAATGTAAAAACTACACAGAGACACAGATGGCCATAAAGTTTTATCAGTGAAGGGACCCGAGCGTTCATGATGTCCTATACGGGCTCTGAAGGTCAGGCCTGAATCCGTCGGGGGTCATTCTGAACAGAACAGCCCGCGAGACTGCGGACAGGAACGTTGGAGGAGAAAGTGTGATGCAAAAAACATTGATGAATGCATATAAATAGTCAGAAAAGGCCATATAGTTACCCTGATAGCTTGTGAATGAGATGACCTGACCTATTGACACACTAGGGACATGTGATTGACTGTTGCTCGCTTCTGTCAATGGAGCATGAAAACACTGTTTCTCTTTAAGGGAGAAGTCAAATTAAAAACAGTAAATCAGATTGATCGTGCGGTTGTGCATCATTCAAAGTTGAATTTAGAATGACCTTAGAATTTGAGTCGAGTTCCGGAATTTGAATGTCGGTGTGAAACAGGATGCGGAATTCTAAATTTGAATTTGAAATTCAAAAATGTATCGAACTGTCATTTTTAAGTGCACAAAGTTTGACAAAGCAGAATCTCCGCTGATAGATGTTTCCTCTCCGTGTCTGGCTTCAGTCGTGTTGTTGTGCGAGGGCATTGGCTGACTCTTGGCTGTCTGCCACGACGGCTGCTCGCATATCACTGATCAGCGGAAATGCTTTGACTTCAGTGTGATAAACTTCAAATCCCACTCAATTCCAGTCACGAGTTTTATGAATCAGAATTTACAGCTTTCTAAGTTATAGGTGCATGTTGGGCAAGATTTCATTAATTACTTATTTATTTGTTTATTTATATTTATGTGTTCTAGTCTATTTTTTATGTAGTATATTTATATTTTTCAGATTTTTTTTAATGTTATACATTACAATATACTATATAATATATAATAATACAATACTACACATAAATGGTTAAGGTTTTTTTTTACAAAAAAAGGGAGAAGTTTAATTAAAAACATTAAATCTTTTATTTATTAATTAATGTGTTTTAGTCTAATATTGTTATTATTTATATTATATATATTTTACATATTTATATTTGTCAGAATTTTAAAAAATAATTAAAAAATAATAATCATGATATTACATTAAGTTTTTTTTTTGTATAAAAAGGAGGTTTAATACAAAATAATAAATCTGATTATTTACATATTTTGTATGTGATATATTTATATTATAAAAACAATCAATTATTCAGATTTATTTAATTAACTAATTAGTGTTTTTAGTCTTTTTTTTTTTCTTTTTTTTTTGCAATGATACCTGGAAATACAACTGTAGCTCTTTGAAAGCCATGAATTCATGGCCTAAAGTTGAGTTGCTTGGCTCTTTTTTTCAAATGCATCACTGGCCTGATTCAGCTGGCCATTTTTCGCCCTTCACTTTAGACAGAATTAAAGTTGCTTTACCTGTATGTACATTCTTGATATGCAAATGACCTTTGTTCTTGTCAGGCAAATGCCTGGACGCTTCGTCTGGATGGGTCTTGATTTTGTCATGCTGTTGACTGCAATGGTCTCGACTGCAACCCTGTTGAAAAGGTATATCAGGAAGGGAGATTGTTTTCCCAGCATGCTCCTCCATTGACTACGGTGAGGGTAATGGACAGGGGCATTATTCTGAGTGCATATAATAGTTTTAAGCACATAGTAATTGGGTGTGTATTGAGGTCCTGGTGGGAGGCGTGCTGTGAGAAATGCCCTCGGGAACGACAGAAGTCACAGCGGCGCTGCGCTTCTATAAATCCCATTTCCATTTCTGTAATGACAAGTCGTGCCGCCTGCGCCCCATTCTCCTGTACTCACACCGTAAATTTCCCCACCTCACCGCTCTCACGCTCTACAGAAGAGAGAGAGCAAGGGAACATTTTCCTTTGAATGTTTTTTAATGCTTCCCCCGTTTAACCCACTGACATGCTTTCCCCGTGCTGCGCCACGTCGAGGTTTGTGTGTCGGGTTTGTAATTCACTAAATGACCCACATTGTTCATTGTTAAGGTTTCTTTTCTGTTTCACTCATGGGTGGCACGTTTACAAATGTACAGGATCCTTCTGTACTCACATAGCATTTTATTTGAGTCAGTAAACATGTAATGTCTGTCTACGTTTCGACCCATGCAACTAAATTGGGACAATTTAGTAAAGCTGCTCATGCATTAACAAAGATAAATGGGATGCTGGCTGTTAAGCTCAAAGCATCATATAAAAAAAATCATAAAAATTGTCCTTCTAGAGTCATACAATGGCTTTGCATAATGAACAATACAGATCGGCTGTTATTTGTTGAAAATCTCTTGCATTCAATTCAGAAGCATTGAAAGATGCATAAAAAAAAACAACAATGAAGTTTGATGCATCCTGAAGTTTAAATGTGTTCAAATGACATTTAAGAGCGTCCGCAGAAAGTATTTTCAGCAAATAACTATCAAATTGACTTCAAAAGCAGGAATCTTTTATGTGGTTTTATGGGTTTTTTTTTAGTGCTTGACAGCATTCATTCCTCATTCACTTTTTATTGTATGGAAAAGAGCTGCATGAACATTTTGCAAAACATCTATTGTGATTGAGAAAGTTTTCTCGGGGGGTGAACTTCTGCTTTGATGCTTGTATGAAAATGCATTGTGTTAAACATGAAACTGATGTTCTTGCATGGCATCTTCTATTACTGTCAAATGAATACGAAAATCGCCTGAAATCCCTCCATTTTGCATGCAGCCTTCAGTAAAGAGTTTGCAGGCCATCTGCCTCTGTTCCCCAGTTCCCCGGCTCCCCGGCTCTCCGATCCGACGGCCCTCACATGGAGCTGTGTCCCGTGGCAGGGTGCTAATTGAGCCCCCCAGGATCCCTCTCCAGCCCGCTCTTCACACGGAGTCACTAATGACTCGCTCTTGTTTGTGACCAGATAAGTGCACTATTAGAAGCAAGTATTAATCTTGCAACTCGGGGAGCTGATAAGATCTCCTCCACCTCCCCGGGGAAGACGTCTCAGTCTCAGCATGAGAAATCATGTCATAAAAAGTGGATTTTTCTGGAGCATGTGTGGGAAGGAGCGAGTGGGTGGCGGATGAACCCCCAACCGGCTCACGCTTCCCGTGTGGCGGACGTGACAGCTTTTTTTCTCCACATGTAAAACCTGAAATTACCCATCTGCTGTTTGCACCCAAGTCTCACACACTCCTCTGTCAGAGCACCTGCTAATCAAAATCTGCAGTCGCAGCGAAACGATAAATACCTGCTTCGCGCCCACTCCAGTTACTGCCTCTCCTTCCATTGTCCGTGAGCTCGCAGCTGCTCGTTTTTTACGCAATAATGAAATGTTTTGATGGAGATTTTGGCAATGCATGCATTTTCACAGTGGAGGTGTTGTGCATTAAAGCATGTCTTTAGATGCCTGACATATGTGGCCGTGGAGTTGTTTGACGCCCTAGTGCGAAGCGATTAACCTCGCACTGCTTCTAATGTTATCTCTGCGGGAGCGCAGGAAATAGCATGCATTTAAAGTTCATCTGACCCCATCAAAACCTGCATGTAGGCATCAAAATAAACAGTTTTTCGGTTGTGCATTTGATTAAAAGTCCTTAAGCAGTTTACACGGCAAAGTGAACGTATTCGCACTTGCACACTGCAGGTTTTTTTCTTAATTCAACATGAAATCAAAATTAACTATACTTCCTTAGTGATATTGTGTGCAATTCATCAGTGTACATTATTCCAACACAAAAAAAGTAACAAACTATAACTTTACTTTTTAGCTGATATCAATTTCTAATTTTTCAATACTTGAAACTTTTCACTATCCAGTTAGTTCCCGATAGATAAAACCATGTGCTGTCCTATACGTTTTTTTTTTTTTCTAGTTGATTTTCCCATTTAAAGAAGTAACATATTGTTGAAGAGAAATCCTGATGCTCAATGTGGCGGTTGTAGGAAAATAATCCTGCCTTCAAATCATGTCAGAATGATCATATTTACAGGGATTTTCTATCTGAGTTGGTTCTGAGAACGTTTGTTCATAACTTTTGAGTGAACCTTGCCAGAACGTTAGCTAAAGTACTGAGGACTTGGGAATGCATTTCATGTACTGTTGATGAAGGATCGCGAACTACAAATGGTTTCCTAGAAGAACAGCTTGTCAGAAATACTAATTTAGCTTGTTTATGAGGTGACAGGCCTGCGCTACCAAACTGCATTTCCCATCTTTCTCTGTGGCGGCTGGAGAATTACAAAATACCCGATCACAGAGCGTCGCCTAATGTACTTTGCTCCTCATTTTATTCCATTAGCACTAAAGAGCTTCTTGAATTTGTCAATAAGTGGAAAAGAGAAATTTAAAATTGTCTTCCGATGCAAATCACTTAAAGTCACATCACATCGTGCAAAACTCATAAACAGGAACTTCCCACCAATCACCTTATTGGCAAAGATTGCCAGTTTGTCAACCTGCTTTTGAGCTATTTGTTGTCAGATTTCATTGGTTATTTGATAAACGTTGTAAGTGTTTGTGAAAACAGCTTCCCCAATGCTAAGATTGCCACAGAGGAACTGACTTGCTCTAATAAGGACTTTAGTATTGTTATAAAAGAATCTCTAAGTTTAAAAACACACGTTTGCATAATATTAGTTTGTGTGTGTGTGTGTATTTGTACAGCTAGCTTTGTTAGGACCATTTTGAGATTTAGACCATTGGAGAGAAGACATTTTGGCTGGTCTTCACTTTCTGAGACCCCTTTAAAGGCCACGGCTTTATTTTAGGGATTAGGTTATAATTAGGTTAAGGGCTGGTTTAGGGTAAGGGTTTGAGTGTGATAGGTAAGAATACTTCAGTTTGTTTATGTGTGCGCTAGCTTAGCCTTTCAAAGTATACTCCGTTTGATAGCATGCGGGAATGTAGGCTGTCGACACATTCGCTCTTAATAGTTTCATGGGAGGCGCTCGTGTAAACTCTATTCTGGTGACGAAATTTGCGTCACATGCACTAAAAACCGAAGTATACTTTGGGCTTTAAGGGTAAAGAGCTAGAGATTTCATTGTCAAGTCAAGTCAAGTCAAGTCACCTTTATTTATATAGCGCTTTTTTGCAATACAGATTGTTTCAAAGCAGCTTTACAGAGAAAATAATGCAACAAAGTTTGTTTCTGCTGTACAGCAGATTTAGAAGAAAATAGCGTCATAGTCCAGCTTAAAGGGTAACTCTCGCCAAAATGCAACCTAGGGTCTTTTTGTTAATCTACCCGAGGCAAACTTTCGTTTAAAAGCATAATTAGATTGGAAACGCCACTTTTAAGTTTGACCGTATTTTCGTTTTAGGTTAAAATGCCTTTTGAATGGGAGTGCATGGGGCACTTTTATGATAGCATCAAAATCGCTATTTTTAAAACACTAAGAAGGCTCGACACAACATGAAACTTTGCACGAAGTATCACCAGGGGCTCTACACATGAACTCCAGCATTGAGGTCATTGTTTGTGTACACAGAGTTTACTAAAAAGAAAGGTTTTGTCTGACTCACTTTATCAGTTAGTGTTTCCGGTGGCTGGAATTTTGTCAGTCAAAAACAGTCGATCTCCGAATGCGAATGAACTGACTCTGAATTTTAGTATTGTTTCTTATATGAGGATCCTTTTTCAAATACAAGGTCAATATTGATTTTCACTAGCGAGCAAACAACAAATTATCCTTGAATTTATATTGAACTAAGCTTTAGGAGCTTTCCATCTTTACTCTCCTCCCTGTTACAGAGATCGACTATTTTTGACGGACAAAATGCCGGCGGACGGAAACACAGTGAGTTGTTCAAAATCGTTCTTTTTAGTAAACTCTGTGTACACAAACACTGTTCTCAATGCTGGAGTTCATGTGTAGAGCCTCTGGTGATACTTCCAGCACAGTTTCATGTTGTGTCGAGCCTTCTTAGTGTTTTAAAAATAGTGATTTTTGATGCTATCATAAAAGTGCCCCATTCACAAGGCATTTTAACCTAAAACGAAAATACGGTCAAACTTAAAAGTGGCGTTTCCATTCTAATTATGCTTTTAAGCGAAAGTTTGCCTCGAGTAGATTAACAAAAAGACCCTAGGTTGCATTTTGGTGAGAGTTACCCTTTAAGTAAGTTCAGTGAAGGTTCATTTTTGTTGTAAAAAGGTTATTAATTTAGTATATATATATACATCCAGCTCAGTTCAGTTCTCAAATAATGGTGTCAATGCAGGCAGATCTATAATGTTGAATATTAAATGTCCCCAACTAAGCAAGACAAAAGCCAAAGGCGACAGTGGCAAGGAACCAAAACTCGTTCAGTGACAGAATGAAGAAAAAACCTTGGGAGAAACCAGACTCACTCGCTCAGTTCTCCTCTGGCCATCGAGCGAACAGTGTATGATTATGATTCAGGCATTACAGGTCAGAAGTCAGATTGCATCAGAACATTCAGAATATTATCCAGTTCCATCTGGTTGAAGATCAGAGTCAATTCCTTCATTGTGTTACTGAATGTCCTCACAAGATGTACAAGAATGTGTGTGTTTCTGATATGAACGTGGACTCATGGACGACCAGAGATAGAATGGCAGCACATACTTAAATCATCCCAGACTGAAGTGCCAAAGAACAGTTTTTCAGGTTGTTTCCAATTAACAGTAATCTGATCGAGTCGCAGAAGACACTTTCATATACGACGCCCCTCGGCACATCTCCCTAATGTTACAATACATTACTGCAATCCCAGGATGCAATGGGGCTATGCAATGCAGCAAAAAGGTGTTTTGCTTCCTCTCCGTTCAGCGGGACGGCCTGAGTGTTACAAAGGATTCATTTGTCAGACTCAACAGATGACTTCTCTCTTATGGATTCCATCACCCCGGCTCTTATGACTTGTTAATTGGCGTAGCGTTTATCTCAGCAGGCGCTCGCTCGCGATAAATATTCAGCTGAAAATGTATTTATAAACTAGGATGTGATCACGTTCCTTTACTCCTGTGCCTGTAACGTTTGAATTTAATTTATTTAAAAGTGCAAAGAGTATTTTTTTGCATGTTTTTGCAGCTCAGCTACTTTGATTCTCTGGGAACACATAAACTGGTGAAATGTATATCTTGAATGCATTGGGAGTCACTTTAGATAAAAGCGGCAAGAGAGCACAGAAATATAAATATGCAATATTTCATTTAATTTCATTTCATTTTTTATTGCTGCATACTAAATACTGTTTCACATACTATTATTAGAAAACTTCTTTACCTCTTACAAGCGATTCGAGTGATTTTTTTTTTTTTTTTGCATTTTTTTTTTTTTGTGGAAAGTCAGCTATCACAGGTGACTTATTGTATAACTTTAAGAGGATTCTGAGTCATCTAATTGATTATATATTGGCTGACGACAAATGAGTTATAAATGCTTCTGGTGTTAAACTGTGAAATGTTCATGACAGATGCTGTGCTTGAATTTCAGAGCAGACGTGACATCTCATCTCTTCTGTTTTAACACATCACCGTACATTGATAAAGAAATGTGCGGAAGAAGGGAGTGTGAGAGAGAATGAGATGAAGCATTAAAGGAAGTGTTTCACTCGGTGTCTGTATGAAAGAGGAGTGTGTGTGAATGAAATGTGCTGTAACTGCACTGTACCACTGGGAAATATCACCTCTGCTCTTTCACAGCTCAGGAACCCTCATTTGCTTTTATTTAAGGACCAGATTTGCCTCAAATTTTCCTCATTTAGAGGAATAGATACAAATGAGACCATTGTTCACTGGTAGCATAGCTTTGATTTGTTCTTGGAGTCATTTGATTAAATTATTATTATTATTATTTTTTCTTTATTGAGATCTCTAACTTTTGCAGACTTTAGTATCCTGATGAACTGAACACAGTTTGAGACATTGTTGGGTTTTAAGGAGACACATTTAAAGAGGAGACACTAAATCATAATTATGAGATAAAAAGCAAAAAAAATTGATACTAAGTCCTAATTATGAGATTCTAAATCATAATTATGAGATAAAAAGCAAAAAAAATTGATACTAAGTCCTAATTATGAGATTCTAAATCATAATTATGAGATAAAAAGCAAAACAATATACTAAGTCCTAATTATGAGATTCTAAATCATAATTATGATATAAAAAGCAAAAAAAATTATACTAAGTCCTTATTATGAGACACTAAATCATTATTATGAGATAAAAAGCAAACAAATTAGATACTAAGTCCTAATTATGAGATTCTAAATCATAATTAGGAGATAAAAAGTCATAATTGAGATACTAAGTCCTAATAATGAGATACTAATTAATAATAGACATAAAAAGTCCTAATATGAGATAACAAGTTGAAATTATGAGACTGAGTCATAATTATGTGATCAAAGTCATAATTGAGATAAAATGTATTTTATGGGACACTAAATCACAATTATGATAGAAAAAGTCAAAGTTGAGATACTAAGACTTAATTATGAGATAAAAGTCATAATTGACAAAGTTGAAAGTCATAATGTTCGACTTTTGATCTCATATTTATGACTTAGTATCTCATAATTTCTGCTTACAAAACATACTCTTTTTTCTTCTTATGTGTCGGAAATGGGCTTCTAAACATCTGTGAATCTTTTTTTTTTGGTGATGGAACCAATAGTCATTTGACGTGTTGAGAGTGAATAAAACTGCGGCAAATGAGGCCATGCTTTATAGTCCTGAGATCCTAATAAATGAAATCATTATCATGAGTGCCATAACCTTAATTTAACGACCTCATCCAGCATGACATCTGCTCGGCTTTGATGACTGTCTCCACGATTAAAGTTGAACCAAAGATTACCTTGCTTCGATGTGTGTGGGCGCGATATTCCTTCTACCTTCGACGGCGGGTAAAATGATGGAAATCAAACCAAATGGAGTGTGAAAGAAGTGTGTGGGTCGGTTGTCATAACCAACGGTCTGTCAAAGTAAAACCTGTTCACCTCTGACGAAACCCCCTTCATCCGCAACACAAACCAGAGGCCACACGCTTAGCCAATTTACTTTTGATTTATCCATGTTTTTTTTTAGCTCATATTACTCACGTGGAAGATGTTTGAGAGTCAGGCGGGTTAACTAGGATCTCTACTGGTGAGGTTTGTCTCTTGCTGGTTGAGAGCAGATTTGTGTGTTTGTGTATCTCAGAATCATCGCGTCTGGACCTCTGAACCGCAGCCGACGCGACTCATTTGAAGTGTTTTTGTGAGGTCGGCAAGGCGTGAGCCGCAGAACTGGAGGCACTAATGCTTGAAATGTATTTTCTGAGAGCTAGAAAAGTGTCTCTCACCCGCCCAGCGGCTCCTCAAATGATGCCTTTGCTCCTGCAACCATGAAATTTTCTGACAATAGCAATTTTTGGCAAACTTTTTGTGCCTCTCGCCTAATAAAACAATGCCTTTGTGTTCAGCACAGACGAATGGGCATCTCTTGTGCATCTCCAGAAATTCATTCTCATTATTTGGTGTTTTTTTTCTTTGTATATTTTCTCTTTGCTGCATTTACAGACTGAAAATGCCTGTAAGTTGTTTATGGGTTTTGTTGATCTGTCGACGTGTAGTATCTTCTCACTCTGTTTCTATGTGGGATCCAGTGTTTGACCTGTGGTGTTTAGTTGTGTACAAACACTACCGTTCAAAGTTTCTTGAAGGAAATTAATACTTGCAAGGATGCATTCAATTGATTAAAAAACATTTATAATGTTACAAAAGATTTCTATTTCGAATAAATGCTGTTTTTTGAACTTTCTATTCATCAAAGAATTGTGAAAAAAAGGTATCACAGTTTCCATGAAAATATGAAGCAGCACAACTGTTTCAACATTGATAATAATTAGAAATGTTTCTTGAGCAGCAAATTATATTAGAAGGATTTCTGGAGGATCAAAATCAGCCAAGAGATTAAAAGTAAAAGATATGAGATTCTGGCATCATTATGAGATAAAAAGTCATAATTATGAGATACATAATGATTATGAGATAAAAAGACAAAAATAATGAAATGATGTAAGATTTCATAATTATTACATATGAGATAAAAAGTTGAAATTGAGATACTAAGTCATAATTATGAGATATTAATAATTGACATAAGCTGAAATTGAGATCATAGTAATTATGCATTAAATCGTAATTATGAGAAAGTTGAAATTATGAGAAATTTTGATGTCAAAAAGTCAAACTCATGAGAGAATAAGTCATAATTATGAGATACTTAATGATTATGAGATAAAAAGACAAAAATAATGTTAAATTATGTAAAATTTCATAATTATTACATATGAGATAAAAAGTTGAAATTGTGATACTAAGTCATAATTATGAGATATTAATAATTGACATAAGCTGAAATTGAGATCATAGTAATTATGCATTAAATCGTAATTTTGAGAATATGAGAAAGTTGAAATTATGAGAAATTTTGATGACAAAAAGTCAAAATCATGAGAGAATAAGTCACAATTATGAGATGAAAAATCGAAATGAATATACTAAATCAGAATTATGAGATTAAAAGTAAAACATATGAGATACTAAGTTATAATTATGAGATAAAATGTTGAAATTGAGATACAAAGTCATAATTATGAGATACTAGGCTAATCAATAATTAACATCATGACACTGAAGTCTGAAGTAATGATGCTGGAAATTCAGCTTTGATCACAGGAATAAATTACATTTTAAAAGATATTCAAATAGAAAACAGTTCTTTTAGATTGTAATACTATTTCACAATATTTCTGTTTTTTATCAAATAAATACATCCTTGGTGTGCATAAATCATAAAAAAAAAAACTTTTGAGCGGTAATTTATAACTCAAGACTTTTCTTTAGGCTTACACTAATTTACGACGAAGAGTTTTCAAAGTGAAGCGAGTGGAGATATTAATAACACACTCATCCTGTGACTCTCACTGGGATGTTTTTCATATGATGCTGTGTGTATGAATGCACTGACGCATGATACCAGCGTGAGGAAGCGTAGCATGTGTTTGTGTGGGAAGGTGGCAGAAGAGGCGAGTTGTGTGTTTATAAATGCATGACGCGTGTGCATGCTAATCGTAATGATGGGGGACCTGTGTGTTAGTGTGTGTGTGTAAAGGTGACTGACACTGCTAGATAACTGTGAAAATGTTGTGTGTGACACGTCGGCTAGTTTCTCTCTGCAGCAGTCGCTTAATTACAAATAATTACAGGGCGCCAGTCGCAAGAAGATTGTAGACTGCGCGTTAGTTCATTAGGAATAGCAAGGTCAAAGAGTGGCTTTTTGATTGCAACTTGAACAAAGTCACAGTCTCCATAACAGCTTACTCTGACCATAGACTGACCTGACTGACATTTAAAGGGACATTTGAAGAGATTTAAAGTTTGTATCCGACTGGGATTGACTATAGTTTCTTCTGTAAAATGTATGCATTTAGTTGAGAAATTCCTCGTGTGCAATATGCATCAAGATAATGGACTTCTCTTGCTAAAAGTCTTGTTTTTGTCCAGTGTTTCTGACCTCGACAGGTGATGAGTGAATCAATAAGTCAATTATTAATGAGATCTAATGCCACTAAATGCAACAAATCGCTGCACTCCGACAGTTTCACCAGGTATTATACTATGTTATAGTATCACAGTGACTCATTATATTCTAGCTGCAGGAATGATTGATTTTAACGATCAATATGGAGTTATATATATTGATATTAAATAGTGGTTAATACCAAGTAAATATCAACTGTGTGTCATATATTGATTGGATTGTGAAGCTAAACATTCCATTCAGACTGAATTGAGTTGTATAAGCATTTTACCTGTAATTAAATCTGCAGAATAATGTCTGTCGCATTAAGATGTGTGAATCCTCAGGCGTCTCACATTCTCGCTGAATTACTTATTATTCACAGCAGCGCAGTCTTCTTTTAGCTTCTTGCAGTGTTTGTTAGGACAAAAAAATGCAGGGTTTTTGAAATGCAAAAATGCACCATTTTTAGTTTTTTAAGAACTGTTAATGTAAATATATATAATACCTACATTTTATATATATTGACTCGTATCCTGCTGTGCCTGAATTTAGGCCGTTGATTTCTTGTAGCAGAGTTGTACTCCGGAAAGTTCTGGAAAGCTTTTCCTGTCTAAAAAGAAACAAAAGCGCATCACTCCTCTGTGATTAGGGAGCTTTCCCAAGTATCTGGTGGTTCGTTCTGTATTCACATGCTCTGACCTTCAAAGGTAACGGAGAGAAACCCGGATCTCAAAGTGCCACGGGCAAAGATTGGCCACGAAAGGGGAAGAATGAGAGGAAGAAAAGGAGAAGAGAGTTTAAAGAGCATAGAGCAAAGTACAAAATACAGGCAGTACTTGAGAAATGATTAACCCCTGAGGGGCAGGAGCGCAATCCTTCTCCTTTTCCTGACTACATTAATTGGCTGTTCCCATTAAATACACGGGATGATGGGAAAAGATGCCTGTTGGCATTCTATCTATCTATCTATCTATCTATCTATCTATCTATCTATCTATCTATCTATCTATCTATCTATCTATCTATCTATCTATCGTTCTATCGTTCTATCGTTCTATCGTTCTATCGTTCTATCTATCGTTCTATCTATCGTTCTATCGTTCTATCTATCTATCTATCTATCTATATATCTATCTATCGTTCTATCGTTCTATCTATCTATCTATCTATCTATCTATCTATCTATCTATCGTTCTATCGTTCTATCGTTCTATCGATCTATCTATAGTTCTATCTATCGTTCTATCTTCTATCTATCTGTCTGTCTGTCTATCTATCTATCTATCTATCTATCTATCTATCTATCTATCTATCTATCTATCTATCGTTCTATCTATCTATCTATCGTTCTATCTATCTATCTATCTATCGTTCTATCGGTCCATCTATCTGTCCATCCATCCGTCTGTCTGGTATAAATGTTCATATTGACCAAAGACCAAATGCAATACATTACAATATGCAAATATTATGATGACATCGACACTGTTATGTTTTAAACATTCTATTGATATTTTTCAAATTAAAAAAAAAAAAAAAAAAAAAAGGTTCCAAAAGGGGGTTTTGTTGCAGTGCCATGGAATAACCATGTTTGGTTCCCCAAAGAACCTTTCAGAAGAACTTTTCTAGTGTGAAGAACATTTTAATAATCTAAAGAACCTTTTTCCACTATAAAGAACTTTCTGTGCAATGATGCGATATAAATAACTTTTATGTGTAAGAGTGAATTACAGGTTTATTGCAGATGTTGAGGTGTCAGATGTGCTGCTGTATACAGACGCGTGGAGAGTGTGTGGATATGTACAGCAGACTGTTGAACCCTGGGAAAAAATATCAAAATATCAGGCGCTCATATCAAACGCACAACTCTGGCTGAAGATGATATGCATCCTTTTACACTTCAAACACACTCTTTGAAGTATTTCCCACATATTTTTTTCTGTTTGTGCAAATTTGTCTGTGTGTATTACCATTTTTGTGTGTTGCATGTATGGAATGTGAGGATATCCGTATGTAGTTGATGCCTATCAAAAAACTTCAACTACTGATGTTTACTGGGGCAGAAACGAGAAGGGTTTTAGGAGAAGTAATAAAAATGAAGTCCAGAGCATGAAATTGGCTCTGTAGGCACAGAACCAGCCTGAACTCTAATAGAATCAGATCTGATGAAAATACCAGGAAGTATTGCTTATATTTTTAACGGTCTTTTCTTCATATTGGAATTCTGGTTATTTTTTCCCATTCCAATCCCTCAGCGCATCTAATCTTGTTACCACAGTGAACATCAGATTTCTTGTTCTGTCACCAAATCATCTCATCTCTGCGACACAGCATCTAATATCTGCCTCTAGAATTATTAAAGTCTGAAGAAATGCCTGAAAGGAGGAGTAACTTAAAAAAAAAAAAAAAAAAAATATATATATATATATATATATATATATATATATATATATATATATATATATATTCTTATTATTGGTCAGGTAACGGTTCAAAATGTTTCGATAAATCACATTTTTTAAATCAACATGCAAAAGTGTTTGCATCCCATCAAGTTAAAAAAATGATCTGTTACAAATGACTAAGCTATTACTTTAATAATTGTGTTTTCACAGCATTAATCACAGTACACAGTTATGAATTTCTAACTTGAATAATTAAATAAATTAAGAATTTGAGTTCTTTTTAAGTTTAAAATTAAAATTAAGAATTTGAGTTCTTTGTTTATAATCAAATAAACAGTTCACAGGTACATAATCTATGTAATTATACAGCTTTTGCATTAAAAACATGCACATACAGAAGTGGCCAAAAGTGATGTCCGGAGGGGATGTTTGTTTTTAATGTCCCTACAAGTTTGGTTAAACTATCAAAATATGATAGTATATATTATATTTTTTAAACATCTTAAATATGAGGGAAGAACAAAACACTAAACTTGGTTAATATATTTATCTGACAAAATTATTTAGCAAAAAAAAAAAAAAAACACAAAAAACAGATGTGTGTAGAAAAGCAAAAAGCTCACAGGAAAAAAACAAACATTTATTGACTACAACATAATCAGTTATTAATATTTCATTGTTTCTCTCTGTTTTTTGTTTTTTTGTGTGTGTGTGTGCATGTGTTTATAATATCTTTGTATGACAGCCTTGCTAAAAAATGATGTGCACAAAATTTCATGTGTCATTGCGCTATTATCACAAATAAAACTATTGACTCCAAGCACAACTACGCAATATTCTTACAAAAATGTTTTTAATAATATTGTTTACATAGCAAATACTGGAAAAACAGTGCAATTCAAGAATGCGTTCTGTGGAAACAGCCCCATACTGTTTCTCCTGTTTTGTTGTTTCTGGATAATCCGAGGCACAAGCTGTAAAGGCTCTGCCCCCTTTGCATTTAAAGATACACACACACGAAAAAAGCGTGTTTTTGTTTCCAATCAAAAACGGGCATTTTAGACATGGTTTAATAAATGATCTGTGGACTGAAATTCACAGACACATTCTGGGGACACCTAAGACTTTACATCTTGTAAAAAGCGGCACAAAAGGTTCCCTTTAAAGTCCCCCTGTAGTCAATCATTTTATCCCTAAAACTCACCTTTGATCACCAAAAAAAAATTTTCCTTGAAAAAAAAAATCTTCATGCCTTAAAACATTTTGAATGTAACTCTACACCCTTCCCTCATTTAGTATACGCAGTTCTATTAATATGCAAATGAGCCCCGCCTCCACTCACTCACTCAGCTCAGAGATCCACTCATTGGCGATCACACGTTGATCTGATTAATAACAATGTAGTTTGTGAAGTCAGAAACACCAGCGATTTCAAACCGTGTTTTTGAGACTGTCAAAACTGCAGTTTTAAGGTGGCGCTATGCAGTTTTGGCAATTTCTTCGCTGTTTTCTCGCTTTTTGCTCGCGGGTTTCTCTATAGAGCTCCCCCTACAGCTTCGGAATAGATATTTGACAACACTGTCGTCAAAACTCGTTGGCGACTCTCCCCCCTCCCGTCTTCTCCCTCTTGTCATGTGCAAACGCACGGAGCCATGTCCACTGAGGTATGTATGACACACAGAAGGCTAGCATATAAATGTTTAGATAGTGTATGTGTGCAGTGCCGTAAAGTGATTCGTTACATCGCGAGACCTGATATCACGTGAAATTGCAAGGGTGGTTTATCCGCTCACAGGCGCTAGGGCGAGCAATAAGACCACCATTCAACCCGAAAAAAGTCATATAACCATTCCAATGACTCCGAAGCTGTTCAGTCAAGGTAAATTAAGCTAAAAAAAACTACATAGTTCCCCTTTAAGGAGAAAATACTCAGCAATGGTGTTGACTTTACACATGGTTTGTCTTAAAGCATATTAAAAACACCACATAGACATATAAACAACATTAAAAACTGGATATTCACCACAGGGGGACTTTAAGAAGTGCAGAAAACATTTCAGAGCAGATTACATCTCGCTAAGCAGCCTGTCTGTACAGCAAGCAAGCAGACGTCTCATGAGTATTAAACATAAATTGCTTTGTTCTGTTTGTCATCAAGTGTTCCTGCATGTACTTGCACCAATTAAAAGAGAATGCAACAGACATGTTTTGCAGTGATTTTGATGTTTGGAGTTGATTTAAATGTGGTGAGGGTGTGTGTGGCGTGTCTGGCACTGCAGATGTACCGCGGTGTTGACTAAGAGCATTGTTGGAGAGACTGTGTGGGGTTTTTAGAGGACTGCTAGTTCTAGTTGAAGGTCAGAGTTGATGAAGGGAACTCAGTGTCCAGAACTCTGTGACTCACAGCGGTTCGCCGTCAGCCCGCAGGATCTTGATTTATGGGTTTGGAGAACCACAAATAATCTCCCTGACACCGAGAAACCCTCCTGTCATTTAGTGCGTCTCTTGCTCATCTTTCATCACTGTGCAGCCTCTCCTTTCTGTGTTATTGGTGGCGAGCAGATAGTTATGACAAAAAAGAAATGCAACCGTCGTTAATCTGTGGCGTTGCGTGGAAAAGCGCTGCAGTGTTGGCGGCTCCCTGTCGGTGTGAGTGGTGCTTATTTCAGCAAACGTGTTTTGATTGATTGTATTTTCTATCGATATCTTCAAGGATAAAAATTAGGAATCCCTTGTGAAACAGGAGCATACTTTTAAAAAGAGTAGGCTACTTACTATGGAAGTAGCATACTTAGGTTTTTTTTTGTTTTTTTTAACAATTAAATACAGTTATTTGAATATAAGGGTGCTTTTTGACCCATTTAAGTAGGCCTTAAGTACATCTTTATATGTAATTTCATAATTAATTTTACTGTCAGTTAGTGTACTGTTAAATACTGACAAGCATTTATGGTAACTAAAATATACTTTAATGTAATTTCTATTGAAATTTGTATGTCGTGTATTTAAATGTACACATTTGTTAATGATGATGAATTTGCAATTTAGTACATTTAAATATATATATGTAATACTGAATAGTGCACTCCATTTAAAATTATAATCATGTACTTTACAAGTGCTTTAGCATGTTAGTCAACACATCAAAATAAGTGTACTTCTTTAAAACACGACAAAAGATGATGATTTTCTTTAAGCGAAAGTCACTATTCTCCCTGTGTTCTGTGTTCTAGGACTTTTATTTTGAAGTGTATTTCCTGTTTCCATTGTTCCCTTTGTTCACTTCCTGTGGTTTGTTCCTGTTCGCCTTTTACCCTTGTTTGTTTCATGGCAATTCATTACCCACACCTGTTCCTTGTTAGCCTGCTTTTACATTTACCTCTCTTTACATGTTACAAGCTGTTGCGTCCCGTTCCCTATATGAATTATTGTCTCCTTCCTTCTCTGTTCGGATTATCTTTGTGTGTTAATTTAATAAACTATTGCTGTGATTTGATCCTCGACTCTCCTCTTCTCTGTTAACCGCAACAAAACCTTTAGTTTGACCTTATGTCAAAGTGCACTTTTAAAACCGTCATGAGAGTGTACTCTCTTTAAGTGCACTTAAGTGGTTCATTAATATTTTACCTGCAAGTACAGTTTTTTCTTTATTTGAAGTACACTATTCAACACAATTAGGCACACTTCTTTTTCACAGGGGATAACTGGACTCTGTGATTATACTTATTGTCGTGACAGGAAATGGCAACAGGAAATTACAAACTGTGAACAAATGTGTTTCTAAATGTGGATGTATAACACCAAAGCCCCTATGTGGTGTGTTCTCCTGGGCCGGTCCTGCATTGGACAGGGCGCTGACACCTCAGGCGCTTCCCCTTGGCCTCGGCCCCGGAGAACCCGTCTGGCTCTGCTCCGCTTCACTGACCGCTCTCGGTCCCGATGCCTTGATTCCCGGGCTTCCCTCCGGCGGGACAGAAGGTTGGAGTCGTCCTGCCGAGAGTGTGTGTGTTCCCTCACTCCTCCACCAGCAGGACTGGCTGCCAACCTGAGCGCCACGGCCAGGACAACACCATCCCCCATCATGCTCTCTGTTCTCACTGCAACAGATGGAAGCGTTCTTACTATTAACTCAGGCTTGAAACTAGCCTACTATCTATCTATCTATCTATCTATCTATCTATCTATCTATCTATCTATCTATCTATCTATCTATCTATCTATCTATCTATCTATCTATCTATCTATCTATCTATCTATCTGTCTGTCTGTCTGTCTGTCTGTCTGTCTGTCTATCTTTTTATTTTTAATTCCATCCATCCATCCATCCATCCATCCATCCATCCATCCATCTATCTATCTATCTATCCATCTATCCATCTATCTATCTATCTATGTCATTATATCTATCTATCTATCTATCTATCTATCTATCTATCTATCTATCTATCTATCTATCTATCTATCTGTCATTCTGTCTATCTATCCATCTATCCATCTACCTATCTATCTATCTATCTATCTATCTATGTCATTCTATCTATCTATCTATCTATCTATCTATCTATCTATCTATCTATCTATCTATCTATCTATCTATCTTTTTATTTTTTATTCCGTCCATCCATCCATCCATCCATCCATCCATCCATCCATCCATCCATCCATCCATCCATCCATCCATCCATCCATCCATCCATCCATCCATCCATCCATCCATCCATCCATCCATTGTTGCTTTATGTTTGTGTTGGCACATCTTATCTCTGCTGTAGCTGTGAGTATTTCCTGTCTTGAATTTTTAATAGCTGACACGAAACAGGAAGACCCGGTGCTGAATCAGTGTGTGACACATGAGAAATTGATGAAAAGAGAATGACGAATAGCAGAGATGAAAGACAAGAAGGCTGTAGTTATACATCACCTTTTCTGAGATTTCGTCTCATTTAAAGACTGAACTTGAAACCAAAGGATGTCTTTGATCCCTGCAGCACTCGCATTATGATATACTTTAGTTTCTCCATGGACAGACGGACCAGTGGAATTGACATCCTAAAAGAAAAGGTCTGTCTCAAACCATTTCATTTCACAGGAAATGATGCAGCTGTAATAGCTCTGTCAGTGTGGCCTGATGTTATTTTAGTTTGTCACAAATGTGGCTGGTTGAATCTAATGGAAATATGCCCAGGTCGTACTTCACCCCAATATCAAAAGTTTCACCTGTAAATTTTGTGAAGTCTATTTTATGGACCACTAAGATTCTTTTTACCATCCATCCATCCATCCATCCATCCATCCATCCATCCATCCATCCATCCATCCATCCATCCATCCATCCATCCATCCATCCATCCATCCATCCATCCATCCATCCATCCATCCATCCATCCATCCATCCATCCATCCATCCATCCAGTTCTTAAGCAAACAAAACTCCCTTTCTGTTAATTTTGTTCCAGACAGATTTCGTGAGATTGTCAACAGCTTGACTTTTGCGCATTAGTTTTATCGGTATAGCAACAGTCATGATGTCTTGAGTTCTGAAGTGTTTTGTCTCCGCTGGTGAGCGTATAGATCTGCATCTCTGAGAACTGCCCAGTCAATGTGTTCACTTCAGTTTGCTGTAGATTAATGACAAATGTAGAGTAAAGTTTGACTTTCTGGGCAATTCTTGCGTTTAATGTGGAGAACATGAATCACTGCCATCATGAAATTCAACTTGAATCCCAGCAGAGAGACTCACTATTTAGTCTGAGCTTTTGATCATTGTGTTCAATCACCACAATCACATTCAATCACATTTGATTTGATTTTAATGAATACTAAATGCCATGAGAAAAAGGGTGTCACACAGAACGATTCTGTCCTCAAAGTCCTCAGTTTCTTCATTAAAATCAGCATGAAACAAGGTTTACGATGCATTTTACTTTTGTAACGTGATTAATTTTGGAGTGAAACAAGATAATTAGCATGACAAAACTGTAGGACAGCAATTCATTTTATTCGTCATGAATTGATTGGATTGGTAAAAGGTTGTCTGAATGTGACAGGTAGTTGTCAGCTGAGAAGGAAAGTCGTTCTAGAAGCGGAGCATGTTATTATGTTTTGATGAACGATTACAAAGATATTTTTTTTCCTTTGAAATTACACTGCACTGATGAATCATTCATAAGACCAAGAACATGCATTAAAGTAAATAGAGCAATTTCGAATTAATGTTGACCTGTGCATGTTCTCTTGACACTGCAGGGTTGAGAACTATGTTTACTACCACCTGACTTTGATATAATTATTGATAAAATGCTGAAAAGCATTAATGCTGAGGCTGTCCACCGTGACCTTCTTGTCTTGTTCTGTCATGCCGACTGTTATCTTTTACATCAGTCTGGTAACAACAGGTTCTCCTTCAACATTCAGGACGCTAGTATCAGCAGGTGCCCTGCGTCTCCATTACCTGCGCCCTTTCTAGAATTATTATTATTATTAATAGTAGTAGTAGTATTTTGAAGCTAATTTTAACCTTTATTTTAAGGTGTCCTTGTTTCAGATTATGCATTTAGGTAATATTAGTAATATTAATATGAATTAATAACATGTACTTCCTATGGATATGGTTTTCGTGTTAGTTGCATGTAATTATGCATAATTTACTGATTACTACAGTGAGTACATGCAACATATATATGGATACTGTAAAATAAAGTGTTACCAAATAATATTTTTAACATTAAGTCAACATGCAAACCTATTTTCCTTCTGCAATGTGACGGAAAACAAGGGGAAAATTACTTCATTTTATGCATCAAGAATCAATCGGACAGTGAAAATCACTCTCTGTATGACAGGTGCGCAAGTTATTACATTTCAGTGAATTATTACATATTATCACAAATTATTTTCATCTTTAGAATATTTTGCGCTGATGAATCGTTCACAATAAGACCAGAAATATCAATTTTGATATCATTAACGTAATGTCCGTTGTTTAAAGGTGCAGTGTGTGATTTTTAGCGGCATCTAGTGGTGAGGTTGCGAATTGCAACCAACAGAAGTTATGGTGGCCGACAGGAAAAGATGTCGTCGTCTGAGACAGCAGAGTAGCCAGTTAAGCAATGAGGTTTCTTTACAAAGATAAATTAATAAATTAGGTTTACTTAATTATTCAGTCAAACTATGTTTTTGCGAATATTATTGTTACTTGTTCATCATTGTGTCAGTGTTTTATTCGCTGACTTTAGCTAGATTCTTTGCATGAAGAACAACATAGTGACGAAACGCGTTTGTCCGTTTAGGGCCACTGTAGAAACATGTCGATGTACATGTCGTGTGTAGAGAGAAATGACTCATTCTAAGGTAATAAAAACATAATGGTTCATTATGTAAGGCCTTAGTACACCACTGAAAACATAGATATGTATATGATATTGCATTTCTGTCAACAGATCCTCCTAAATATCACAAAATGCACCTTTAAAATGTCTCCAGTAGACAACAAAAACCTTCAGATTCCAATTCTGCTTTCTGAACCAGCAAATGCCCCCATTGTGTGCATTAGTATGTCCTGGGGAGTGAGCGCTCCACAGGTGAAAGGTGAGCAGACACCAGCTGGAACACGCACACAGCACGGAAGAATCCTGCTTTTCTGCCTCGATTCACTCACCGCAGTAAACTTCCTTCCGTGACTCAGCGAGAAAGAAAAATATACACTTAAACCAGCATTCAAATGCAGATGACTCCTGACTTCATTGTGGTTTTAAACACAGTACCTGCTCCATTTAAAAAGAAACTTCCTGCTAGGCTGAGCAAAACAAACCAAAAAAAAGAAGAAAAAAATGAGACCTGAAACGCATAATGAAACACCCAACATGTTTGCTCAAAGTGAGTCATGGCCCATAAAAGGTTTAATATTTTATTTATTTATTTATTTATTTATTTTAGCATAATGCAATTGTTTTGTAAGAATAATCATTCAGTTAGTATTCTTGTACGATGCGAAGTACAGCATGCTCAGACAGTTTTGCATTTTTAGAGATCATTTTGGGAAAAATTGTAAAAAAAATTGTTTTGCTAATGTATATATTACTTCTCATAAAGATCCCCCATATGAAATCCGTGAGCTTTTTTTTATTTATTTATTTTTTATTCATTTGCTCATTTTAGGGGAAAAACTGCGGAATTGACATTTATGTAAATAAGTTATCTTTTATATGTCACCAGGTGAAATCTGTGAGCTTTTTGTGTTGAATTAAGTGGAATTTAAGGGGAAATTGCCAATTGATTAGATAGAGCTGGGTGTCATCAGCATTACAATAAAAAATTATACAGAATTGAATGAAAATGTGATCTAAAGGCAAAAGATAAATTATAAACAGAAGCGGGCCCAAAGCTGAGCCCTGAGGCATGCCACTAGTAATCTGAGAGGTCCACGATCTGAAACCTTTCATTTGAACGTACAATGTCTGACCCAATAAATAGGATCTAAACCAGACAAATGAAATACCAGTGATTCCAATGGAAATCAGTCTCTCCAATAAAACATTATGTAAGTAAGTAAGTAAAATTTATTTGTATAGCACATTTCACAGATAAAAATCACAAAGTGCTTCACAACAAAAGGAGGAATACACAACATTTATAAATATATTACAATACATAATAAAAAATGAATAACAAAAGCAAAAAATAAAACAGAAATAAACGCTGTCAAAAGCTGCGCTTAAATAAAAAAGAATAAGCATTGATAAAAGTCCAGAATCCGCAGCCATCAACAAATCATTCACAACTTTAATAAGTGCTGTGAAATAACAAGTTATTCTGTGTAAGACGAGCATCTAGCTGTCGAGCAACTATTTTTCCTGATAATTTAGAAAGAAAGGGTAAATTAGAAATGGGTTATTATGATCCGTGCCAAGTTTCTTTAGTATATGTATTTATATACTGTATGTCTGTGTGTGTGTATGTGTGAGTGACAGGTGTTTTGTGTGGGCCTGCTTATGTATAAAAACCCTTACATACTGAGTTAAACATGAGTAACATGAAATCCCAAAAGTATTGACTTCTGAATCAAAGCCAGACTGGATCATAACATCAGAGATCCTTGACAAAGATCACATGACTGTAGACTGTGTCTGCTCGCGATTGCATCACCTATTCATAATCTCAAACTTCATATAATGACAGAATTGTGGTGGAATATACATCTGAAACCAAACCAGGGGGCTTTCATAACCATTAGCAGGTCTGAGGTTTCGCTTTGAAAGCGACGTCTCCAAATCACAAAGTCTTAGCTTGTGATTTCACACATCTGTAATGTATCGAGTGTGTTATGGATCTGCACGGGTTGTTTTGTATTCTAAAAGGTGTTTTAGTTCGGTCCCCAGAGAGCCGCGTGCGTCTGTGTTCTTGTGTTGTGGATTCTCCACACGAGCTGAATTAATCGACTCTGACAGCAACTAAATACAGTTTTTTGTAGCTTCTGGCTACAGCCTTTCTTGAGCTCAAAGCTTTCCGTCGGCAACGCCTTCCTCCTCCGGTTCATCTCTTAATCCACACCCACTCAATTCATCAGGTTTTTCACCCATGGACTTTTTGTTTTGATTCGCCGTAAAGTAACTTTGTTCTTCCGTAACTCCAGGGCTCTTCATCCAGGGTTTTCCTATTCTTCCACCATCCACGGAAGTGCAATCCCTCCGATTAAAGCTCATTGTTTGTGACGTGCTGACTGTGAATTGGCCTGAAAAATCTCGGGTCGTTTAGAAGTCAAGAGTGTCCTAGAGGTGCCCTGTTCACAGTTCAGTTCTCAATAACACCCCGGAGACTGATTATACATGGATCCGGTTTTCACTCTTTCTTAAAGGGATAACACGCACACACACATCAAATGCACACACACACACACACACACACACACACACACACACACACACACACACACACACACACACACACACACACACACACACACACACACACACACGCACTCACACACACACACACACACATTCTTGTACATCTATCTTTATGAGGACATTCACTGACACAATGCAATCTCTAGCCGCTTACCCTAACCTTACCCATCACAACTAAGTGCCTAAACCGACCCCTGACCCTAAACCAACCCTTAACCTCATTATAACCTTATCCCTAAAACCAAGTCTTGACCCTCAAACAGGCCTTTAAAGGCTCTCAGAAAGTGAGGACCGGCCAAAATGTCCTCACTTTACTCTCTTTGTCCTCACTCCAATGGTCTAAAACTCAAACTGGTCCTCACAAAGATAGTTGTACAAGTACACACACACACACACACACACACACACACACACACACACACACACACACACGCGCGCACACGAACACGCACACACAAATTCAGCATGAATGCATTAAATTGATTAAAAGTGACAGTAAATACATTTATAATGTTACAAAATGTTTCTATTTCAAATAAATGCTGTTCCTTTGAACTTTTTATTTAACAAACAATCCTGAAAAAAATCCATCCATCCATCCATCCATCCATCCATCCATCCATCCATCCATCCATCCATCCATCCATCCATCCGACTGAAGGTGTTCTGAATGGTTTTTAGTGTGTTGCGTTGTAGTTTCTATGGTGTTTTAGGCGGTTGCTAGGTGGTTTCTTACTGTTCTCAGTCCATCAACAAGTCCCTTTAATATTCTTTTCTTTGGTTTTCATAGGGCTTTTGAAAAGCAATACTCTCTCTCGCTTCATTCATGTCTGTAGTATAAACCAGGCTGATAGTTATACATTGTGGTTTAATACTCAGTGTTAAGGGTTTGTTAAAATCACTAACCCTCAGTATGAGCACTTTTCCTGATGTAATGATGTAATGATGTGGTGTGAAAGCTTCCCCAGCCCGGCAAACTCACATATTAGTGAGTTTTTGAGAGACAACTGTATTTCACAATCAAGCAGAAACAACAACAGGGCATCAGCGTGGGCTCATTCTGTCCAAATGAGCAAACTCACGGGTGCTGTGTTCCTGTCGTCTGCGGGTCAGTGGAGTTTCAGCGCTCTGACACTCACTGCCAGGTGTGTGTGTGTGCTGGTACACATTTACAGGCGTGTGGGAAGACACTTTTGCTGTGGAATATCTCCCACATTACTGTTTAATGGATTAACAGTAGTCTGAAAGCTCACCGTGGTTAAACAGTCTCACACTCGTACAGTTCTTACTCATTCTCTCAAGAGACGTTTCGATGTCAGAGGATTGAATGATTGTGACAGACGTGATTTTCAAATTATTTGATTGTATTTTTAGACACCATATTTTTATGTATATGGTCTCATTAAAATAAATACCAGAAATAAAAGTTAAAAGTTAAAAATGAAAAATAATAAAATAAACATAGGCCTAAATACGATAACAACATTTTAAAGAGATTATATTATATTATATTATATTATATTATATTATATTATATTATATTATATTATATTATATTATATTATATTATATTATATTATATTATATTATATTTAGGGCTGTCAAACGATTAATCGCGATTAATTGCATCCAAAATAAAAGTTTGTTTTTACATAATACATGTGTGTGTATGGAGTATAATTATTTTCTATATATAAATACACACACATGCATGTATATATTTAAGAAATATTTGCATGTATATACTGTGTATATATATTTATATTATATATAATTTATATTATATATAAATATTTTACATATAAATAACACATTTTTCTTAAATATATATGCATGTGTGTGTATTTATATATAGAAAATAATTATACTCCATACACACACATGTATTATGTAAACACAAACTTTTATTTTGGATGCGATTAATCGCGATTAATCGTTTGACAGCCCTAAATATATTATATTATATTATATTATATTATATTATATTATATTATATTATATTATATTATATTATATTATATTATATTATATTATATTATATTATATTATATTATATTATATTATATTATAATGGCTGGATAGATGGATAGATTATTATATTATATTATATTATATTATATTATATTATATTATATTATATTATATTATATTATATTATATTATATTATATTATATTATATTATAATGGCTGGATAGATGGATAGATTATTATATTATATTATATTATATTATATTATATTATATTATATTATATTATATTATATTATATTATATTATATTATATTATATTATAATATATTATATTATATTATATTATATTATATTATATTATATTATATTATAATGGCTGGATAGATGGATAGATTATTATATTATATTATATTATATATTATATTATATTATATTATATTATATTATATTATATTATATTATATTATATTATATTATATTATATTATATTATATTATATTATATTATATTATAATGGCTGGATAGATGGATAGATTATTATATTATATTATATTATATTATATTATATTATATTATATTATATTATATTATATTATATTATATTATATTATAATGGCTGGATAGATGGATAGATTATTATATTATATTATATTATATTATATTATATTATATTATATTATATTATATTATAATGGCTGGATAGATGGATAGATAGATAGATGGATAGATGGATGGATGGATGGATAGATAGAAAGATAGATAGATAGATAGATAGATAGATAGATAGATAGATAGATAGATAGATAGATAGATAGATAGATAGATAGATAGATTCAAATGTAATTCATTAAGGACTATAGTTGAAAACAATTGTTGTTCTGGCTCCCCGTCCTTCAAAAACTCTTCATTGGATCAGGTCAAAAACAACCACTGAGAGGTTTTGTACATGACGTTTCCATTGTGAGACTGGATGGCTTTGTGAGTTTTACACTTTCATTGTTAAACATCCGACATGAGCAGACTGAAGCTGAGCAGCTGTTTCACACTCTTCATGTCTTTTACACCCTGTAATATTGCTCTCGCTCGCTCCGTTTCGCTTGGTTTCTTAATGGTCTTGGGGGTGAAAAGGGTTTATTGTGTTAACAGTCTGTCATCACTTCATCAAACTCTCAAACAAAAGTGAGGGAAGATCATTATCTAGAGTGCAGAAATAGCAAGACACTGCAGTTCACACAGACCATATCAATTATCCATTGCCACCATTCATTATTAAAGGCCTGTATCATAATTAACAGATACATTTGGTAGAGAGCGGTGATATGAACACGAGCTTGGTTTCTGTCATCATCTACAGGTTTCTGCTCCCTTATCGCTTCTGTTTGAAGTTTAGAAACGAACCCGGTTAATGACTAAATTAGCAGGACATGCTCTCGATCCCCTCAGGCTACACTGGTAAATGTCACCCAAATGCCATTGTGATCCATGCAACAATTTCTGTCTTATTTAGGGGAAACATTGTCGAGTCGTGTTCATTTTCTCCCTCTCTTCCTATTTCTCTCTTCAGCTGCCTCCCATTTCACACTCTTCTACAGCATTTTTTTAGTATATATGCTGTGAGTTAGCCTGGAAATCCAGACCCAGATCTGAAAGATTAAGGGTCTGGCATCGAGTAATGAAAATCGGCCAGCTCGAGGGGCGGCACCAAGCATGCATTTGAAAATCTCACTGCACGCAATTGGATAACACTACGACCAATCACTGTCGTGATTGCACTGTCACTAGCGCTGTGACAGCGTTATCAGATAACCCGATGTGATTGGTGCAGCTCGGCTACTAGGGCATAGTTAATGAGCATCATTATTCAATGCCAGAGTAACTCGCTGAGCAAATTCAATTTGTGCTCTCGCGAGAACTCTGGATTACCAGGGTAGCTGTGAGTGCTAATTAGGGCTTTGACTCCGAACTTCGTTATTCGAATATAATTCGAATATTTAACAAAAAAAATGATATTCGAACGAATATTAGGCAGGCTTTAATATTCGAACCTGTTATGGGCATTATTTTTTGTAAATGTGTAAATCACTTGTAAACGGATTCCGAGGCTTTTTCACGCCTGGTGAAGTTGTGAATCGTGAGCTCATTAGCTAGGCTATTATTGATCATCTGGGCTCCGGTAGGTGACGTTAGCGTCCTGGTTAATGCCTATTTTGTATACCAAAACAATGGCCGCGCCAACGCCTACAACAGACACGCATGACGAGAAGTTCGATTTCTACACTCCTGACAATTTGAAAAGCAACATGTGGTGCTACTTTGGGTTCCCAAAGAAACAGGAAAAAATCATGAGTAAGGACAAAGTGATGTGTAAAATATGTAGGACCAAACTATCCTGGTTAAAACCAGACCATTCTCAGTAGTAACTGAGTTACGGTCTGGCAAAACTCCATAGACAAATCATTTCCAAAGGGGCGTCACCAACGGACGTCGCTCAAATGCCTCTGGGCGCAGTTGGATAGACCTAAAACCAATCAGAGTGATCGTCATCGTGTAAAGCCATATGCTGCGTCCCAATTCGCCTAAGTTACACTACGCCATAAAAGTATGTATTCTCTTTGTGAAGAAAAGGTATTTACTTTTGAATGTGTAGCAAAAAAGTAGGCAAGCTTTGGGACATACTACTTCGTCATCTTTATCGGACGGATCTGTCGCGTGCATCCTGTCACTTAAACTGCCCTGTCAATCATCGTGTCACAGTTAAAATCCTCTATTAAATCTTTCCTACCGTTTCGGAGAGAAATGTAGTAGCACGTTCATCTGCCAGTGGGTCTTTCATGGAGACTGTCCTCATGTATTTGCAATTTGAATATAATAATGCATTTAAAAGTTGAACGGACGTCGCTCAAATGCCTCTGGGCGCAATTGGATAGACCTAAAACCAATCAGAGCGATCGTCATCGTGTAAAGCCCGCCTCAACGTTTCTGATTGGTGCCGCGATTTCTAGGCCATGGAAATGGGCTTGATTGAGCTCTTTGCCAGACTACTTCTCGAGCAAATCTGAATTTGCCAGAAGTTGTCTGGGTTTTCCCAGGCTAGGACCAAACGTGACGACCAGCAACATGAGAGCCCACCTGTCAACACTACATTCCGGCAAGCTGGAAGAGGAGGAGGGGGAGGGATCTGGGTGCGAGGCAGGCCCGAATCGACTCCATGCTATCTCCGTCAAAATATTATTAATAAATATCCGAATATATTTGAATATTATGGCAAAAGTCAAAGCCCTAGTGCTAATTTGTGGTTAACGCTGAGAAAACGAACATACGTGAGCGTGGATGATGTACTTGTTCAGCTGTAAAAGTGAAGTGTGAAATGTGGCCCGGTCTATGCACTAGACGGTCATAGTACTGGAGCGAGAACGTGCTAAAGCTATAGTGTCAACACTTTGCTCTACAGTTACTATGAATAGCCAACACAATCTCATGGCAATTCCCAACTGTTTGATGTTTTGGTGAAATGATGGCTAGTTCATATGAATCTGTACAGTCTCGTTCATATATTTTGGTTTATTCTGCTTATGCCCCACTGATAGTTTTAGGGGTGGAGCATTGTGCTCTCATTTTTCTAAAAATCGTACATTTTCATATGAGTCACGTTGTACGAATTCACATGAAATCGCCATCTCGTAAAATAGTTACATTTTCTCAAGTTCAGGTTGGACTTTTAGTGCGAATTTTAAAAGATGAAGTGTACAACTAGAAAACACTGCGTATACCGCAATTTTATGCATTTTGACTTTTCCTTTTCAAGTAATTGGAAGTGATTGCAACCTTAATTTTAGTGACCCTTTTTTTGTTACTTCAAATGTTCCTAATTTTGTTTTGGTTTCTCCTACTATGGGTTTACATGCATCCACATGCATCCAAGGTTAAAAAACAAACGAAATAACTCTAATATACATTGCAGCATCACCTCTTTTTTTCACAGTATCTGAAAAGCTTTGATAAAGGATTCAATCTCTCTAAACTCCGCCTTTCTGATATTATACTCTGCTCCGATTGGTCAGATGGCCCAGTCTGTTGTGATTGGTCGTCCGTTTACAACGCTCATAATCATATCTGAATTCTAGCTCTGGATCTACAACTACAGTGTTTGAGGGGCAAAGTAGACGTTGTTCGCCGGCAGTCAAATTTTCTAAGTTGATAACTGAGTGCCATTAGCTGAATTAAGCATAGTGAGGTCATGTGACGTGTAGCAAACTACTGTTTGAAATGCTCATTGCTGTTTTGCGTACTATTTTTGTAATAAAAGACAGTATGCAGAAAGTATAATGCCAGTATTCCAATTGAAACACAACTTTACTATTCTTTATGTGGCAATTTCCCCATCATTTGAGTCAGTTCTTCTTTGTATTTGTCCAGATCACACATGTGTGTTGTGTTTTAGCGGCAAGCCTCATGCAGCTCTTTACTGGGTGTCATGCTGCTGTGTTACTTTAAAGAAAGACATTTATTTTTGGCACTTTAGTTGCAACTAACAGGGTTGTTATTTTCATAAAATAATGCCGCTTAAAACAGCCATTAGCATTGCAAAAAGAGTCCGAGTAGTTGATCTCCTGAGCGAGGAAGGACATTTAATACGGATGGTGACATTTGGAGGTCTTGAACTGTAAGAACGCAGCGAAGCCAGACAGGCATTTCAGTCCCTGAACATTTGACTGAGTAACACTCTAGACTGTTCGAGAGAAAAGATCTCGCATATCAAATTAAATCGATCAAATTCTGCACAAAGCCTGGAGTTGAAGTAAGATCTGCGTGTTTTCTTTTAATGAGAAAGTCACAGGTTTTGATCGGAATAGAATATGTGAAGAGTTCAGATGCAAAAGCCTCTAAGTGCCATCTGAAATTTTCTTCTAGAATGATCATTTTTATAAAGCTTGTATATTTAAGTTAAGTGATTTCACTTAAATGACAATTAATAGGTAATTTGCATTGCCATTTAAGTGAAAATATTGAACTTAAATATACGAGCCTGATACAAATGATCATTCTAGAAGCAAATTTCAGATGTTTATTTTATTTAATTTTTTTTAAAAGATTTATTTGTGGCATTTTTGCCTTTTATTATGATAGGACAGTAGCTAGACAGGAAGTGAGGTGGGAGAGAGAGAGAAGGGGGACGGGATCGGGAAAGCTCCCGAAACACAAGGGCGCTATGTCGGCGCCGTACTTGTTTTTATATTACTTTCTATTTATTGTAAAGCGACCTTGAGGTCTTGAAATGCGCTATTTAAATAAAAATGATTATTATTATAAAATTTAAATGAAAACTAATGCTAAACTATAAATAAATACTATAATAGTATATAAAATAGTATTAAATACCCCTGACACAATATTGTGTTTTACAGTGCAGCATTATTGCGATGAAGATCGACCGCTCTCTCTGTGATTGCACACCACGGGGTCTCCCTGTAATCATAAATAGTTAATACTTGACCAAAGCACTATTGTCTATACCATTTATTATTCATTTAAGCATCAAAGCAGCCGCTAAAGGTCACCCTGTTTCATTTTCCTGAGCGGCTGGGTCACGGGAGTAGATTATTGACAGCTATGCAGGGGTAAGAATTAAGTTTCAGAGAGACTCACACTGGGTACTTGAGTGTTTGACATGACAGATTAAAGCCGTGATACAAAAGATCTTTTCCTTTCTTCATTTAAGAGGTAAAAAGAAGTTTGAAATACATGATTACTGTTTACGAACATCAGATGAATATGTAAATATGTGCTGCACGCTTTCCTCTCAACAACAACACAAACACACAAAAATTACAGCGGTGAGAAAGCAGTCGTTAAGAAAGCATGGCGACGTGGATGTTTGCACGAGCTCTGCAATTTGGGACTCCATAATAAACATGTCATGTTTCGAACTCCCATAACAAACACAAACCGATCTTCATTTTGGCCTGATTTTCTTCTAGCTCATTCTTTGATTTCGCTGAAGTGCCTTAAGCACTAACAGCAGCGTTACAGAATTCATGCAGTCGTCACACAGCAAAGCTATGGAAGTGAAAAATGATTAAAATGTTGCATAAACAGTTTCCTTATTTTAATCTGAAATATTGATGCTGAAAAGTCGATAAATGTCAGCTACCCTTATATTGATGATTGATGTCAGCTACTTGGCTTAACTCAGCATTTATGTCATGTAATGTCAAGAATATTTCTAATATCCACAAAATCTGGATTACAGTGATGCACTTACAATGGAAGTGAATGGAAATACTCACTGTTTCAATAGTAAAGATGCAAACAATATGCATGGTAAAATAACTTTAATTTTAAGAAGTTATATCCAGTTTTACAACGCATAAACAATGAAACCCTAAAACTACTGTGAAAAATTATGATTTAAACAGCTCAAATAATGAAGGTTAAGAATATTCACAATTTCATTTTCAATCATCTCTCTTTTTCTAACAAAATCTGGATTACAGGGAGGCACTTACAATAGAAGTGGAAGGAAATACTCACTGTTTCAATAATACAGCAACAAAACATGAACAATATGCATATAAATATGCATATGAAACCCCAAAACTACTGTAAAAATGATGATTTAAACAGCTCAAATAATGCACATTTCACATTTCTGCTTTTGAATGCTCCAAATTTTGGTATAATTCACTTCCATTGTTAGTGCCTCATAACCTCTGTTTTTTCTTTATGATTTTGTGTTTTGATGATTGATGTCGGCTACTTGACTTAACTCAGCATTCATGTCAAGAATATCTCTAATCGTCTCTCTTTGTCTAACAAAATCTGGGTTTTGGTGAGACAATGGAAGTGAATGGAAATACAGCCACACGACGTATACACATCATGCATGGTAAAAATAATTTTAACGCGGGCAAAAAGCTTACTCACCTTTTCTGTGAAAAGTTATATCCAGTTTTACAATGCATAAACGATAAATCCCTAAAAAAATCCCTCCAAAAATTGCTCTTGCTCACTTCCATTGTAAATCCCTAATTTTTTTGTGTGAAATATTACACCCCAAATGCTGTTGATTGAACTTAACTTATACTGAACCCTTAACTTCACTTGAATATTCCTTTAAATTGCCTTTACTCTTCACTCATCCCACTCGGCACATCCCAGTGTATTATCAAAGCTCAGGTCTACTTGTTGGCCATGAAAAATGAAGTCTTTGTGCTGGCAGGGATCACTTTTTGATTGCCTAATTGTATTGGGCTCAGTGCCCTGTGGAGACCTCGTTCCTTCAGCGCCCGTCACCGGCACGTGGCGTCAGATGGAGTCTGTAATGTGCTGAGATGTTTCTGAAGCCAGTGGAGCTCAGGGAGGTGTGTGTTCACATGTAAACCAGCATGCCTGCGGCTAGGCTTTCATAACCCAGCCTTGTGCGTTTTTCTGCAACAAAAAGATCAGGTTACAATCCGAGAAGATATGAGAGCAATTATGTGCCACCTCGGCATGCTGCCAGTTGTGATTCTAATGAAAAATACATCAGTGCGTTTTCGCGTGAGTGAAGCCGTTCTGGCGGAAATGAAGGCAACTTGATATTATCGCAGTGTTTATGAGAATCTTACATAATGGTGCAGACTTCTCCAAGTGGTTTGTTTAGAATATTGTGTGTTTGCTCGGGTTAGAAACACTGTAGTACTCGAGTATTGAGCCACTCCACCGCAGGAACCGATCCACATTTGATGGCAGAGAGCTGATGTTTCAGACGCACAGGTATCCTGATATCCCTCCTCCACTTACTAGAATTCAGCGGACAAAGAATCTGAATCATTATTTTTCTCTTGGTGTGCCGACTGTTGAGTCAGAGTGTTATTGTTGAGAGCGAACTGGCGTCCATGAGCCTCTCTCTCTTCTTCTTCTTGCTGTTCTTAGAGCCGGCGTCAAGGATTGATGTGAAGAGATTTTCAAAACCTCTTTCAAAGCCTTCATAATGTACTTCTGATCCGAGTCTTGTTCCTGTTGAATGCTTTCCTTGATTCTGGCAATATATTGCCAGTCTGCAAGCTTTATTAGAAAAAAAAGAAAAGAAAAAGGGAACACTTTATTTATACACTTTTACTTTACTTTCGATTGTCCACTTTAGAGTAGGGCTGGGCGATATGACCAAATATATTATCACAATATTTTTTCTACATCATATGATATCGATATCTATTACAATATTCATTTACCTACCATTAATGAGGAAGGAAATGCTTTCCACTTTTTTTTTTAGACATTGAGGATGAACATAAACATGTGAACTTGTTTGATCAATGACGCAAACTTCATCAAATATGAAGCATATTCAAATTCTGCTGTAAAGAAGCTCTGAAAAGGACAATAGTGTCAATATTCAGCTCAAGTCATATTTCTTTAAAAAGGTCCACTTTCCATTTCTGCCTCAGAGCAAAATATTAAAGTTAATTGTGAGATAAAGTTTCAAATAAGAATGAAAGTCACATTTTGATATTGAAAAGTGTACATTCATTCATTCATTCGGAAACAGATTTCCATATTAGTGATGCTTGCGTTAGCAAACACTACTTTAAATATCCCATCATGCTCAGCTCGAAGGCAACAGTGACACACCCTGCCATTTTTTCATAGATGCCGTGTGCGTTTGAGTTAATTGCAATTTTTCCTTAGTGCTTTGATTTATAAAATCCTTTCCACCCATAATGTAGCATGTTAAGAATAATTTTCTATATTCCGCTGAAAGTGGCACCACTGCGGACTCTCAATGCAAATCAAACACCCCCTGATAACTTAAAAATTCAATCAGTCTTTCGCTCTGTGCAATGCACCGCTGCTGAACTCCAGTGTTACTTAATCTTTTCAATTACCGCCACTAAAATGAATCTCTTAAGGCTTTTTTTCCCCTACAGGAGATAAAAGAGGTTGAATTCTTTCTCGTGTTTTTACTATGACTGAGAGAATACAATAAGCAATGTCGTAGTGTCATTAAATATAATAACATTATAACAATCGCTCTTAGTTTAGCCAATTTGTGTTGTGTATGACACCTGACATTCAATTGTAGTTACTTTGGCCTAGATTTTTGTTGTTTGCTGTTGCTTACAATTAAATTATACAAATCTGTTGAGATATACAAATATTTAAAATGCCCCATTATGCTTTTTCAGACAATTCCATCAGTAATTCCAGTCTTCCTGCACAAGTCTTTGTAGGTTTGTAACACATTTGCATAATGCCAGTCTATGCTCTTCATTGGCTGTTCACAGCGTCTGCTTTGCCCCGCCCTCAAACACTGTCGTTGTAGCTGAGACTGGAAGCAGAGTAGACCAATCACAAAAGACTGGGCCATCTGACCAATCAGAGCAGAGTAGACCAATCACAACAGACTGGGCCATCTGACCAATCAGAGCAGAGTAGACCAATCATAACAGACTGGGTCATCTGACCAATCAGAGCAGAGTAGACCAATCACAACAGACTGGGCCATCTGACCAATCAGAGCAGATTAGGCCAATCACAACAGACTGGGCCGTCTGACCAATCAGAGCAGAGTAGACCAATAACAACAGACTGGGCCATCTGACCAATCAGAGCAGAGTAGACCAATCACAACAGACTGGGCCATCTGACCAATCAGAGCAGAGTAGACCAATAACAACAGACTGGGCCATCTGACAAATCAGAGCAGAGTAGACCAATCACAACAGACTGGGCCATCTGACCAATCAGAGCAGATTAGGCCAATCACAACAGACTGGGCCATCTGACCAATCAGAGCAGAGTAGACCAATCACAACAGACGGAGCCATCTGACCAATCAGAGCAGAGTAGGCCAATCACAACAGACGGAGCCATCTGACCAATCAGAGCAGAGTAGGCCAATCACAGCCGACTGGGCCATCTGACCAATCAGAGCAGAGTAGGCCAATCACAACAGACTGGGCCATCTGACCAATCAGAGCAGAGTAGACCAATCACAACAGACTGGGCCATCTGACCAATCAGAGCAGAGCAGACTCTCAGAAAGGCGGGGTTTAGAGAGACCACATGCTTTATTGAACCATAAGAAAAGTTTTTTTTTTTTTACTTTAGATGTGTGTAAAACTTTTGTAAGAGACTCGAAAACAAAATTAGCCTTTAAAAAAGCATAATAGCGGCACTTTAAAAGTTCTGTGCAAGGAAGTTTGCAAAGCGTTTCAAGTACTCAGAAAAACGCTATATAAATGTTACAAATTATTATTATTAATTATTAAAATGGTTCTATATTAAATAGAGTGAAAATCAGCCTATAATTATAGGCAATACAGTGATAATCTCCATGTGTTCTATACAGTGGACAGCTGTCTGTAGTGGGATGTGATGGGCCAGTATACGTCTCAGGCCAGTGCAGTGCAATAATATATATATGGTATAGATTTATCAGTCACATTTGATTTAGCCACATGAGTTTAGGTGATTTGTGTGGTGTTCGGTGGGGAATGAGCAGGCGTGCAGAAACACAGGCCTCCCACACACCGACAGCTCGCTGCTAAAGGAAGAAAATGAAGACAAGAAGGTGGATGTTTCTGTGGCATATGTGTTCACGTGGATGCTTAGCTGCCTTTAAAATGACACTTGGCAGAGATGGGTGGGAGAGATTATTTTCTTTAAGAGTGAACGGTGAACAAGAGGATTTCTTCAGGCGGATGGAGTGGAGAGGAGAGAAAAAACACCCAGATGCCTTGAGGGATAAATGGAGATTCGCTCGATCCACTACTGGGAGAGATACCAGGAAGAACATGCAAATGAAAAGATTCTATATAGAACTTTAGGATTCTCGACTCAATTATAAAGAACCCTTTATTCCTAAAGGATCTATTTAAGAAGAAATGTCTTAATGATTATAACACTTTCATATTTTTAAAATATTTAAAAAAAAATTTTTTTTATAGTGATAAAGTATGTTTACAAGCTGTTGTTAAATTCATAACATTTTATTAAAACTAAAAAACATATTCATTAAGACTATAAATCCATAAAATGATCCCATGATTGAAACCCTTTAAAGGTTCTATGTATGAAGCACCTGATGGAACCCTTTAAAGTTCTAAATAGAACCTAAAAAAATAATATTTTTTATACTCTGAGCTGATTTAGAAGTGAAGCTATATTTGCATTTATTGATTTATTTGTATGTTTATTTTAAGATAGTCTTAGACACTGTAAACCGCAAAAAAGGATCTGGGGATCAACTTGACTTTTATCAAGCAGAAGGATTATTCACAAACGATTATTAGAGACAATGCAAATACTATTTTGATTATTTTTTTAAAAGTTTTGAATATAATATAATATTTTGAATAATCAAGTACTCTCTGCACTCTAAATTAGGTGTTTTCACATTTTCTGCTGCTTAGTGTGTGATTTATATATTTTTTTCTAGAAATAATTGAATGATTTCATATTCAGATCGATAATTTATATTTTATTAAATATTTTGACTAATTTAAAATGCATGTTTTTCCTCTACTCAGGTTAAAATATACAAATCCATACGGTATGTATTACCTTACATTTTTTAATATTGAAAAAAATCCAAAAACCATGAATGTTCTAGGCAGTTTTGGACTGTGCAATAATGTTTATGCTAGTTACCTCTAGTCTCTGTTGCTTTTGCTTGTTGATTTCAAGTGGTATTTTATCACACTTTTCTAAGTAGGAAGTTTCCCTGTTCTTTCCCTGAAAGAAATTAGCAAAGAATCAACAAAGAGTCAGTTTCTCTACCATAAAAGGGATCTTTTCTATTAAAGGTCTGGATCGATATTCAATCGGTGTTCAAATTCATAGAGGATATTTCATTTTTTTATCAATACTATTTAAATTAGCAGTGGTGTACAAGTGTGTCCCTATCACTTATTACTGAACTTGAGTCGAGGCTGAAGGTAAATGACACTCTTCAACCCTCAGAGACCCTGCGCTCTCCGCCTTTAGCGCTGATCAACCCTTAAAGCGTCGAGCTGCATAGCAATTCAACTGGTGCATTAGCGCTCGCTCTCTCCCTCTCGTATTCAGTCAACAATATGATGGAGGCCTGCCAGGCACATTGGTATTCAGAGAGAGCCATCAAACTCCTCAGCGGCTCTGACTCAGTCACCAAATCCTCCCACCATCAAAAACACTTCTGATGTTTGTCGAATTTGCCCTTATTGCGGCAACCAGGAAGAAATTAGCATTGAGGCTAACGCCGAGGGAGCGTTCGGGGAAGTAATGGAAGCGCAGGGATGATCAGAGAGGCTTTAGACGTGTGGTTTTAATTGGAACAGCTGTTATGGCGTAAGAGAGTTTGCTGACATCACTGGGGATCATGATGTGTCACGTGACGCGTTTGAACCGCTGGCTACTGATAATAGTTATAAGTGGTGGTGCTTAAGGGTTTAAATGAGCTGCTAAAAGTAAAAAAACATACACTTCCCATGAGGCCACTTATGATACATGTGCGTTTGACAGAGATAAATGGAGGGATGGTTAGCATGTGTTCAAAGCAAGAATGTGCGCAAACACACCTATTACATGAATATGTCGAGCTTTATATGTGATTATATCTAAAAAAATTCTCATTACTTATTCTATACACTATGCATGCATATACACACACACACACACACACACACACTCACGCACGCACTCACTCACTCACGCACGCACGCACAAGGTATTACTTTTATTATTACTCCGTATATGCATGCAAAATACCTAGCAATATTTCTTGTCATATTTGCATGCATTGTGTGGATGGTCAATGGCTTGCTTTCAGAGCTTGAGACTTCTGTGATCCTCTCAATTCTGGCACAGGATGGCTGTAACGGGGTGGTATGAGTACAGGAGCTGTGATATTCGTCTCTCACACTGAAACGAGGATAGAGTAAGTCTGAAAGGAGTGAGCTGAGAGATCATCCAATTCTCAGCGCGTTCAGGACAGGGTGAGATGCTGGGAGACGTCGTGATCTCAGAGGCTTAGCATGCTAATCACCTGGGTCTGCCGAGCCCGTTGGGGAAGTGTATAATCTGACATGTTCATGTCCCCTTCATATACCCCTTAATATACTGGATAAAATTGAAATGAGAAATCAAATTTGCCTTGATCTATGGACATATAAAAGGTCTTCCATTAAAACATCTTGCAAGTTACATAGCTTCAACTGTCCTCATTATAAACAAAGCATTTATTTAATCAAGCTCCACAAACGACTCGTTATACAAAAATGGTTCAGGAATGGTTTGAGGAGCACAACAATGAATTTGAGGTGTTGACTTGGCCTCCAATTCCCCAGATCTGTAGGATGTGCTGAACAAACAAGTCTGATCCATGAGCTCCAGCTCGCAACTTACAGGACTTAAAGATCTGCTGCGTACATCTCAGTGCCAGAGAGCACAGCTCACCTCCAGGGGTTTGGTGGAGGCCATGCCTGGACGGGTCAGGGCTGTTGGGCAGCAAAAGGGGGACCAACACAATATTAGGTGGTTATAATGTTATGCCTGATCAGTGTGTATATATATATATATATATATATATATATATATATATATATATATATATATATATATGTGTGTGACCCTGGATCACAAAAACAGTCACAAGTCGCACGAGTAAATTTGTGCCAATAGCCAACAATACATTGTATGGGTCAAAATTATCGATTTTTCTTTTATGTCAAAAATCATTAGGATATTAAGTTCATGTTCCATGAAGATATTTTGTAAATTTCCTACCGTAAATATATAAAACATTTATTTTTGTGATGAATGCAGCACAATCGCGAACATAAATGGACAACTTTAAGGGGGATTTTCTCAATGTTTCGATTTTTTTGCATCCTCAGATTCACGATGTTCAAATAGTTGTATCTCAACCAAATATTGTAATATCCTAACAAACCATACATCAATGGAAAGCTTATTTATTCAGCATTCAGGTTTTGTATACATCTCAATTGTAAAAAATTTGACCCATGTGACTGGATTTGTGGTCCAAAATATATATATTTTAAATTATTTAACTTTAAAGGGTCATTTCGGTAAACATTCGGTTAATATTTGTCTTGTGCTGCACAAAAAAATTATTTTGGTGCCTTTTTGGTGCTGTTTCTGTGATATACACTGTAAAAAGTGAACAGTTAGATCACCTTAAAAAAATTACTTCAATTGGTAACACATAAAGAAATTAAGTTTTCTCAACTTAAATTATCACGTTTTTCATGATAAAATGTGATAATTTAAGTTGAGAAAACTTAATTTCTTTAGGTGTTACCAATTGATGTAATTTTTTTAAGTTGATCCAACTGTTCACTTTTTACAGTGTACATGCACTTTACTTTATACAAATATTTTATTTTTGAATAATTATAATATATTATAATATTTTATTTATTAAAAATATTAGAATTAACGTTGTCACCTTCATGTAAACTCCCAGTCCCTCACTGAGCGAGCAAAGGCTTAATCTCTTTATTTGAATTCTGTTCATTTTCTCGTGCAACTAGTCAAGTCATAATTAATAACGTATAAGTGTCTGAATGGCAGAATAATGAGACCTTCAGGTCAAAGGTCACCTCTTGTTGTACGATAGCAGAGCTGCATCAGTCTGATTACAGTTGAGCCTACAGCAAACATCTCTTCATACGTAAAGTGGTAATGTAAGGCGATAGAGCGGCTTCTTCTGCTATCTCAACAGTCACATAAACCCCGTCAGCGAATCTGTCTCTGACCACCCGTAGCTCTGCCAGTCCAAGCGTCCAATCCGACAGGCCGTCCAGATGACGGATGAAACTATGGCGCTGGAAGCCCGTGCTAAGCCACCTGCCAAATGTGTGTGTCCCGCTGAGGAGAGAGGGTGCTTTGCGTTTACACCCCGACGCTGCCATTATCAGTAGAGCATAATGTAAGCGATCCGCCTCATTGCGGGTGAAATGGCCATGTTGACATTCAGAGTCTGAGTTGTTTGGGTCCCTGTTGCTTTACTGTGGTCACTGCTTGGCATCAGCTGCATTTTTTTGGCTATCCAAAAATGATCTTAGTTTTGTAAAATAGCTTTGTAAAATATAACAAACCCTGTTGGAACCACTGTGCAAATTATACAGTAAATTTCAAGTGCTTCATCTCATTGTTCAGGCTGTTATCGGTTAAAGTCCCTCTGTAGTCAATCATTTTATCCCTTAAAACTCATCTTTGATCACCAAAATTACACATTTAAACTTGGTCATTCCTTAAAATATCTTAAATGTAGCTCTACACCCTTGCCTCGTTTTGTATTCGCATTTCTATGAATATGCAAATGAGCCCCGCCTCCACTCACTCACAGCAGCTTTGAGTTCCACTCAATCACACGTTGATCTGATTGGTTGCAAGGTAGTTAATCCTTAGCTGGATCCGTTGCTCCTCGAAGATCGTTTCAGTAGGCGTGTTCACATTAGCAGATAATGAGCTGAAATGAGAACGACTGACATCTCTCTCTTTTCATACAGATTACATAAACAGAGAATATTTGTTTTAGTTTTGAATTAGATAATTCAATAGTAGACACTTAAATGATTATAAAGATATATTGCTCATGCCTGGGTGAATAGTATTCGCTGAGTTTAGTTTAAGTTTAGAGACGTGCTCCAGAAAAAAAGTTCACGGAGACGGAGAGGCAGAAAGCACACCCTGTTTTATTTTCTTTATTTTACAAAAGCACAATGTGTTGTTTCGATTGTAAGTGGACACATAAAAAAGTAGACATTTAATAGTTTCTTTTTTCATATTCCTTAAGTCTGTATGACCATAAATGGCGGAGTATTTTAAGTCTATTTTGCTGCTATATGTGAAAAAAATCCAGAAAAACGCGCCGGCGCATAGAGGATTAAAGGGTTAAAGGAGGGTTAAAGTCCCCCTGTAGTCAATCATTTTATCCCTTAAAACTCATCTTTGATCACCAAAATTACATATTTTAAACTTGGTCATGCCTTAAAATATCTTGAATGTAACTCTACACCCTTGCCTCGTTTAGTATTCGCGGGTATATGAATATGCAAATGAGCCCCGCCTCCACTCACTCACTCAGCTCAGATATCCACTGGTTGACGATCACACGTTGATCTGATTGGTTACAAGGTAGTTTGTGACGTCAGAAACACCAGCGATTTCAAACCGTGTTTGAAAGGAGAGTTTTAAGGAGAAAATACTTATGAATTTGCACATGGTTTGTCTTAAAGCATATAGACATATAAACAACACTAGCACCAAACTACTGAGTCTACTGAGCCAAACGTCTGACATTCAGAGTCTGAGGTGTTGGTTTATTTTCAGGACGTAATGCTACTATATTGGCAGTGGATTTTGTTCTGGGCGAGAGTCCTATTGTTTGTATTGTGTGTGGTCGTCTTGCTTCTGTCACTAAATGTGAGATAAGGTGTTTATAATGTTGTTGCAGGCAAAGCTGAGCAACTAATCCAATCTACTGTTTTAGCACAAAGACAAATGCTTACAGCTAAATGTACAATGTCTCTTCAGTCCACCTGCTTTTTGTCCGAGATGCTGGACGTTCACTTGTGTTTGACATTATGCCCACAGCTGATCCCTTTGTTTGGACTGAAAGCAACACTAAACCAGATGTCACAGAGGAACTGAGGGGGAACATGCATTACACGACCTGATTACCCACATCTTTTTGGCCTATAAAGTGCATGAAACATTTTTGTTAGTTGGAAATGCTGTGCAAATCATACAATGACTGCTTTAAAGGTGTATTTACATGTATAGATAATTTCAGGCTGTTTATCTCGTGCTACCCAAAAATTCATTTCTTAATCTTAATTTTTTTTTTTATTATTTTAAACTGAATGCATGATTTGTGCAATTTTGAGTTTTAAATTACATTAAATAAAATTCATTAATTATATGAATGAAATGAATCAATTAATGATAGTATGCATATGCTTTATTTTAAATTAAATACATTTTGTTTGTCTTAATCTTAAATATTTTATATACTTTTTTATTTTATTTTGTACATTTTTATTTATTTTGTTCTATTTTTTATTTAATTTATTTAATTGAATTAATTTATTTTAATTTATTTCATACAGTATAACTTTCAGGAGGTTCAGCCTTTTTTAAAGTTTTTTTTTTTTTTTTTATGGATCGTTTCAGAGCGTTCTCGGTTGTTGTTTGTATTGTAATACCCCAAAAATTGTCTTTTGGTCCCTCTAGCACAGTTAGCCAAACATCTATTGTCTTAAAGACCAGTTTTTGTTATACATGATATTTAAATCTATAATAGATTTATAACTAATGACAGTAGGCTCTACTGTTTTGTTGATGTACTGTTCAATATTATCTTAATAATCTAATCTGATCTTAATCAGCCAGTTACTATGGTTACGTTCTCAGAAAAATGGGACTTTTATACACAGAGGCTGTTTTATTATTAAATTAGTTATTGATTTAAAACCAAGTAATCTATCTAAACTAGTTTGCTACCCCAAAAATGTTCTTAGTCTTGTAAAATAGGAAATTACAGATAATTTTTATTGGAAAATTATTACAATATTAAACTGAATGCATAATTTGGGCAATTTGGGATTTTGAATTACTTTACATAAAAGGGTATCAATTAATTATATTGTAGTATGGATATGTTGTAATATATACATTTTGTTTACCTTAATTTTGTTATACTGTACATTTAAGATTTGAGGAAAAGGTTTGATAGTAATGAGGTGTTAGCCTTCTATAATGTGCTATTGCATGCATAAGTACACACACACACACACACACACACACACACACTTATAATATAATACGTCTCCTCTACTCACACAATACAGACTCGCCAGGGAATCAGTCGTGTCGTCAGATCCATGTAATCTCAGCATACAAGACGCATTAATCAATGGAGCTGTAATTACATGAGGGTGCCTGTGTGTTTGTGTGTGTTTGTCCGGAGCCAATCTTGCATTTGCACCCTTTGTTAAGGTCCATGTCTGCCTTACGCTGCTGAATGTCGGACAATAAAGGTCTGTGCAAGGGTTAATTAGCAGTGCTGGAGAAGCATCTATCAGCTTTATACAGCAGAGTGCAGCTCCATTATCCTGGGACTCAAACACACACACACACACACACACACACACACACACACACACACACACACACGCACACACACACACACACTGTTCAGATTAATGCGCACGCACATATATTTGTGAGTATGATCAGATATTATACTCGTGACTTCCAATCTTGCATTATAGCTTTAGTTGTTTGACCTCTCTATATGAAAACACAATCTGCAAATAATTTCAAAAGTGCAGAGCATTCTGGGAGAATTTTCCTCAATAATGGCATAATTGTTTATGGATGCATATACACAATAAACCACAGCATTTATGTCAAATGCTGTTACAGTAGGCTAAGGCACTTAGGGTCGAATTTAGCAACAGTTTGCACCAGCGCAAACACTCTTTTGGTGTTAAAAAACAATAAAAAAGTAATATTTTGAAAAACAAAAAGCTTTGTGCTCATCAATTTACTGGTATTTTACCAATATTTAATGCCCCAAAAAACATCCATCCATCCATCCAATGTTTGTTCATATGTCAGCATTGTAGTCTGTGGTAATAAACATTGTCACAAATGCTGTCAACAGCTTATCTCATTTCTTTTAACCATTAAACAGGTCTTGAGTTAGCGGTAATCTGAGGATTGTTAGGTTTTAAATGCTCAAGGATCTCTTTATCACTTCCTTTTTGCATAAAGCCACAGAGCTGTCACAAACATCCCATTTCTTCATTCTTATCTTCCAGCCTTTCGTACATCACCTCGGGTTTGCTATGTCCCTTCATTTGTATGTCTTCAATGCCGTGTTCTTTTAATGCAAATGCCTCTGTGCTCATGCGGTGTGATCATTGTGAGATCTCTGTTGCTTGGCCAGAAGAACATTTCATGCAGAGATCTTTATAGTAGTGTTTTTATCCGCCGGAATCATAAACTACAACCGCTCAATATTCAGCTCAATATTAAAGTTCTCATTCAGTGAGCTTTAAAACTACTTCTGGCGTGTTTTACACCTGCATTGGAGACTTGAGGTGACAGGTAAACAAAGGTTTTTTTTTTGTGTTTTTTTTTTTTTAAATGTTTGGTAAAATAAATGCAGCAATAACTTGAGGAAATATAGAAAAATGTGATTACTAAGGATTAAGAGTTCATTGACTGTAAAAATCAAACACTTTAATGCTTTTATGTTCACAGGGGATGGGTTATTCATTTTATTTTGTAATTTAACTTGATCTATAGTGGTTTTACAATTAAAGGGGCCATCATATTTTCTTTGAGCTTTTGACATATAAGAGGTCATCATACTATAAGAATATCCTGTAAGAAAAACAAAAACGGCTTTTATTGAAATCAAGGCCAGAGAACGACTTGTTGTGGAATATACCTATCTATGATAGGTGAAAGAGAAGAAAATCAACGCCTACTTCATCATGCTACTTTGGCCCGTCCACTGGCGTGTTAGTGAGATGACGAAGGGAGAGGAGAGATACAGGATCACTTTACTTGATTACTTTCCCAAGGATCCTAATGCTAGGAATGTGGTAATTCATTTTCAACAATGTGAATGTCTCAGTTGAGGGATACGCCAGCAGCCATATCACCCTGTAGCCCAAGACGGCTGAGCCTGGTTAGTACCTGGATGGGAGACCTCCTGAGAAAACCAGGTTTCTGCTGGAAGAGGTGTTAGTGAGGCCAGTAGGGGGTGCGGCTCACCCTGTGGTCTGTGTGGGTCCTAACGCCCCAGTATAGTGATGGGGACACTATACTGTCAAAGAGCACCGTCCTTCGGATGAGATGCAAAACCGAGGTCCTGACTCTCTGTGGTCATTAAAAATCCCATGGCATTTCTCGTAAAGAGTAGGGGTGTAACCCCGGTGTCCTGGCCACATTCCACCCATTGGCCCTTACCAATCATGGCCTCCTAATAATCCCCTTACATTGAATTGGCTCTATCACTCTCTCTCCTCTCTCCACCTATAGCTGGTGTGTGGTGAGCGCACTGGCGCCGTTGTACTGTGACTGCCGTCGCATCATCCAAGTGGATGCTGCACACTAGTGGTGGTTGAGGAGAGATCCCCTGATATGATTGTAAAGCACTTTGGGTGTACAGTAGTACATATGAAAGCGCTATATAAATGCCTCATTCTATTCTGAACGGATGAAAATTTGGTTTAATCTGGTGCATTTTAGATATTGTCATGTATTATTAATGTGTATTAACATTTAGTAACACTAATGTAACTGTATTCGGTACATTTCACTGGGGATTCTTTGGTAAATCAGTCGCAATTTCGGCGCATGCTTTGGTAAATCAGTTGCAGTATCGGTGCAGGTTTTGCAAACAGACTAAACTGTCAATTTCACATTGTTTCTCTTAGTAGGATGAAAATAATCTGTTATTTAAACTGTGATTAAATGATAGAAATCGTTCAAAGAAAGCTCCCTTTACAATTGACGGACCTGTCAATCAAAACCCAGAGTTTATCAGTGACTGAGTTCTGGACTCTCGCCAAAACTCCTGTTATAATCAACAAATCTCGTGTTTGCAGTGTTAGTTATGATGAAAGCATTTCGTGAGTTACAATGATGAGATCACTGCATTCATGCGCTCAACATATCTGTGATTGGCTACATGCTCATCACTGCAACCTTTTATGCCACAATCTAAATATAACGCCATAGATCTAAATATAATGCTATAATCAACACTTTCCACAATCAGTTAACCTTGACAACTGTAATAGTAAAAACGTGGTAAAACATTTTCCATGTGTAATACTTAGTTATTTCATAAGCAAAGATGTTTAAAATTCACTCTCCTTTAATTATGATGCTCATCATACCAGATACCAATGATTAATTACTTAATATTCACAATATGCTACTTTTATCTCAGAAAGCAATTTGTTTATTTTAAAAGTTTTATACATTAATAAGTGGAGTTATCTTTCCCGTCTTTTATGTATCTTGGCCTCTTGGGTGTTTTCTTATTTGTGTAGCCTTTTCTCATGAAATATTCATGAGCCGCCGCTGCTATACTTAATGAAAGTTTGCATTGCAAAATGTTTAACCTTTTGAGATGAGTGAACCTGCAAAAGTTCACTTGACATCTTATTAGCAACATAGTTTATGTGTAAGACGCTGCGAGCTTTGAGTCTGTCTTATTTTTTTAGCTCTACATGGCATTCTTGTTGCACGTTTATCAAAAACTCTTGATTATCTATCAGTCTTACAGTGTAAGATTTCAATTTCCACTCCTCACTGCTGGATGGAGACGGTGTAAATTTGATATATTTTTCAATGTCACAACTTTCTGCATCATTACTCATGGATCTACTTGACAAAGCTATCCACACACATACAGCGATGTTCCTCAAGCACTTTGTGGCTAAATCTTTTCTTATTTACAGCTTCGAGCGGTGAACGCACAGTCTAGGTGATTGTGTGCTGTCGCACCTCTGGGGATGTTTGGATTTAACTCTGTTTGTGTAGATTGACGTGAGCTGCATCTCAAAACAGTTTTGTAATGGAACACTTCAGGATAATTCAGCCGTGAGCTTCTTTAACATCCACCTGTACTCTTCCTCTAGACTATGAATCTGTCAGTCAAACCTCCAACCGCCCTGACTCCATTACCCATGATTCTCAGCAGCAAACCGGCCTACTCAAACAGAGATATCTGGCCTGAATTCACTGTTCTCACAAAACCTAGTTTTTGAGTAGAGTTTGATAGATTTTATTTTAACTAAATGTGGTTAGTTTTAGTCATTTTGTTGTGTTTTTTGTAATTTTTATTCTTTTAGTTATTTTATGTAGTATTTATTCATTTTTATTTATTAGTTTTAGGTTATTTGGTTAAATTTTTTAGCACTTTAACTACAACTAAATGAAAATAAGAAATATTTCCTATGCAACAAGCTGAAATAAAATAGTATTGTGGCAGCGAATTAACAATTTGTTCCCACAAATTATTAATACGCCAACGCGTTTTACTAATTCGTTCCCTCGTTTTACCAACTCGTGCTCACAATATTGTAATTTGTTCCCTATTTTTACTAAATCGTGGCCAAGTTGTAATAATTAATTCCCTTGTTTTAGTTAAATTAAAATGAGGGAACGAATTAGTACAATATGGCCACGATTTACTATAACGAGAGAAAAATTCATAATTTGTTACCATTGTATATATATTTTTGTCCGCACATCATGTGTAGGGCTTTGCAAAAACATTTTTTTAATGGTTTTAGATTATTTTTTAGTTAACGATCCTAGTTAGCACATGTTGCTAAGCTAATGCAATACTTGTATGCACAAACAAAACAGCATATGTTGGGTAAATATGTTGTGATAGCAGAGAACCATCCCTCTGAACGCTCTCTTTCTTTATTCCCTGCAGATTCCTCAGATCAGCTATGCATCCACAGCTCCGGAGCTGAGCGACAACACTCGCTATGACTTTTTCTCCCGCGTCGTTCCACCGGATTCCTACCAGGCCCAGGCCATGCTGGATATCGTCACGGCGATGGGCTGGAACTACGTTTCCACGCTGGCCTCGGAAGGGAACTACGGGGAAAGCGGCGTGGAAGCGTTCGTGCAGATCTCTCGAGAGATTGGTAAGATGGCTTTTCCTGGTTGCCTAGACTGGCTTGATGCATTGATGAATTTAAACCAGTTTTAGGAAATTTATACAATGTTTAAAGGGGTCATCAGATGCCCATTTTCCACAAGTTGGTAAGATTCTTTAGGGTCTTCATGTAAAGTTTGTAATATACTTTGGTTAAAATTCCTCAATGGTTGTGTAAAACAACACCCTTTTTACCTCTTTAAAAACAGCTCTGTTCACAGCGACCCGTTTCGGTGCATGTCTCTTTAAATGATAATGAGCATGAGAAATATGACATCATAGTGCTCAGAATATCCAAATGGCCTGATTATTGAGAGTGTTTAGACTTTTTGAGGATTCAAAAAAAAGGAGTGAATGGATTTTTTTCATTGTATGGTGGTTGTGTCCACACACTGCAAAGACACATTTATATGCAAACACCATATAAAGGTGAATTTGTCATCCGATGAGCCCTTTAACGTTGATGATCGCGTTATTTTACATATGCATCTGCATACATATGCTATCGCTTTTTTCTGCTTATTCTTCGCCTGTTTAGATCATGAGATTAAGTATGATTTCAGAAGATGCATAACAGCGCCCTGTGGAAGCTTGTTTCTGCCACAGAATAAAAAAATCTTGCAATTCTGACTTTATAACACGCAATTGTGAGTTTAGATCCCTCAATTTTGATTTTAACATGCAATTGTGAGTTTAGTTCCCTCAATTCTGACTTTATAACACGCAATTGTGAGTTTAGATCCTTCAATTCTGACTTTATAACACGCAATTGTGAGTTTAGATCCCTCAATTCTGACTTTAACACGCAATTGTGAGTTTAGTTCCCTCAATTCTGACTATAACATGCAATTGTGTGTTTAGTTCCCTCAATTGTGACTTTAACACGCAATTGTGAGTTTAGATCCTTCAATTCTGACTTTAACACGCAATTGTGAGTTTAGATCCCTCAATTCTGACTTTAACACGCAATTGTGAGTTTAGATCCCTCATTTTTGACTTTATAACACGCAATTGTGAGTTTAGATCCCTCATTTTTGACTTTATAACACGCAATTGTGAGTTTAGATCCTTCAATTCTGACTTTAACACGCAATTGTGAGTTTAGATCACTCAATTCTGACTTTAACAAGCAATTGTGAGTTAGATCCCTCAATTCTGACTTTATAACACGCAATTGTGAGTTTAGATCCCTCAATTCTGACTTTATAACACGCAATTGTGAGTTTAGATCCCTCAATTCTGACTTTAACACGCAATTGCGAGTTTATATCACGCAATTCTGACTTTATATCTCACAATTCTGAGAAATAAAGTCAGAATTGCGAGATGTAAACTAGCAATTGTGATACAAAAAGTCGCAATTATCTTTTAAAATGTTTTATTCTGTGGCGGAAACAAGCCTCCATATAACAGTGAAAATACGGAAAGCCGGAAAATTCCATCAATGGCGGGGAAAGAGTTAAAAGACTGGTAGTGTATAATCCTCATTTGGCATGTGTATGATCCCTAGTTTTTACTCTTACAAAGTTGGCAAGTGAATGATAAATTGGGTTTTAAAATCTATTCAGATTTAAAGAAAGAAATGGTGTAGTGTGTTCCAGCCTGTAGTTCGTCAAAGCAGGGAAAGCGTATTATTATTCTTATCTCGCACATTCTTATCTGCTCACCGTGTGCAGAAGTTGAATCCATTTAATTAATTCTTAGTTGTTAAACTAAGGATAAACGGGGATTTACGTACTGCAGTGTTCCTGAACCTCTGCTCTTTCACATATTGACCGAAATGTCATGGATGTTCTTGGTTTTGATGGTGTATGGGACCAGGAGCGCTCTGGGTCGAGTGTTCAGCGGTTTACTGTACGTTCAGTGGATGTTGACATTGCTCACAGAAGCCAAAGGTGATGTAGACCGTAGGTGTTTGTTGACCACGCAGCAATGAGAGAGTCTTACAGAAAGAACACAGGGTGAAGCACTACTTTACCATGTGCTATTTCAACACAAACCTGCATTTTATTCACTAAACACCTTAAAATGTTGCACACAGCCTCTCCAGGATTGTGATCACAGAATTTTAGTGCAGACTCATTTAATGCATTTTTTATTTTTTTACGCAGAAAACATTAGCCTGAGAGCAGTATCAGCCAATCAAAATCCATAATTATGATTGCATGTTAAAAGAGCCATGGCTGCGCATGTAATCCAACGGCATGTTTATGTTTTTGTGTTAAACGCATGGGACTAATTGAACGTTGATAGAAGTTAAATGATATAAAATCCTTATATAATGGACATAAAATGGACAAAAGCGTCTGCTAAATGACTAAATGTAAATGTAAAATAAAAATGTGATTTTCAATCACAATTTTAAAAATATCTGAAAAAATTCTGGTGGGAATGGCTACTTATATTGCACTGAAAAAGTTTGCCAACTCAGACATTACTTAACCCATTTCGAAGTAGAAAAAACTGAAACAGCATTTTCTTGTAGAACATACTCCAGTAATCTTTCAATAAATATTTTTTTAGTGTTGTTTAGCGCTGTGCCAGCCGTATTTAGGTAATTGTCATTCTTATCAGAGCGAACGCATCTCATTTCTATGCGAATGAGGCTTGTTATACAGTAGATTAGCCCTTTATGCATTTAATGTTGTTTTTCTGCAGGTAAACAGACAAGATATTTTTAATTGATCATGGCAGCAGTAATTCATGAAATTATGGAGAAGAGGGTTAAAACTGGGCACATTTCCAGACACGCCATGCAGCCAAATGCACGTTCTGCATTTTAAAGATCTATCCAGGTTCAGGACCATAAAATAGGGCAAATAGCAGTAGTCTGCTTATAGTTGGTATTCAGGACCTAACCTTTGTTACACCCAGAACATTAGTTAAAAGGGCACATATCATGCTTTTTTGATTTTACCTTTCCTTTTGTGTGTAATATAGCAGTTTGTGCATGTAAACAATGCATGCGTGCATGCCACAATCCACACCAAAAAGAGTTCATCAATCCAACGGAAAACACTTGAAACGCCTTGTTTGTAGTCCTGCCGTTATTTCAGTGACTTAGCTACGTCATCATGTTACACATTTGCATAGTGACCGCCTATTTGCTGCATCAGCCAGTCCTCAAAAAACAGTTGCATGTCGAGGAGATACTGGGTTTCTTTGCACCGCGAGGGCAAAAAACATTGTATGGACTTTCAATACTGAGGAATTTGTTACTACAGCTGCTCATGAAGTCTCGGGAGCTGAAACCCAATTATGATAAGGGGCGACACATTTCCGACATGCGCTCCAAACGGTTGACCGATCACAATAGACTGGTCCAGCTGACCAATCAGAGCACACTGGGCTTCTCGGAAAGGCGGGGTTTAAAGAGGCAGGAACTAAGAAAGAGTGTTTCAGGCAGAGGGTGAAAAGAGGTGCTGCAATAATGTACAGTATGTTTTTTTTTGCTTTAAACAATGTAAAAGTATTCCAAAGTTATGAAAATGGGCACTTTAATAGCCCTAGAAAGACAAACACTGGGTTTGCACATTGCCTAAGCAGGCATGCAAACTGGATGGGAGAGTGTAAAATGGACTAGTATGCGAAGCACATCCTCTTCAGGAATGATTGCGCTGACCGCTATCAAGTGCCCTGGAGTATCAATAAACACCCTCAGATGAAGATATAAGCAGGGAATGGGTGAGAGGAGGACACGGATGGACAGAAAGTGTAATGACGGGCTTTAACACACAGTTCCTCCTCCGGTAAACCCCGTCTACGCTATTATTCACCCCCTTCCTCACCCTACGAGATGGAATTATAGCTATTAGCAGAGACCCCGCTGATCCGCAAATGCAAACATCACACAGCTGTACTAATCGCACGGTTTAATTGTGCATTAAAAATTCATGAGTGATGATACACATTTGTGTAATAACATCCACTTTAGCATCCTCCGGACTCCAGTGTTTACCATCACACGTAGTGTTTCACAGCTACTTAGAAACTGTCTCTGCTCAAGCTACTTGCTGCTCATCATTTAAAGGAGTTAACCGGAGACAAGACAGAATCTGCACAACTGAAAATGCAGCTAGCTGAAGCATGAAGAGAGTTTTCCCCCCTCGCACATGGAGATAGATGATGTTTAGCTACTAGAGTGCAGTGTTGACATTTCAAATGGTTGATTTTTTGTTTTGCATTTACTGTACAAACACTTAAAACTGGGCAAAGAACCCTTATGAAAATTAACCACGGTTTTACTACAGCATTTGTAGTAAAATCATAGCAATTAACCATGGTTTTACTATTGTAACTATGGTTTAACTATATATATTTTTGTAGTAAACCCAAAGTAACTACAAAATTAACCATGGTTTTACTATAGTAACACATGGTTTAACTAGGGTTTTGGTAGTAAACCCACAGAAACTTCAAAATAAACCATGGTTTTAATATATTTTTTTTAAATTAAGCATGCTTTATACTGTAGTAACCATGGTTTAACTATGTTTTTTGTAGTAAAACCATTATAACTACAAAACTAACCATGGTTTTACTACTGCATTTGCAGTAAAACCATGGTAATTAAAAAAAAAAATAGCCTTGATTTTGCTACAGCACTTGCAATAAAACCAAAGTAACTACAAAATTGAACTATAAGAACTATAATAAACACAAAACAAAATATGTTTTTTACTATAGTAGGCTATAGTAGACTCATTGATACTGTGAGATACATAATTAAGCTTGATTTTATAAGGAAAACGTTTCAATCAAAAGAATGGCTTTTATTGTCACTGGACTGAATTCAATTAAATATGGTAAAAGATGGAGGGAGACGATCTAAGAAAGGATGTGGCCATGGTAGAGGAGTTACCCTTGCCTTTGTTTGCAGATTGTGAAGGAGCTTTATGTTTCATGTGTTGCATTTCCCAGACTGCAGGTTCGAGTGTCCCAGCAGTAACGTGAGCGGTGGATTAAAACGGAGAGAAAAGAATTGAACAAGCATGCAATTAGCCGTTAAAATGAATGTCATGCAACAAGCGAATGAAAAGTCAATAGCTTTGCAACAATGATGCCCTCATTGTAGTTTCCGCTAATGGCCGAGACAATTGAGATCTTCCTCGTTGCTTGTCACTACTTCAGGAAATCACCGTGCATCAGATAGCAGTTGCCCTTTTGAGGCTATAAACATTAACCACAGTTTATTCTACAAACTTTGAGTTTAATTAAGGACCATTTTTTTTCGTGCACGTTTGTATTCGCTGTCTGAGAGTGAACAGATGTCATGACCTAGTGGATGGCGTGTATGCGTTGATGCATTGAGCTATAGTGGTGAAAACCCATCTAGTTTAATGGTTTTATAGGGGTTTTGAACCTTGCCATCTTGGCTAACCTGGCAGACCAACTATAGTTTATCTTAAAACCAACAGACTTAAGGTTTCATCCAAAATTCAGGGGGCAAAAAAGGGTATATAGACTGGATTTTGCTCGCTGAGTAGATGAGCTAGACTGTCATTGTGGTTGTTACATCGTTTTATATTAGCCATCCCATGGTTAGGCAAGAACTACGCTGGATTAGCTTGTATTACGTGTGACTGTTGAGAGGTATCCATAATTGGGTAAAGTACCCTGTCTCACTGCATTTGTTCTTGTAAAGATGACTCTCGCTATGCGGACTTATCTGTGCCAACACGCCGTGGACAGTTTCCCATCACACTAACACCATTTTATTTCCCCAGAGGGGAAAAATTTCTTAGTCATATAGTTTTTTTTTTTTTTTTAAAGGGGTGGTATAATTCCCTTTTCACAAGATGTAAAATAAGTGTTTGATGTCCCCAGAGTGTGTATGTGAAGTTTTAGCTCAAAATACCCCACAGATATTTTTATACAGCATGTTAAAATTGACACATTTTCAGGGTGAGCAAAAACGCACCGTTTTGTGTCTGTTCCTTTAAATGCAAATGAGCTGCTGCTCCCGGCACAGGGGGCGGAGCTTCAACAACTTGTGTCCTTTTACCTCATACAGACATAAACTGAAATTTTCAAAAACTTTTAGCCTTTTATGTTCAAAACGGACAAAGATGGAGAGACTCAAGAAGAAGTGACAACATGTAGACAACATTTGTGAATGGTTAGTTGATGAATTTATGTAGCTTATGTCATTATCTTCTAGTCATTAATTAGCATATTCTGTCATGATAATCTATAAATCGTGTTCTGGGGGCGGGGTTTATGTAAATTCTAGGGTTGGTGATGTCACTAATCCGGGAGGAATGTCATGTAGTCTCTACCAGCCGTTTGTTGTAGTCCTTAAAAAGCGATTAAAAGCAAATATCTCCCTTTGCTTTGAACTTTGAGCGTTGTAACTTTGCAGATGCTGTTTACGCTCAAACAGCAACATTACACACTAACTAAAGTTAGAAAAGTCAAATCATAATCAACCACCCCTTTAAGAACTCAAGAATTCTCATGTGTTCCATTCATGTATCAACAGTTTGGAATTCCAATACAATTCACTGCAGTTTCTAACTTTTATGCCTTTTCACACAAACTATTATCATGGAGCGGATTATTGATTAATAACAGCTTTTTTCTGCACTGTTTCTTGCGCAATATGACCGCAAAACACTTTTACCATAGTTCATGAACACATTTTGACATTATGTACAGTATGTCTTTTCAGATGTAGTAAACTTGCTCTGTAGCTCACGTAAGTAACGATAAAAGACTTGTAGAAGCAAGCTAAAATGGCATGGTAAATGCATCTTTTTTTCACATTTGCTTATACGTTAGGTTTAGTGTAGGATTTAGAGTAGGTTGTACATTATTTTCAAATGCAAACTGCGAGATACACAACAACCATTGCAATACAATGTCGCCACATTCATGTGCATCTGTTTCTGGGAAAATTTAATACGCTTTTAGTTTTGATTTCTCTTTGAAATTGCAGCACAGTGTGCAGGAAAAAATTGCCTATTTTTGTCTACATGCTAATAGCTCCATATTGTCTTTGTCCAGGTAGGAGACTAAGATTCTTAAAAGTCTTTTATATGTGTAAATTCATATTAATAGCATCAAGGCAGCTGCCAGGACGAGGTTAGTGAGAACACTTCTCTGAGGAGCGAGTAGCAATAGATGCTAATGGACATTAGCCTTAATTACCATGCCAATGGGCCATAGATTATTGCATTAATGTGTGTCATGGGATTTCCCTGTAGTTTCGGAAAAGCTATGTGAAACGGTCACTTCAGCAGCTGGGCTTCAGCACTTCAGGGCCCAGACATGCACTGCAAAAAAAGGATTTTCTCACTCAGTATCTTGTTTAACATATATCCAAACATTCACAACCTGTCACCTGCCAGTGTCCCGGAAGCGGGAGAATTAGCAATTTATTGACCTTTTTCCTGTCACATGTTTTTAGTAATAATGAATTAGGTATCATTTGAAAGCTTAAACTCTCAAAATTCATTCATTATAAAACTGAGTTACCATGAAAACGGTACTTTAAATCCTTTTAGCAAGCTAAATGTTTGTGATATCAACTTTAAATTTGGAATACAACTTGGATACACATTTCCAAGCAATTTTTGTTTTGAATAAAATAAAAAAATGTTTAGTTGCTTTACAGCAAACTTAAACTTTAGTAACTTTTTAACTTTTTTTTTTTTTTTTTTTTTAAGCTGCTTTCACTTCTGCAATAAGTAAGTGTTAAGTCTTGTTTTCTATCAAAATTAAGTGATTTTATACTTAAAACAAGAAAATGCCAATGGGGTCAGAAAAGTGCTTAATTCAAATGGGAAAACACTTATTTTTCTGACCCCATTTGTGGATATTTGTTATTGTTTTAGGCATGAAGTAATTTTGCTTCTCAAGTAATTGTATCTTGATTTAACAATATATAGATATTAAAAAATACTAATTTTTTTTGCAGTGCATGTCTGGGACCTGAAGTGCTGTGACTAGACTGAAATGATGAGCTAGATAGACTGAGATTGACACATTTCTACCATCTTACCACCCTTTGTCCAACATGTCCTTCTATAGTATGTTCACAGTCCTTTGCTCATATCTAAACTGGTCATCCTCGGTAACCTCCTGAGCTGAACGCGTGACCCTGCCGCTGAAGACTTTACGCGCTCTTCAAACGCAGAGGTCCAGTGCATTCCCACAGGAATTCAGGAGAGAGGAGCCTGTCTTCTCTGTTTAAAGGGCCTAATGAAGCCATCACATTCCTAGGAAGCCAAACTCTGTCTATAGATTAAACACCGGCTTCTGTTATTCCGGGGTTGTGACCTGCACAGACGGCTGCCAAGTGATGTCCCGTGAACGCCACTGGGGAACAGATGGTGCAAACCGCACAGCACAACCCATATAGTGTTTCTAACATCATACATGGTGACATTTGGATGCGGTTAGATCTGTAGAGAGTAGAATTCATAAAGAAGTTATGTAGTGCCTCTTTAAACAGGCCATATGTAAGAATTTTCATGTATTAATTTGTTTTTTATTGGCAATGTGTGAACAGCTTGTAACAAAACTTAACAAACGAGACCTTCCAAGGTAACGTCTATGAGAGTCTGCAGACTGATTTTTATGTGAAGTACTGAATCAAAAGGATTTGACATTTATACTCTCTCTTCTGTTTTATGACACATGAAATGAATGCTTATACAATGTTCAGGATAATGTTGGAAAAGCCATTCTGTACTGTAATGTCAATGTGTCATGCAAAGAAACGTGATTAATTCACATTATAGTCTCACATAGCCAGATCAATAGTCTATATAGTCTAAAATATACTTTATAATATCATAACATTTAATACCTCATGTGTCGACATGATGCCGTTGAATGCCAGAACTGGTGCAAACATTTCCTCATCGCTACGATCAGATGCTTTCTGAACTGCTGTTTTCTCACCGCTGTCATTATTGTGTGTATGTTATTAATGAAAAGTTAATGTTCATCTATCTTTTTACTTCTAGGCAAAGGAGGAAAAAGAACTTCACCGCGAGTGAATCAGGGTTAAATCACGCTCAGTCTCTTGTACAAACACGAGCAATACGTTTCTGGCTGCAGTTCACTTAACGGCCACCGGAGTCGCTAATAACAAGGGTTTCTGAAAGCTACTAAAAAGCATTTTTGTTGTGTTCTGCACTAAAATATCGAAACATTCTTAAATTAAGACACATTTACTTTAGAAGCAAAATGACATGAGAGAAAATTCATCAAAATTAAGAGACGAACAAATATCTACCAATGGGGTCTGAAAAATAAATTGGCATCTTTTTTTTCTTCTTGTTTTAAGTATATAAACTCACTTAATTTTGATCATTTTGAAAAAAGAAAACAATACTTAGTACCTTTAGTAATTTTGCTTTTTTATTATTTGCTTTTTTTTTTATTAATACATTTATTTTATTTTTTTGCAGTGCATGGAATTTTTATTTCCAAACAGATTGAACATTACAATGTTTGCAATTTGGTTTATATGATGATCACAAACACAAAACCAGCAACACATGTGGAGTGGAGAAATGCATGAATCAGAATATGAAGCTGGAAGTAATCTATTCTTCATTTTGCCAATGTGTTTCGGCACACGGGCCTTCATCAGGGCTAAAAAAATGCAAATGGAGAAAACTAATTTAAATGCAAACGAAGACAAGATTAAATCTAACAGTCAGCCAATCAGAGAGTTGGAACAACTCAGATGGGATGATTTCCTCCAATCACATGACACGCCATGACATGGTTTGGTTTAGATATTTTCACAATTTTCCTACTAAACAACTAAAGCACAATTAGGGAACATATTACTGGATATCATAATTGTCCTCTAGGTACTGTAACTCAAGCTATCAAGATCTTTGACAGTGTGTGTTCGCTCATCGCCATTATCAGCTCTCAAAAGTGAGAGACACGACCACAGGACATCAATCACAACATATGTTTCCAGTTAACACTTTCATTTGCTCATTTTATTTAACAGTGTGCAACATCAATGACAAAAAGTTCTCAATCTGGATAATTTACAAAACTTACAAAGGATAAAAGATCCTAAAGATTGTGTTATTAGATTTTTTTTGGCAATTCCTCATGACTCACGAGTGTCTCTGATTTAAACTTAGTGACCAAAATGTCATTGGATTTGGAATTTGTTCAATCAGTGAATTATTTCAAAACTCAGTTATTCATCACTCAAAAATGTTCATGAAATTCTTTGTCTGAATTTTCCATTCATTATATTTTTTTTCATATATGTATATTTTTTTAATATACAGTACATATCTTAATAAATACTGTATGTAAATATCACTGGATATTACATTACATTCGTCCATACACTCCATAAAATTATGGCCCAGTGTTAAATAAATGGAAATTTATGGAATTTAATGGAAAGGAATTTTCCATATTGATTTTTCACAGGTACACTGAAAAAAATGATTTGTTGAAATGAATCAATTTTTTTTATTGTAAGGCGTTGCATTCAATTGATTTGATCTACTTTTAAACAAATGCATTAAGTTGAACTCAATCAATTTTAGTTCAACTTAATGCATTTGTTTAAATGTAGATAAAATCAATTGGATGCAACCACTTACGATAATTTTTTTGATTAATTTCAACGAATTATTATTTTCAGTGTATTTTACCTGTATTTTGCATTGTTGTGTTGTGCTTGAGGGTTGAAGGAAACACCCGTAAACTTAACAGAAAAATGTTTTTCCTTATACATTGAATGATTGATATGCATATGAAAATGATTAAATATTGTTCTTCCTTGTGCTCATTTTGTGGGAAACAATGTGTAAACCTTGCATTTATGATCAATTAAATACGTTTCTTTAAATCAAGTTTCAACTTATCCATTAAACTTTTCTGATTCAAGAACATGAAGATGAATAACTCACATGCAGTTTTAATTCCTCAACCCGCACTATTGACAATAGAGCAGAATATGTGTGTGAACGTCTGCCTCGACTTCCTGAAAGAGCTTTTATCATCTGCAAATTTCCGCTTCACTTGCTTTTATTTTTACTTTAAGCCTTGCAGGAAACATCTTTAGAGGGAGGTCAGGAGTATCACGGCTGAAATAAATTGCAAAACCAATACTCCCGTTATTATGTGGAGAAACACGAGAGCGTAGAAGTACTTCTAAATGGAAACGCCTCGAGAACTCATACGAATGCCTATAAAGACGAAGACTTCATGGGGAACTCTGGAATGAACAATGGTGTGATAACACTTTATTTTAAGAGAAGTCCAGCTTCAAGAGCTCAACATTGCTGTGGAAAAGTGTCTAGCTGGTCTGGTTTCAGATGCGGATTTGCACACTTACTGGCTGCTCAGACTGGGATTTGTCATTTCAGTGAAAGTGACCCGGCTGAAAGTCAAGCTGTCAGAGCGCATTGGCTAGTGGATATACGATTAGGCGGAGGGAGCAGAACATCCATACTTTCTATTTCATCAATGTCTGCAGATTGACTACGGCCATTGATCCCAGTGCAAGCGGACTCTGTTCTCCTTAACGAGCTCGGACAACTTTACGGTTTAGGAAAGACAAACGCTCCCGAAGCTCCCCACCTGCCAGGCCGGATAAGCCGATCCCAGAGTCGCTCTGAAGCGGCAGCTGGCGGCTGATAATGAATCAAGCTCTGGCCAGCTGTGTGATAGATGTCACTGTCCGCCAGTGCTGATTAGCTGACAATTACAGCGGTGTGTGTGTGTGTGTGTGTGTTACATTGCATCATTTTCCTCTCGCCTTCTACTTTCACTTTGTCTTTTATCACTTCTCTGTGCATTCTATACATATGAATTATTCTTCTTCTTTGACAACTATAGTCATTTAAAATCAACATGAAATGAGTTTGCAACCCATTTAACCATACGTAATGTGATGTATTTACAAGTATATTCAATGAGATAAAGTGGGTGGGACTTAACTGATCAACTGGAATATGATTGGATAGTGAAAAGTGATGGGAGGGGTTGGAGAAAATATAAGGGCTTGATGTCAGCTGAAAAAAGAAATGTTTCAGAGTAATTTTGATGAGTGCTCAGGATTATATCACATGACCGATGAAAACCAGGAATGTGAATTTAGTCAGTTTTATATGATGATATTTCATTATAAAATGATAAGTTTCCTTAAAAATAATGTGTATTGTGGAAAGCACTACATACTGTAAATGACTTGACGCACTTTTTTTGACTTGAGACTGAGAAGAATTAATATTTCTATAATATTTCTATATTTCATATTTTTATATATATATTTCATTTTTAAAAACATTTGAATGGAAATTAATGTTTACTGCCGCCACAGTTCTCGTCTCAGGACCGCTTCCCTGCTCGAGGTCAAGAGCCGGTGGCCCACAGGGAAAGACGCTGTCCCGTCAGGCGTTTTGTTGACTTTGATGTAATCTTTTGACCCCTTTCACTCTTTAAAGTCTTCAGAGACGTTCTGTCATGACACACGCTGTCCTGACGTCTGCCAGGGTTCTGCTATCTCAAAGCATGTGCCTTCACTAGGGGTCGTGCTCAGGCAAAAATTGGGTGAATTACATGCATTGCTCAGGCAAATATTGGGTGAATTACATGCATTTTATAATCTTAAGTTTATTATTTACAATAGATTTACATATGTCGTGATGCAGATCATGCCACACTGAAGTTGACTTTAAAATGCATTGAAAAGCCACTTTTTAATGAGAAGTATTTCCAAGTGAAACAAGATATTCAATGCAAAAAAAATAAATAAATAATAAAATAAAAGTAGGGCGGGAGTAAATTTGATTATCAGTAACATTGCACTGTGTGACACAGGTGACCTCAGCCGAATATGAAATTATTTTGAATAACATGCACAATTCCAGTGTGGATATCTGTAAGAATAAAGCAAAATGTCCATTATAAATTCATTTAGGCTTTGAGGAAGACTGAGACTATCATGAAGGACTTAAAGTGTGTGTGTGTGTGTGTGTGTGTGTGTGTGTGTGTGTGTGTTTGTGTGTGTGTGTGTGTGTGTGAGAGAGAGAGAGAGAGAGAGAGAGAGAGAGAGAGAGAGAGAGAGAGAGAGAGAGAGAGAGAATGCAAACTCAGATGTCGGTGTGGTTTTTCCTTTCTTTCTCAATTTTTCAAATGAAGCGATTCTGGCCGCGTCCGTGCTTGACACGTAATTTATTCACCCATACCACAAAACACCATAAAACCATGGATTTAAAAGTTTCATCATTCCCAAGCCTCTCATTTCTCACACAGAAAAAAAAAATTATTATTCAGCCTTGGGATGTGCATTTATGCAGGGTTTAGGCCTGCCTTTATATTCTGTGCCTCGTCTTTCTCGGTCTCTCGGTCTCTCTCATTTTTTAATGGCCAGTACCAACATTCGCACTAGGATGACTGATATAATTGACTATATATATATATATAAACATGAAGAGTTCAGATGCAAAAGCCTCTAAGTGCCATCTGAAATTTGCTTCTAGAATGATCATTTTTATCAAGCTTGTATATTTAAGTTCAGTAATTTCACTTAAATGACAATTAATAGGTAATTTTCATTGCCATTTAAGTGAAATTACTGAACTTAAATATACAAGCTTGATAAAAATGATCATTCTAGAAGCAAATTTCAGATGGCACTTAGAGGCTTTTGCATCTGAACTCTTCATATATACACACATACAGTATGCATACATACAATGATATTGATAGAAGTCATACGACTAATGTAGTATCATACTGTTTTCAACACAACTCTATGTACATTCTGCAAACTTTAAGCATTGTTCTATAATTCCATTCCGAATAGCCTTCATATTTTTCTGTGCTTCTTTTTCTGTCCTAAAGGAATATTGTCAGTTTTATGATGTTATTTTTTTAAATAATGTGTCTCATATAGGCTCATGCATGCCTCAGAGGGTGCAGTATCTTTAACAGAGCACAGGTCGTGTTTGGCTCTGAGGGTAAAGCACACTAATACCATCTAGCAGTCAGAAGGGTGAATCTTGTCAGATTAACTTCAATCGTGTCCCTGGGTGGGTTTTTCAGGGATACGCAATTAGCCTCGGATCAAGGTCTCAAATTGACATGGTGGTCCAATCACCCATCGCAGATGCGTAATTTCATGAAGGAAATTGGCTAATTAGGCCCTCGGATTTCCACATGTTCCATGTTTCCCGTAAGAGTGTGGCTGATTGAGTCGGTTTACCGTGGTTTCACTCAGACATCTGCCTCGGCTCGCTCTAACTGTTCCTCTGTGAGCGCAGCAAAGCAAACCCATCTCATCTCAGTGAGTGAGCAGCGTCCTGCCATATGTGAAAACTCTGGCAGAGTGGATTTAAAGATCCTTGTGTAAAGCTGTTACCCCACATGCAATATATTCTTCACATTAGGCCATATTAACACTCTACAAAACAAGCTTTTTCTTCAGGATGTTCAACTACTATAATTATTCATATATGCAAACAAATCTGCATGGCCCAACTGACAGCTGTTATTCATGCAATGTAAATAAATGTAATTAGAGAAGTCCATGCCTTATAGTAAAGTATTTTTAGCACAGTTAGAAATCCAACTCCAGGTGGACGATCCAGTGCATGGCTTTATTATATGGAGCAAATTTATGAAATTGAGATGTATACATCACATGAAAGCTTAATAAATTGTGCTGCATTCACTCACAAAAATAAATGTTTTATATATTTACAATAGGAAATTTACAAAATATCTTCATGGAACATGATCTTTGATCTTTGATTTTTGGCATAAAAGAAAAATCGATAATTTTGACCCATACAATGTATTGTTGGCTATTGCCACAAATATACCCGTGCGACTCGTGACTGGTTTTGTGATCCAGGGTCACATATGTGATAGTAAAGGTAATAATTTATATACATTCATTTATAATTAAACAATATTAAAATATCATTATCAAATTGAAAGTATAGTATTGGTAAGTGCTGTCAAATCGATTAATCATGATTAATCGCATCACAGTTTGTGTTTATATAATATATGTGTGTGTGTCTGCGTTTATATACATATATATATACATACACACACATATATACTGTATATATATATTTATATATATACACATATGCATGAAAATAACATTTTAACTATATTATAAAGCTGTATCTATAAATAGTTTTTTAGCAAGCTCATATGTTGTTGCTATAAAGTTCTGAGTGATTTTATCTTGTGGATATGCGGTTGCTCGGGCGTTCTGTGTTTACTTGGTGGTTTCTTAAGTTTTTTAATGTAAGTGGGATTCATGCATGCAAAAATCATATGAAAGCATGTCTGTCCTAAACGAGCCTCACAATTTCACTTAGCAAACAGCTCTAACAGTAATTTCCTCGAATGCTGTCTCGACTCGACTTTTGAAACGACCTCCCTGTTTCCCGAATCTCTCTTATCGAAGAGTCACCCTTTAAACGACAGGGTTTGACTTTCACCAGAGGCAATATCAAATTGACATGCGAATCAAGACCCTCTCAAAGCGAGTAAGTGGCGGTTGTAGTGTCAGACCTCTCAGTCCGTCGCCATTGTTAACAACAATAGATCCGTGACAGTGTGTTCAGCAGAATGGCTCTTTTGTCCCGTGATTGGCAGTCGAACACCTGGTCAGATGCGCGCGTGCTGTAATATTGCTCATCGTGATGCATTCTGGCGAGCTGTGATATCTTCTGCCGGTCCAGCGTAATTCTGGCGTTCCACCAGCTGAATTACAATCGACAGAAGAGTTTCGCCTCAGCGCCGGCCTTCCCATGGGGCTTTGCTTTCATTGATTCTTGTTTGTGCTCGAAGTGAGTCTGTCCGCTGTAGGGACACGATCGGTCTAGAGACCTTGTGTTTGCGAGACCTACACTCCCTCTGATTGTCAAGCCTGGTTGAAGCCCTGTTCTGCTGAAGAACAACGGATGACAAGCTTTCTGTCACTCCAGACACTGAACAGAATGAAAAGTGTCATGTTACATGAAAATGAAAACATTGATTTGAACTATCCCTTTAAGTTTGTTAAATTGAATGTTAGATACTACTTCCAACCATTTTGCCATTCCATAGCTTGACACACACACTGATACTGTACTTACTTAATACTTAATACTTTATTTTATAATACTTTTTTGGGCAATACAGGTGAAGCTGCATAAGATACCCATATGACGACGTATAAGGACATAAAATAGCAATGCAGGTGTTTGGTTATTATTTATTATTATTATTTTCATTTAAAGGGGTGGTTGATTATGATTTCACTTTTTTAACTTTAGTTAGTGTGTAATGTTGCTGTTTGAGCATAAACAACATCTGCAAAGTTACAACGCTCAAAGTTCAAAGCAAAGGGAGATATTTGCTTTTAAAGAAATCGCTTTTTAAGGACTACAACAAACGGCTGGTAGAGACTACACCACAGGGTTAGTGACATCACCAACCCTAAAATTTACATAAACCCCGCCCCCGGAACACGATTTATAGATTATCAAGACAGAATATGCTAATCAATGACTAGAAGATAGTTAACTACACATAAGATACATAGTTTTATCAACTAACCATTCAGAAATGTCCTGTTGCTTCTACATGTTGTCACTTCTTCTTGAGTCTCTCCATCATTGTCTGACTCCGGTTTGAACATAAAAGACTAAAAGTTTTTGAAATTTTCAGTGCATGTGTGTGTGAGAGGTAAAAGGACACGAGCTCTTGAAGCTCCGCCCCCTGTGCCGGGAGCAGCAGCTCATTTGCATTTAAAGGAACAGACACAAAACGGTGCGTTTTTGCTCACCCTCAAAAAGTGACAATTTTAACATGCTATATAAGAATATCTGTGGGGTATTTTGAGCTAAAACTTCACACACTCTGGGGACATCAGAGACTTACTTTACATCTTGTGGAAAGGGCATTATACCACCCCTTTAAACTACTAACTTTGACCTTTTGATCCATTTTAAATACTTAAAAATACCTTTATTTATATAGCGCTTTATACAATAGAGATTTTTTTTCAAGCAGCTTTAGGGATAAACTGGAAAGTAATGATTCATTGATGCAAACAGAATTCAATTCTGCTGCAAAGCAGCTCTAAAAAGACAATAGTAAACAGTCATTATTCAGTGTTCAGTGTTGATTCATTTTGGTTCAATAACTGTGTAAACTACATCTGTTATTAAATGAGTTCAATTAATAAAGCAGCTCTGTAGAAAACATTGATGCCATTATGCAGTTCAGTTCTAGTGTCAGTGCAGTCATAATAATATATCTGAATATTAAGTGAGTAAAAGTGAATGTGTATTTAGCATCTAGCATTCTCTGTTTTTGGTTACATTCTTCATAGATATAACTAGCCTGTATATATTAATAATTAAGTGATTTCTATATAAATAAATGTGTAATTAAATAATAACAAATAAATTAATATTAAATTTGAACTATATGCAATGTATAAACTATATAGCTGTTTTATGTATAATGTCTATATATATATTTGTATAGATTTATAGATACAGATACATATATAAGCACACAGGCTTCGGGTATGCGCTTAAACGGACGAAAACACACAAAAATATGTCAAAAAAGCCTGTCTTGGCGCAGTCGGTATGTCTTAAGTGAACAATAACAATAACTGTGTGCATTTGGTCTTAAAGTGACAACAGCCTAATAAACCTGTCATTTAATGTTAATCAAACAACAACAGTAAACGGGAGAATCATTCACTGCTCTTCACTGAATAACCTTAGTAACTTTAAGAATCAGTTTATATTTAATTAATACAGTGAAGAAGACTATACAGAGTTTTATTTTTACATTTGATTACTTTATTCGATTTCTGTATACTAGATCGTAATTGTCCTATTGTTTGTCATTTTCATTTGTGTAGTATTTTAAACTGTTGTTTGTTGACAGTGAAACGGCACTGAAAGCTCAGATTAAAGGGGTCGGGGGTCATTTGGAGTTTTTTATGAACATAGCATAGTTTTGCTTAGGGCCCCCAGAAGTCTAGGACAAGGGGACTTCACGATAACGAATGCAATTTGAGCCCTTTAAAGTGCCAGACTGCATTTACTGCTGTCGCACATCTCATCTTTTTGAATATGCTTGCCTGGATGTGCATATGACAAAATATTCTCACTTGTTCATTAGCGTCAGCTCACCTATCGAGTCCATTGAGTTTCTGGAATGAAGTACCTCTTGTAGATGTGGGGTAATTACAAACCAGCGCTGACAGGCCATCAGTCAAGAGCGCTCTCAGGAAACACGGGATGAATGGGAAGGGAAGCCTGCGGGGAGGGCCGGCACTCATCTAGATAAAGATGTTGCTTTTGAAAAACAGCTAATGCCCTTTCTGTCATTTTTCTGCGGCGAATCCAACACGACTGTATTAGCGCAAATGAGATTCTCCGGGCATGCTGTCTTCTCTGTGTTGGGAAAATTAGCTGAAAGGGAGTGTGGGAACAAGAGGAGCTTGCAGTCTGCTGCCTGTCAGTGAAGTGATGGGACTGCATTACCATAAATAGAAAAGGCTTGACATATTGATTTAACATGAAAGAAAGCAGTAATTGGGCCATTTAATTTCAATTTATTTAAAAGGGCAACGTTATGCATAGTTTAAAAGGGAAGTTCGCCCCCCAAAAACATTAGTTTAGCTTTAAACATGAATGATGTTTTACTTTTTTTTTTCCCAGCAGAATGTTCACGCTGCTCTTTTCTACACAACAAACTGAAATAAGCACTATAAAAGTAGTCCATACGACTCATTCAGAGTCTTCTAAAGCCGAACGATAGCTTTGTATGAATAAAGGTTGTTCATTTCCCCTCCAGTCCAACTCTCCAATCTCAAACATGGCGCCTCGAGATGCATGCTTGACTTAAATGACATTAAATGACTTTAAAGTCATTGATATATTGGCATACTTGAACATAAATTTGAGAGTTTAAAGCAAAGGGACAATTTTAAGCGAATAACAGTTTACATTTTGAACTGTTCCTCACACAAAGTTAAAAAATTCATACCTCGTTTCTTAATTGACCCAGGAAACTCGAAATTGCTCAGCGATTTACAGCAAAGCAAGTACACTGGAGTGAAGTAGCTGTCCGTGATAAAAATATTGATTTTGTAAACATTAAAAACTATGATTTTGAGATGCCGAATATGAGCCAGATGGGGAAATGAAATCTGACGACGACAGTTATGATATTACAAAAGCTTCTCCTCAAACTGAACCCTTCCCAGTTTAAAAGGTAATGAAATATGCTTTATTTTACTGTTGTTTAAATATCAGGATAGTTTTATACTGTTGCGGCGGTTAGAGAGCCATCATGTTAGATATAGAGCCGGGTCTCTTATGACCCGAATGTGTAATAATGACTGGCGAAACAGGGTAAAAGAGTAGCAGTGGAGGGGAAACGAAAGCTCATGCGTATCAGATTGGGCTTATTAATGACGAGTATTTTTAGATCTGATTCACAGAGTATGTTTAGACCCCCGGAGGCTCTCCATCTCGTGTGTGTCTGACTCTGACTCAGTCATCCGGCAATATGAGCGCGAGAGGATGAGGGACACGACAGACGGCTGGAGAAAAACTCTCTGTTATTTGTTACTGTGGTGGAGTCCCTCAGAATGAGCTTCCGGATGAAACCCAGTGATGTTAATAATATATTCCTACAGAGTGAAAGTGTCTCTGTATTCCCAGTCACGCTGGCATTCCTCATGGAGCGCTTTAGCAGCAGTTCAGTCCAGGAGGATTCCTGCTCTTCCCGATGGCCATGGCTGGATTGTAAATGAAGAGAGAGAGAGAGAGCGAGAGACTCCAGGGACAGTCACATGCTTCATTTAAGTGTCAGCCTAGTCTCAGATGTTTCTCCTAAAATTCCTTTGGAGAGGAATACAAATCTGTCAGCTGTTGTCATGCAGCAAGAGTGAACGAGTTCATAATGAGACTTTTGATTGCTTTAGCGTCTCCATTTGCTCTCCATTTCATCAATATTTTGTCTAGTAGTTTATTTAAATTTTCTTTCATTTTATATTTTTAGTTTTCCCCCAAAATTCTCATCATCATACTGCAACAAGTTTATTTATTTATTGATTTAAGCAAGGCAAGGCAAGGCAAGTTTATTTATATAGCACATTTCATACACAATGGTAATTCAAAGTGCTTTACATACTATTAAAAATAATCAGAAGAAATAAGAATATACAAAACAGTTTAAAATAAAGAAACAAGAAAGAACTAAAAATAATTAAAACAGTTTAGAATAAAGAACAGTTTAAAATAAAGAAACGAGAAAGAACTAAAAATAATTAAAACAGTTTAGAATAAAGACTAAAATAAGACACAGTATAAACAGTCGGACAAACAGTGACACAGTGCTCATTCATTAAATGCAAAGTTAAACAGAAGTGTTTTGAGTCTGGATTTGAATGTGACTAATGTAGGAGCACATCTGATCTCCTCTGGAAGCTGGTTCCAGCTGCGGCTGGCATAATAGCTAAAAGCAGACTCACCATGCTTAGAGTGAACTCTTGGAACTTCTAGCTGATGTGATCCTAATGATCTGAGTAATCTGTTGGGTTTGTATTCCGTGAGCATATCTGCAATGTATTGAGGTCCTAGGCCATTAAATGATTTATATACTAGTAATAATACTTTAAAATCAATCCTATAAGTAACTGGCAGCCAGTGTAATGACCTGAGTACTGGTGTGATATGATCATATTTTCTGGTTCTGCTAAGAATCCTGGCGGCAGCGTTCTGTATGAGCTGCAAATGTTTTATGGTCTTTTTGGGAAGGCCAGTGAGGAGTCCATTACAATAATCCACCCTGCTGGTGATGAAAGCATGCACTAGTTTTTCTAAGTCTTGACTGGAAACAAAGCATCTAATTCTTGCAATATTTTTCAGATGATAGTATGCTGATTTAGTTATTGCTTTGACATGACTATTGAAACTAAGGTCTGACTCTAAAGACACACCAAGATTCTTGACCTGATTTTTAGTTGTTTGACCTTTAGAGTGAAGGTATGCGTTCACCTTGAGAACTTCATCTTTGTTTCCAAACACAATGACTTCAGTTTTGTCTTTGTTTAACTGTAGAAAGTTTTGGCACATCCAGCTGTTGACTTCATCAATGCATTGAAGCAGAGAGTCAATGGGGCTGTAATCATTAGGCGATAGGGCTAAGTAGATCTGTGTGTCGTCTGCATAGCTGTGGTAAGAGATTTGGTTCTTTCTCATTATTTTGCTCATTGGGAGCATATACAGGTTGAACAGGAGTGGCGCAAGAATTGAGCCTTGAGGGACTCCGCATGTCATGGGCGTCCACTCAGACTTATGGTCACCTATACTCACATAATAACCTCTCCCATCTAAGTATGACCTGAACCATTTTAGAACTGTCCCAGAAAACCCCACCCAGTTTTCCAGCCTGTCTAGAAGTATTTTGTGATCGACAGTGTCAAATGCAGCACTGAGGTCGAGTAGAACCAGCACTGATAATTTGCCTGAATCCGTATTTAAGCGAATATCGTTTATTATCTTAATGAGCGCCGTCTCTGTGCTGTGATGCGATCGGAAGCCAGATTGAAAATTATCAAAGTATCCATTTGAGTTTAAGAATTTGTTCAGCTGGTTGAAGACAACTTTTTCAATGATTTTGCCTGTGAAAGGAAGATTTGAGATCGGTCTATAGTTGCTTAATATAGTCTTATCCAGATTGCTCTTTTTCAGGAGGGGTTTGACAACAGCAGTTTTAAGGGAGTTTGGAAAACTTCCATAGAAAAGTGAGGCATTTACCACTTCTAGGAGATCTGCTTCTAAACAGTCTAACACACTTTTAAAAAAAGATGTGGGAAGTGTGTCAAGAGCGCAGGTTGATGTTTTAAGGTGCTGAACGGTTTCTTTCAGAATTGTGCCATCAATTTCTTCAAAATCAGACATAGTAACTACTTTCTCAGGTTGTAGTCAAAGGTGAGAATCAAAAGGACGCATTTTCTCTTATCCTTGTGAATGTTTTCTCTTCCGCCAGAATGTAAGCAGTTCAGTTTTCTCTTCCTCGGAATGTAAGCTTCAGTGAATTCTGAAGGAATGAAACTAATTCTGCTTTTTTATAGTAATCCAAGCGTCCTGAGCACTGTGCTGATTCACTGAAGTTAAAATTAGGTGATAAAATGTAATAATAACGAAAGCGATAGAGCAAAGTGCGGAGCAGTAGGCAAAAGCGTCCGAACAGTAGCAAAGCAGGAAGCAGGAAGCATAAGTCAAAGTCATTGGGTTTAAATGTGCTTAATTGTAATGACAATTATGTCTGATGAAAAATTCTTAATTGTTCTAAAAAATAAAATATCCTTAATTTACTTATTTAATAACTACCTTATTTAAAATCCACCTGCAGTCAATAAGTTTTTCATCTTTGATAAAAATAAACATTTTTTTAACTGTTAAAGTAATTTCTCCATGCCTTAAAATAGCTTGAATGTAACTCTTGCCTCATTTAGTATAGGTGGAACCATGAATATGCAAATTAGTCCCCGAACAACATTCCAATCAACCAATCAGATTTCAGGGACAAGTTTACAGTTTATGTCAAGTTTAGGCTTACAACCAGGGTTAGGTGCTTCTACATGTGTTATTCCCTCTCATTTCCCTCTGATTTTAGGGATAACTTATGAGTAGGGTTAGATTTAGGGGTTGACCCATGAACGTGTCTAACTTGGCAAAATCTGGACGTGCATAGCTCATCATAACATCCATCATAAACATAATTCACCCGCTATATTGCTGTATGTTCTTGTGCTCACTGTAGAAAAGCCCCACACGTCAACGGGATTGGCTACATGTTTGTGACGGTAAGAAACGGTGCGATTTCAAACCGTGTTTTTGAGACTGTCTGCAGTTTCATGGAGAAAATACTCAGCAATGGTGTTGACTGATGAATTTGAACATGGCTTGTTTTAAAGCATATTAAAAACACCACATAGACATATAAACAACATTAAGCGCTTGCTTTTCACCAGTGGGTCTTTCTTGACATTTAGTAATAGCGTTGCATTCTTCTTTTAGTAATATTTTTGTCCACAAAAACCATCTCGTTCTATTTAAGGACAGGATTAAGCGTTGTTCTATTACAGTATCTGTCCATGTCTCCGTTCCTCCTCCACTCTTCCTTCATGTTTAATAGAATCATTTAAGAAAAACCAGCTGTGACTTGCAAAGCTTATCGTGTTTGCTTGAGCTCTCTCTGAGGAAGTGCTTTTCCCCTTCGTTGCGTCGCTTTTAATGTATTTCCTCCACACCTCTGAGGGTAATGCTGTTCTCACGTTGAAGTCAGCAGTTCACCGGCGCGTGAAACACAGCGCTTGGACTGTTGGAAAATTAAAGAATGGTGCAAAAAGTCAGTGGACGCGTGCAGGACTAATGATGTTTTCGCCAGGGTCGGCTGGGTTGTCGGTTCGGCTTTGTCACAGATCTGACCCCGAGCGTCTGTAGCTCCAGACACCAGCTTCCTCGGGCCAGAAGACTCGTGGTGAAATCAGATGGGTTGCCAGATCTTCATGTTCAGAGATGCAGGCAGAACTGTTGGAGAAGCACTTAAAGGGTTAGTTCAACCAAAAATGAAAATTCTGTCAGTAATTACTCACCCTCATGTTGTTCCAACCCTGTAAGACTTTCGTTCATCTTCAGAACACAAATGAAGATATTTTTGATTAAGCTGTCTCACTCCTCCATAGGCTTCTAGGTAATCAATATCTGCCATCCCAGAAAAGTTAGTAAAGACATCGTTAAAATAGTCCAAGTGACTACAGTGGCTCAACCTTAAGTTTATCAAGCGACGAGAACACTTTTTGTGCACAAAAACAACCAAAAATAATGACTATATTTCTCTGAGTGATTTCACGTAGTGTAACTTCTGGGTTGTACGTCAGAACGGAGGCTCACTATTGGCCGACGCTGGTCATGTGTGTGATGCTGGTCGAATAAAGTCGTTATTTTTGTTTGTTTGTGCACACAAAAAGTGTTCTCGTCTCTTGATTAACTTAAGGTTGAGCCACTGTAGTCACTTGGACTATTTTAACGATGTCTTTACTAACTTTTCTGGGATGGCAGATCTCGATTACAGAGAAGCCTATGGAGGAGTGAGACAGCTCTCAGATTTCATATCTTCATTTGTGTTCTGAAGATGAACGAAAGTCTTACGGGGTTGGAACAACATGAGGAAGAGTCATTACTGACACAATTTTCATTTTTGGGTGAACTAACCCTTTAAAGCAACAGTTCACTCAAATATGACGATTTTATGCATATGTCGTACGTTTTTTCTTCTGTGGATCAGATTATTTTCTTTATTCCACGAAAAGATTGAGGCCAGACATTTTCACCCTTGTAAATTTAATTGTCTTTAATGTGCACTTGTTGTGTACCTAAATCTAATAAAACTGTGCTTGCAGATAATATAATATGAATTGAATAAAAGGCCACTTACAGAGAGTACACTTTATTAACACACTTAAAAACTGCACAAAAAAAAAAGGTTTTGCTAAGTAAATCATTCTGTTTTAATAATCTTAAACTTGTACTAAAGCACATGTAAAGTAAAATGTAACTGATATCACATTTAAAATTAATATATTAAATTATAACTTATATGTAAATACAAATATATGTACATGACATGCAATTGTAAATAAATGACATAAAAGTAGTTTAAATGCTTGCCAGTACATTTGTCAAAGGTAATTATGAAAGTACATAAAGTACTTACAATAAGTGGGTCAAAAATTCTAACTCTGAAACTCTAAAGTTCAGCAAATTTTTAAAAACTAGAATACATATTCATTTAATTGCACTTTACGTGCAATTAAGTGTCCAAAAACATTGCATTCAGTTTGCACTTAAAAATATTCCTTTATATTTCCATAATAAGTGCTATTTTTAAAAGAATGCTAAAAAGTATGTTTCTTTTTCACAAGGACAAGCTCCAAAAATGACTAAAAAGCACCATAAAAGTGCAGCTTCAGAAGACTTTCAACACAGCATGAAGTTGTGGACGGATTTTATAATAATTCAATGATGCATTTTGTCCTTTTTGGAGCCCAAAAGTGTTTGTCCCCATTGGAAAAGATCTGGGACATTCTGCTAAATGTCTCCGTATGTCTTTACAGTCTGAAGGGTTGAGTCTTGTCTAATGTGTTCAAATGAAGATGCAATCTCAATAATCAGGATCGGAGCCCGTCGTGTTCGGAGCGAGACCATAAAGCATGGGGTTTAGTGGCTGGTTTTGTGAGTTTCATCTGTACGCCGTGCCTGAGGCGCAAGGCATGAGCCGAGCACAGCCAGAGAAATGACAAGACCGCATTGCCTGATTGTCTGCTCGCCTCATGCCGGGATGTGTGAGTCTGATCATTATCTCCGTCAGCTTTGCTCTTTCGCCCTTTAGAAACTTTCATCTCTCTCTCTCTTTGCAGGTAGCAGTAATTTTTCTGAATGGACTACAACGCTCGCCTCTTTACGTGTTAGAGATACACACCGTTATTTACTGTTCTCTCCTCTGTTGATTTACTCGTGTGTCAGTCGTCATTGAAGCAGTGACTGAGGTGATGTATGGTTCAGATTGATGGCACCCGCTGGGTAAGTGTGATATATAAGCATGCCGGGTAAGAAATCAAGATATTTCCTCCAAAATCATGTCGGAATGACACATTGAGATCATTACGTTTCTTCAACTTGGCCTCATTTTAGGGGTCAGGGAAGTTAAATGTTGCTTATTTCAGTTGTCTGACCTTTTTTATTGGATCTTTTGGTGTCTTTATGAGCTAAACAACTAAAGTTTTTCTCTTCAAAAAGTCGAACATACTGTATTTCTGTATTATTCTCTGTGTTTAACCTAGCGAGCTTTCTACCTAGGCATCATTTTAAGGCATCATGGGCATGACGGATGTTCCAAATAGCAGTAAACTCCTAAAATATCTAATTTTAGTCCAATCTAACTGACAGACAGACAGACAGACAGACAGATAGATAGATAGATAGATAGATAGATAGATAGATAGATAGATAGATAGATAGATAGATAGATAGATATATAGATAGATGGAGAGTTAGATAGATAGATAGACAGACAGACATACTGATTGATTGATTGATTGATTGATTGATTGATTGATTGATTGATTGATTGATTGATTGATTGATTGATTGATTGATTGGTTTTTCAGCAACACTGACTAGTTTTTGACTCATTCCTGCTGTAAAACTCTTTCTGTTTTCAGATCAGTGACAGTGAGTGCTAAATATAAGATAAGCCTGATATAGTGAATCCATAGACTGGCTTCTGTTGGACGTGAGTGTCATTAAAGGAGAGTTGATGGTCAGAGCGGCGGAAGCTAGTCATCCAAATTGGAGACACATTCTCTTTGATGAACTCTTCAGTGTTAGTTCTGTCTATCTTAGTCGTTTCAAGAAGTCGAGTAATTGTCTGGCTTAATATGTGGTCCGCTGCTCTGATTGGCTCACACACTCTCTTCAGCGCGGATGCTGGATCTTCACAGTCGTATCGGTGTCGTAATGAGCTCGTCGTGGAGGGCGCAGGAAAGGACTGGTGATTAGAATTAATCATCCCGCTGAGAGGCTTTTGAGAAGAACACTGGAGCTGTAATTGGGGTGGGGGCTCATTCTTTTACACACACTGCACTGGCCTCATTAATAACTGGGCCGACAGTGTTGTCAATTAAAGAAAACATCTCTGTAACCTTTGCCACTTTGCAAATCAACAAGGCCTGTGTCTCTCTCCCAAGAATGCTAAAAACTCACGGTGAGTCTGTCCTCATAGGGAACGTGCAGGATTGTGATCCCAAAAACAGCTTTCAAGGGTAACAAGAATACTAACAAACCACTTGAGTGCTTCCATCTATGCAGCTCATTTCATCCCTTTCATGTTTCTGTGAATATATAAAAAATATATATTATTAATTTATTTTTTATATAAAAAATTACTTGATAAAAATGCAAAATAATATATAAATATGCGTGTATGCACATTATAGTGTAATTATTTAGATACATTTTATAAATACAAATTTGTTTTAAAATATTGTTATTATTAATAATATTTTTATATTTATTATAATTTTTTATTAATTTTATATAAAAAGATTGAAAGCCCATGTCTTTTTATACTGGATAAAAAAAAAATATATTAATTTTATATAAAAAGATTGAAAGCCTATGTCTTTTTATACTGGATAAAAAACAAATTATTATAATTAATTTATTAATTTTATATAAAAAGATTGAAAGCCCATGTCTTTTTATACTGGATAAAATATCAAACTCAGAATTTTTAAAGCTGAAGATAATAAAAAATAAAAAATAATAAAAAAAATCTGAAAATGTCTTTGATTACAAGATAAAAAATTCTAAAAGGGATGTTTAGAATTTTTATAAATAAATAAAAGCAACCATAATAAATGTAATAATAAATCTGAACCAGTTCCTTAATGAAAAGTCTAATCTGAAAGTCTAATAAAGGTTTTTTTTTTACTGAATAGACTGTTCAAGCATATTCATTTTGAGTTCATAAGGTCCTACATAACAGGAATGACCCATTAAATATTTGGCCAGCAGGTCAGAGAGCATCATTCTGTATCCCATTACTGAGCCGTGTGTCAGATATACTCCAGAAATATGAGAGAAGAGTGAATAAAAGAGCAGGAATGAGTCACTGACCGAAGCCCGCTATTAGAGTCTGCAATCAAATTGATGGAGGCGATTACAGCCATTAAATTATATTCATTTAGCACATTTAGTCAAACAGAGACAGAGAACTGTGTGGGTGTTTAAGTTAGGATTAGTGTGCTAGTTAATAAAAGACTTGAACAGTGACTTGTTGCTTGAACAGAAAATGAATTAAAATAGGGTTGATTATACATGCAAAAGAAAGAAAGAAAAATGGACATTGCAAAAAAGAAATAAATAATTAAAGCAATTAATGCGAAGCCGTGTTTTACAGTGGATTTAGAACAGCTAAGGGGCGTTGTTAGGCACGAGTAAATATGATATTTAAGACGCCCTTAGCGCTGTCGCTCATATCCGTCTCTCCTGTGTGTCTTCATGAAATGGATAGTCCCACATAAACAAGCACATAAAGTCACTTTCCTTGCTGACATTTCAGATTTATCGTCTGTGTGTGAAAATTCCATTCATGATGTCATAAATTCTAAATGTCACTGATTAAAATTTAATTTCCCATCTTGCTAGAAAGCTGGATCATCTGCGCTCGCTCTCTGCTGGATGAAGAGAAAGAACTGAGTTCTGGGTCAGTGTCATGAACAAATTAGTTCCCTGTGTTTAGTTCCCTTTTTATTTCACTTTTGGGGAAAATATGGCATGCACAGTCATTACAGAAATACACGCTGTTTTAAGGACAATACTAAAATCTACAATTTAGATATAAATGTTTGATAAATGTATCATTCATATATGGAAGCCCATTTCCACCACATATATATATATAAAAAAAAATCATGCTTTGGTAAATCTTAATAAAATGAAAAGTAAATATTATGGCTTAAATAGTCATAATTATGACACACTAAAACTTTTTATGTCATAATAATGACTTTTAAAGTCATAATCTCATAATTATCACTTAGTATGTCATATTTTTGACATTTTAAGTCATAAGTGCAACTTATAATTTCGACATTTTGTCATAATAATGACATAATAAAGTCATAATAATCTCATAATTATCACTTAGTATATCATTTTTGACTATTAATGTCATAATAATGACTTTTAAAGTCATAATCTCATAATTATCACTTAGTATGTCATATTTTTGACATTTTAAGTCATAAGTGCAACTTATAATTTCGACATTTTGTCAAAATAATGAAATAATAAAGCCATAATAATCTCATAATTATCACTTAGTGTATCATACTTTTGACTATTTATGTCATAATAGTGACTTTTAAAGTCATAATCTCATAATTATCTCGAAGTATGTCCTAATTTTGACTTTAAATGTCATAATTATGATTTACCAGAGCAAGACTTTTTTTTATGGAATATATATATATATATATATATATATATATATATATAAATCTTAATTTGTCCTAACACACTGTAAAAAATTATTTTGTTGACTTAACTCATTATTTTTTGTTATCTTTTTGCATGGATATTTTTAAGTTAAACTAACTTATTTATAAAAGTGTACCTGACAAATTTGGAAAAGTTTACCTGACAAGTTATGAAGTACAATGAACTGATTTAATTTAGTTAAGTTAACTTCGAATTTAAGTTAAGTCAACTAAAGTTAAGTTTTCTAAACTACATCCAATAAGTTCAGCAAACTAAAGTTAAGTTTTCTAAACTACATCTAATAAGTTCAGCCAACTAAAGTAGTATTTTGAAACCTGCAGCAGTACCAAATAATTAATTACTACTAGAACATTAATTTGTAAAATACATTTGATTAAAAAAAAAAAAAAAAAATGGAAAATTATCGATCACTGATACAATTTACAATAGTTAAGTCACCTTTATTTATATAGCACTTTTTACAATACAGATTGTATCAAAGCAGCTTCACAGTGATAACATGAAAATAATACAACAAAGTTTGTTTCTAGAAGAAAATTGCATCATCTTCCACCTTAATTAAGGCAGATCAATAATATTGTTAAATATTAAATGTCCCCAACTAAGCAAGCCAAAAGCCAAGGCAACAGTGGCAAGAAACCAAAACTCCATCAGGTGACAGAATGGAGAAAAAAACCTTGGGAGAACCCAGGCTCAGTCGGGGCCAGTTCTCCTCTGGCCAAAGAACGAACAGTGTATGATTATGATTCAGGCAGCGTTACAGGTCAGAAGTCAGATTGGATCAGAACATTCAGAATATTTATCCAGTTCCATCTGGTTGGAAGTTGGAGTCACGCCGGTATGTATACGAGTTTGTTGAGGATCAGTGCTGATGGCTGTCGTGTCGATGAGGCCTTCACAGGGCTGATGAGGCTGGCACTTCAGGGATGAGTTGTAGATGGGTCCAGGCGCAGGTCCACCACCTGATCTGGATCCGGCCCGGATCCGGCTGACTTCAGTAAACCTTGGAATAAACAAAGACTAACATTAGCGTAGATGCCATTCTTCTTATGATGTAACGAGTACATCAGGTGTTATATACAATACAATTTTTTTTTGCAATGAAATTGCAGAAAACAACCTCATGGAAAGGTGTTTTACACCTGTCTCAATGCATGTCTTGTGGATTAATTTGTTAAATAACATTAAACAAGATCAACCCACAGCATTCACTATAGAAACATCCTTTGCTCCAAAAGAAACCGTTTAAACATTGTTAAACACATTAAAGACCTATGAATTGGCTTAAATGCCATTTTAATATCAACTAAGTTACCAATTATTTATGCACTCAAGCTTCAACAAATTCATCAATTAAACTAAACACTCTAAAATGCCACTCCCACAACATACCAACACATGAAACATCCTGTTCACAACATTCCTTTCAAAAAGAAACTCTGAAAAGCATTAAAGGTGTTGTTCCAACCCCGTAAGACTTTCGTTCATCTTCGGAACATCTTGATGAAATCTGAGAGCTGGCTCACTCCTTCATAGACTGCTGGGTAATCGATGTCTGCCAGCCCAGAAAAGTTAGTAAAAAAATTGTTACAATAGTCCAAGTGACTACAGTGGCTCAACCTTAAGTTTATCAAGCGACGAGAATACTTTTTGTGCAAAAAAAACCCCCAGACTTTTTTCAACATCTTCTCAGTTCTCGCGCATGCATCGTGGCGCTCTCGTGAACTCACGTCAGAGGCCCACATGGAAGAAAATGAAGAGTTGAATAAAGCCATTATTTTTGTTTGTTTTTTTCGCACAAAAAGTATTCTCGTCACTTAATAAACTTAAGGTTGAGCCACTGTAGTCACTTGGACTATTTTAACAATGTTTGTACTAACTTTTCTGGACCGGCAGAATGAAATTGCCTAGAAGCCTATGGAGGAGTGAGACAGCTCACAGATTTAATCAAAAATATCTTAATTTGTGCTTCAAAGATGAACGAAAGTCTTAACCCGGATTTTCACCAACTGCGGAACGGCTGCGGATCGGCTCCGCTGCGTGTCGGCTCTGTGCTCCATCATCCTTCAATACCCACCAGGTCCGGATTTGTTGCGGAATGGCTGTGGCCATGACTGACAGCTGAGGTCACAAGGACCCACGAGATCTAAGTATATGATCGCGCGATATAAGTGCTGAATTGCTGCGGAGCTCTCTGGCATCTGGCAAAAATAGAAGCTCTGCGTATCTGCTCCGGAGGGCTGCGGATCGCCGGAGTTGGAACGCAGCCGTTCCGCATTCAATGAAAATACACACATTAACTTGTGTGTATTTTTTGTGTGTATTGAGGTTTAATGGAAACCTTCTGACTCCGCCGCCGTTCCGGAGTAGATCTGCAGCCGTTCCGCAGTTGGTGGAAGTTAGGGGTTATGGGGTTGGAACAACATGAGGATGAGTAATTACAGAATTATTTTACAAGAAATGATTAATGCATGACAGAATTTTCATTTTTGGGTGAACTAACCCTAAATGAACTAACCCAAATATTTTTGCTTTCAAATGCCTAAAACTTCAGACTACAGGTTTATAAACGATTCACATGATGAATTTAGGAAGATGGTTTAAATGTGTTCTCAAATTACAAGTGACTCAAACACGCATAACATGCAGTGCGTGTCAATCACAACCATTTCCCATATTAATAAAAACAGTCACATTTAAAAGTACAGATATAATAAGTTACTTATTTTACCCACATCAATTCAAATTGATAGTTAATTTTAAGAATTCCCAAAGATTACAGTGAAAACTCACCTGCATCTGGTGCTCTGCAACTGTTATGTAGCCTAATGACTGAAGTAAAAAAATCCAGTTGGTGAACAAGCTTTTAGTCAACTTGACGGAACCTGTCAACACGAGGAAATACAATGAGATAATCTTCTATGTGCAAAACACTCTGATTCGAAATACACTCAATAATCTTAAATTCGTGACAACATCGTGACTAATTCATCCTATTATCAAGATTTCTTAAAACATGAACATAAGCGCGACGACATGGCACAAGATCCAAACTCCGAATAACGTTAGTAATAATGAAAACATTAAAACCACAGACGTATTAATTTTACATCACCCATATCGATTCACGTTAACATTTACTTTTCTAATTCAAAGATTGTGGTCAAAACTTACCTATATCTGGCGCTCTGCAACTGAGTTGAATTGAAGTGACTGAGGTAACTTAAAAAATTCCGGTTGATGAACAAGCTTTAGTCGACTGAACCTGTGAGTCAACACGAGAAAGTACAATGAGCGAATATTCTATGTGCAGAAAAAAATACACTTAATAGTCTTAAATTCGTGACAACATCGTGAGTAACGTTAATTCACCCTATTATCAAAATTTCTTAAAACATGAACGAAATGGCGCGAGGCCGGCAAAATCCAAACACTGAACAGCAGCCTAACTTGGAAACCGTGACATTTCAAACCACAGACGTATTAGCGTTACTTGATATTTATCACCCATATCGATTCAATTTGACAGTTACTTTTTTAATTCAAATATTTTGGTGAAAACTTACCTATATCTGGCGCTCTGCAACTGAGATGAAACTGAGGTAAAAAAAAAAAAAAAAATCCGGTTTGGTCCGGTAACTCCGGTTGGTGAACGAGCAGCTTTTGACTGAAGCTTGAACACAAGGAAGTAAAACAAATCAGCGAATCTTCTATGTACAAAAACACTCTGACTCGAAATGGATAATATAATTCTAAAACGAACTAAAACCTTGCATCCACTTTCACTTACTCTGTGTCACTTCTTCTGAAGACACGTAGCAGCTAAGGTCCAACAGGGAAAATCATCCAGTTTCCGCGGGCTTCTCGAAAATTCTCAGAGAGAAAAAAAATGATTCACCGAATCATCTTGAGAGGTTCATTTTCATGAATCGCTCAAATCCGCCCATGATGGATTGAATCTGACCATGAATAAGATAAAAACTGAAACAGCTATACAATTTTTTTGTGTAATTTAATTACTTTGTGCTCATAATTTTAAATAATAGTAATGTTTTTAATGTAGGCTAACGTTACACACTAAAATAAAATTGAAGTTTAGGTTTTAATGCAGTCTACCAGACAGCAAGATATATAGATAAATTAAGTTTAGTTTACTAAGTTTACTTTACAAAGTAAATTTTCTTCTATTAAAGTCATTTATACTTCATTAGAATATAATTGAAGTAAAACCAGCAGGAAATTTAGTGCAGTTGTTTCAACTTAAATGTATAAGTTAAAATAACAATAATACTTGTTAATTCAACAGACAATCTAGTGCAGTTGTTTAAACATACATTTTTGAGTTAAAATAACAATTTAAGTTGTTCATTCAACTTTCAGTCTAGTTGAGGACAAGAAAACTTAAAATTTCTTGTTGTCTGGACAATCTAGTTATCTCTACTCACAAAAATAAGTTGAAATAACTAAATTGCAAAAATATTTTTTACAGGGCTTGATTTTTTTAATGCAAAATTGAATATAATATTATGTTGTTTTGAGAAAGTTCAGTGTAGAAACCAGGGAACTGTTGAGTGTGAGATTATGAAGGACTGAATGAGACACAGATAATGAGAGAGAGAGAGAGACAGAGAGAGAGAGAGAGAGGGCGTGAGACTTTGAGAAGAACTGATATAAACATGTACTTGAAAGAAAGCCTGTGTTTAATTCTCACGGCTGCACACATACGTATTTTTGATACGTTTGAGTTGAAGTGCATCACTGAAGGACTCCCAATGCATGATCAGGAGAGGAAGTGTGTTCTCACACGGCCTGTTTGTCCATCAGGTTAAAAGAAAGAATGTATTCAAAAGAGGTCTCGCTGGTGCCGTCGTCCATATTCATGAGCAGAGCTCCATTTGCATTCTGCCAATGCCAGAGAATGTTAGAAATCCCTTTCCTTCAGCTTCTTGTGGAGAAAGATAAAACAGCTTATGGGAAAGTGCAGGAACAGGATGTTGTGTTTTCCTTTCGGGCAGGTTTTGTCGAACGACAGATTAAACCCTTAATGGAAATTGGTTATTGGTTTCCGTAAGGTATTACCATGGATGTGTGTTTGTGTGTTGAAGTGTAGTTGAGCGCTGTGGATCAAATCCAGTTCAATCAAACTGACATCAAAACTGCAAAGTTAATGCGGTAAAAGTCAAGTACTGGCCTGAAATACACTGTTGAGAAAACGTAAAAGTTTAAGGCAACCAGCTGCAGGACATTTTTGAGTTTTCTCAACTTACATGTTTGAGTTATCTCAACTTTTTTCATGTTAAATAGTTGAATAAACTTTAAAAACTGAATTTGTCATACAAAACGTAAGTTGGATTTTTTTACAGTGTAGGTGGTTATGTTGACCTGAAATTTTGAATTAATATATATTATATTATATCTTAATATTTACATTTTTTATTTAATTTTTATGATATATATATATTTTTTTTATTATAATATAATTGTAATATATCATATAATTATTAATAATAATAAATATAAGTATTTATATAGTTATATTTAGAAAATATACATTTATAAATTATATTAATAATATTTTATTTTTCGATTTTAATTTAATTTAAATCATAATTTATTATATAATATATTATAATATATAATGCAATGTGTATATATAATATAAATATATAATTCTTAAATTACATTATTTATTTAATATTATAAAAAAACGTATTGTATTTATATGAATATTTTAAACAAATAATTTAAAGTATATATATATATATATATATATATATATAATTAATTAATTTTTTTTTTTTTTTTCATGTTTTTGTTCAAGTTAGATATCTGAAAGCTTTCATTTTCATAATAGTCAGTATTTTATGCTGAGTAAATTGTTACAGTTCTTTTAGAAGCAAGGCATATCTCTGCCATTGTAATATAAGGAGGACACAGTGTCCGTTTGAACAACCGTTCTGAATCAGGCGCTCTCTCTCTCTCTCTCAGGACCTCGAGGTCATTCTCATCGCTACGACTTTGAGAAATTCATGAGAGGATGTCTTATTCCTCCACACATTTTCCGTTCATCACGGCTTTTCCAAACGTGTCTGCGCGTCTGAATGAATAGCTGCCTTCCAGGAAATGGAATTGCTGTAATCATCAGTGGAGTAACAGTTCAGGCATCCAGACCTCCACTGAACACACTGATGGGAATAAAGATGAGCGAACTGGCTTCTTCAAAGCACGACTTGTGCATATGCTATAAACGCCGGTGTTATCTCGAAAGGAAGACTTTTAAGTGATCATTCTATGAAGTAAACGTTATCCTTATAGCCTCAGGACGTCTGTTTTTCAGTGTTGCATGTTTGCCTGAAGCAGAATGCCTTCAAAGGAGACAATTATTTAATCCGAGAGAACTTATGAAAAGATCAGCAAATTAGGTGCTGATTTAATAGCAAAATCATCAGATTTGTATTGAATTGCAATGCATTGCTATTCAACATGGCTATTCCAGCACAACACTACTCAATAAAACCAGATCTGCAGGAAAAATCTGGGTTAAGTTGGTCTATTTTGCAGTAATATCAAAATAGAGGTGTTTTTCAAAGCACATACTACATCAGTGTAATTTATCATGTCATTCATCAAGTGTAGGTAATGAGTAGCTACTATGGTTACTAATGAGGGTAACTATGCAAACAAACAAGGGAGCAATAGAATCAAGGAAAACAGGAACTAATCACAGGAAGACAATCAGCAGCAGCAATAGGAACAAGAATACACTTCAAAATAAGAGTCCTTAAACACAAGACAGGGGAGCGCGAGACGGGAATCGTAACATTACGGAAGTTCATATTTATGAGTTCAGCAGCTGTGGTGTGATTTAATGGGAATAATGTGGTATTTAACCCCCCCTTATCCAAGCAGAGCAAAGGATGCACATTAGATTAGTCTAATGAGTACTATATGTGTGTAATTTATCTTGACATCTTAATCAATATTTTAGCTGGTTTTCCAGTAGATTATTATTAATTTCATTTTTTTTACTGAAAAGCAAAACTGCATATGACATTAAGATGTTTAATGACACATTTTATAGTATAATGTTTTTATATACAGGTAATTTAAATGTAATTAAGGCATATTAGGAGAATATACAGTATCTTGAATATATCATATTTAGCTGTGGCGTGATTTATAGTATTTTTGTCAAACCAATAAAGAGCAAATGATGCACATTAGATGTCTAATTAATACTATGCAATTTATGGTAAATTACAATATTATTATATTATGGTATTTTTGTCTTGTTTTCCAGTAACAAAAGACATTTAATGACATGCATTTTACAGCATAGTGTTTTTATATAATGTATATTTAAATCAAGACCTTATTTATTTATTTATTTATTTATTTATTTATTTTTCGGATTTCGGGAGGTTCGTATTTACGAGTTGTCAGTGTATTTTTGTCTGGTTGGCCACTAGTCCATCTCATTCAGATAAACTCATAAACAGAAATGAAAGCCTCATGCAGAGTTTTCTGGAAAGAATAATTCATGGTTTTATGTCCATGTGTAGCGGTGACTCTTGAGGGTCATGTTAGGGGTCACTTGTTGTTACTTGTAGCCCAGAGGCTTTACAAGCCAGAGGAGCACAGATTACTCCCTCGGGCTTGACTTTACAAGGGGACTTTAAATGATTTCTTCATCCACCGAAGACTGTCTCTCTGTGCATGCATCAGAAAGTGGCGTAAAAGCAGCAAGATCCACTAATAAAAGCCGCAGCTGTCTGGCCTTCACAAAACATCAGCACTGCTTGCGTTCAGAAAATGCCTAATGAAGCGGGCCATTTTATCACGGCGTCCAGGGAATAATCATGCTGTTTTATGGGGAAGCATAAGAAGATGGATTGTGTGAGTGTATGTATTTATTTCTCTGCTGGTTTTTCTTTGTGAATGTGAGTGTGTTGATTTGCTGGTCTTTTTCCTCTTTGCTCCACACCAGTCTGTGGAGGAGATATATAAATTGTGCATTGATTGCTTGTTGCTGGAGCGTATATATATGTTCCCGCCTCTCTGTGGAAAACTCAATGAGATCTTGAGATCTCTTTGCTGGGCTCTTTTTAAACGGAACAATCATGGACACACATATAAAAGCACGCTTCGATGAAAGCAATAAAGACGAGGTATATTTCAAATCTATAACTATGATTCCTGTGTTAAACTGGTGTAATCTCACCTGGATGACACACACATCTACATAAGGATATTCTGCGCTAAGCATTTAATGTGTATGTTTAATTCCATATGCAGCAAAATATCATTTTCATGATCGGCACTTTTGACTTTGTTTTCTAGTAAAAATATTAATTTTCTGAAAAGCAAAATATTTATATCCATCCATCATTCATTCTATCATCCATCCATCCATCCATCCATCCATCCATCCATCCATCCATCCATTATTCTATCATCTGTCTGTCATCTATCATTCTATCATCTGGCTATCCATCCATCTTTCTATCCATCCATCCATTCATTGTTTTATCACTCTATCATCTGTCTATCCATCCATCCATCCATCCATCCATCCATCCATCCATCCATCCATCGTTCTATCATCTGTCTATCATCTATCATTCTATCATCTGGCTATCCATCCATCTTTCTATCCATCCATCCATTCATTGTTTTATCACTCTATCATCTGTCTATCAATCCATCGTTCTATCATTCTATCATCTGTCCATCCATCCATCATCCATTGTGTTACTGTTCTATCATCTGTTCATCCATCCATCATCCATCCATCCATCATTCTATCATCTGTTCATCCATCCATCCATCCATCCATCCATCCATCCATCCATCGTTCTATCATCTGTCTATCATCTATCATTCTATCATCTGGCTATCCATCCATCTTTCTATCCATCCATCCATTCATTGTTTTATCACTCTATCATCTGTCTATCCATCCATCGTTCTATCATTCTATCATCTGTCCATCCATCCATCATCCATTGTGTTACTGTTCTATCATCTGTTCATCCATCCATCATCCATCCATCCATCATTCTATCATCTGTTCATCCATCCATCCATCCATCCATCCATTCATCCATCGTTCTATCATCTGTCTATCATCTATCATTCTATCATCTGGCTATCCATCCATCTTTCTATCCATCCATCCATTCATTGTTTTATCACTCTATCATCTGTCTATCCATCCATCGTTCTATCATTCTATCATCTGTCCATCCATCCATCATCCATTGTTTTACTGTTCTATCATCTGTTCATCCATCCATCATCCATCCATCCATCATTCTATCATCTGTTCATCCATCCATCCATCATCCATCATTCTATCATCTGTTCATCCATCCATTCATCCATCCATCATTTTATTGTTTTATCATCTGTCTACCCATCCATCCATCCATCCATCCATCCATCCATCCATCCATCCATTTATGCATTTGAGTATTTGAGCATTTATCCAAATTGGTTAGACTGATTCAAATTGGTAAGTCTTTTTGTTAATTAGTCATAAGAGAACCGGTCCAACAGTAATTTAGATTCAATGGTGGTGCTTACAGTTCAACACCACCTTAGCAATGCCATAGCAACCACCTAGCAACACCTTAGCAACTGCATAGCAACATCCTGGAAACCACTCAGAACATATACCTTTGAAAACTTCAAAAAATATATCATTTAAAATATAATTTCCTTTGCTGTGGTCCTGTAGATTGAGCAGTGATGCTAGCAGAGCTTTGTTACAGATCAAATGGTTTTTTTGTTGGATTCAAGGTTCTTTTCTTTCTTTCAGTCTGTACAATGGCGCTGTTAAAGCCTATAAAGTAATTAAACTCTGCTTAGTCATGACACCCTGTGGGTGTGAATTAAAGCTGTTTGTGTTTAGTACCTTTAATATAGCAGTAATGTTTTCCTGGAAGGTAACTCTAAAACTCTGATTTAGTTCCCATATTTTTGATAAGTTACCAAAGCTTCAGGACATTATTTTGCATATTGTGTTTTTTGGTGTAATCACCTTCGGGTCCGAACCGTAGTGCTGCTGTATTGTACATTTGATTAAGTCCCCTGTTTTTATACCTTTTCTTCCCATTACACTTTTTTTTTTTGTTCCAAATATTGGTTCAATTTAGCATAAAAACAGTCCAATGACTTCAGCAAAGGTTTTAAGCATTTAAATACATTTAAGCAAGAAAGAGGCACTTGTGTCTTTGGCAAAGGAGTCTTTTTCTGCATCTTCCAGAGAAGATTTACTAGAGTCGGTCTGCAAAGCGTCCTCCTCTGCATCTAGTCATGGTGAGCGTCCTGATTTGATCCATCATGGCTTTGTTTAGAAACTCTGCCGTGCAGTGGGTGATGAAAACATCCAGTTTTATCCGCAAACTGTCAGGCTACTCGACAACTCCAGCTGTCCGATCGAACTTTTCTGGAGAACTTTTTTTTCCCCAGTTTTCTTAACATTTTAAAGAGGACCTATATGCCTCCTTACGAAGTCCTGGTGTTTTTTGTTGTTGTTGTTTTGTCTCTATTAAAACAGGTTTTCCTGCTTGAATGTTCTTTATTTTTCCAATATTCCACATTGTTGCAGCTCCTCTCTTCCCAGTCTGTCAGTAACGCTCTGTTTAGTTCCTGTCTCTATGAAGCCCCTCCTTCTGAAAAGCACACTGTGTTCTGATTGGTCGGCTGGATCAGTGTGTTATGATTGGTCAAGCGCTTCGAGTGTGTTTGGGAAATGTCCCGCCCCTTACCATAACCGCCAGTTTAACACACTACTAACTAACTCAACCAGGCCCCGCCCCTTTATTTAGCATATTAATTATTTAAATGAGGAATATTGTGATTTATTCATTCCCGGAAGAAACTCAAGACTACAATGGAGGCGTTTCAGGGAGTTCAGAAACACTGACACTGATATAGAGAATAACTCTCTTTTTCATGCTCAAACAGCAACTTTGCACACTAAAGAAAGATGTAAAAAAAAGAAAGATAAAAACCATAATATGGACCTGTTTAATGCTCTGCAGTTTTGACTTTATTGTGACTTTAGCTCCACGCAGGTCTTTTTTGTATAGGAGACCGTGTCGAATGTTACAAATTGCTGTAGCTGGTGAAATCAGAGATATAATAATGCAATTAAAGGGAGGGTAATTCGTATAAAGGCAGACGTTTCATCCTTCAAATGCCAAACTTATAATGCAGTTTTAATGGGAAGTCAGGCATAAGAAACATCAGACACCGTCCTGGCTTGAGGATTGTTTCTATAATTTAGAGAATCATTTGAATTATTGATTAGCGTTCAGAACATGTAGTTTGCATAATGTGGACGCGTGTCTGTATTTCGTTAGCGTGTGTGTGTGTGTGTGTGTGTGTGTACTTGTACAACTATCTTTGTGAGGACCAGTTTGAGTTTTAGACCATTGGAGAGAGGACAAAGAGAGTAAAGTGAGGACATTTTGTCCGGTCCTCACTTTCTGAGAGCCTTTAAAGGCCTGTTTGAGGGTCAAGACTTGGTTTTAGGGATAAGGTTATAATGAGGTTAAGGGTCGGTTTAGGGTCAGGGGTCGGGTTAGGCACTTAGTTGTGATGGGTAAGCGGCTAGAGATTGCATTGTGTCAATGAATGTCCTCATAAAGATAGATGTACAAGAATGTGTGTGTGTGTGCGTGTGTGTGTGTGCGTGTGTGTGTGTGTGCGTGCGTGTGTGCGTGCATGTGTGTGCGTGCATGTGTGTGTGTGTGTGTGTGTGTGTGTGTGTTGCCAGCAGCGATGCAGTAACGCCAGCAGCTGCAGAACATCGTGTTCATTTTAGAGAACGGCAAACACACACTTTGGCAGAACAAACACTTGGCATGTTGACAACACAGAAATTGCGTCTTGTCACTCTGCGTACATGGCTCTTGACATTTATCCACTGTTACAACCCAGGTGCTAACCGCTGAGAAAGCAGCAGGTGAAAATAAATATAGTGAGGGAATCCAGTCTCATTCTATATATAAAGGTCTGACTTGAAAAGAAAGTGGCTTTTTGAGTGATTTCTGTCCTGTTTTGTAGTTGTTTTGGTTGATTGCTCTATTGTAGAGCATTGTTAGTGATGTTTGCTTAGTCATGCATCAGTTACTATCACTCATACTATGGATCTGAACAAACCCTAATTCTTAAAGGGATAGTACACACACACATTTTACCCTCATGTTGTTACAAACTTGTATGACGTAAATATTTTAAAGCACATGATGACAGAATTTTAATTTTTGAGTTAACTATTCCTTTAAGCATTAAACTTAAAGGGGTGGTATAATGCCCTTTTCACAAGATGTAAAGTAAGTCTCTGATGTCCCCAGAGTGTGTGTGTGAAGTTTAAGCTCAAAATACCCCACAGATATTTTTATATAACATGTTAAAATTGTCACTTTTTGAGGGTGAGCAAAAACACACCGTTTTGTGTCTGTTCCTTTAAATGCAAATGAGCTGCTGCTCCTGGCACAGAGGGCGGAGCTTCAAGAGCTTGCACTCACACAGACATGCACTGAACATTTCAAAAACTTTTAGCCTTTTATGTTCAAACCAGATTCAGAAAGATGGAGAGACTCAAGAAGAAGTGACAACATGTAGAAGCAACAGGACATTTCTGAATGCTTAGTTGAAGAATTTATGTAGCTTATGTGTAGTTAACTATCTTCTAGTCATTGATTAGCATATTCTGTCTTGATAATCTATAAATCGTGTTCCGGGGGCGGGGTTTATGTAAATTTTAGGGTTGGTGATGTCACTAACCCTGTGGTGTAGTCTCTACCAGCCGTTTGTTGTAGTCCTTAAAAAGCGATTTCTTTAAAAGCAAATATCTCCCTTTGCTTTGAACTTTGAGCGTTGTAACTTTGCAGATGTTGTTTATGCTCAAACAGCAACATTACACACTAACTAAAGATAAAAAAGTGAAATCATAATCAACCACCCCTTTAATCATTTGTGTTTCATTCTAGGGTTGGATGAATACTGAAATTCTCACTTTGAATGAACAATTAGAAAATTACATGAATGTTGGACTACATTTATTACAGATCAGATATGAATAAAGGAGAACATCATCAAGTTGAGCAGATTAAATCCTCGCACAATTCTCATTGATCTCAGCATAAGTTTCAATTGCATTTCCATATAGTCTTTAAATTAAATTACTTTGCTAAAATAAGTTTTTTTTTTTTTAATTTTTTTTATAAATAATGTCATATTATCATGAATATAAAAAATGACACAAAATCAAACTTGGCAGCATATTCTCAATTTGAAGTGCAAGGTTAGAGTACATGCTCTTATCATTTGTTAGAACGTGAATTGTTTTTTACATTCTGTGATCAGAAATTTCATTGTCAAATTGGTACATCCCTAAACATGAACTTTTTTTGCTTCACGCCACAGTGTCGCCATGCAGTTATACAGTCTGGGATTCACAAAATGTTCACTTTCATGCCATTGAGCACTAGTATACCTGATTTGACAGCATTGTGGCCTTAACCGTCACAATACTGTCCCATCAGGATCACAGTTAGCCTGAAGCGTCTGACCTATAAGTGAATTAGTGCATACGGTCTCTGCTCAGAGCTCTTTCCCCCAGTGTGCAGGAGACATGAGACCAAGCTGTCTCGAGTCTGCCCGCTTTCTCATTCTCTCAGTAGAGCAAAAGCAATCAGAATGGTGCATCGATCCCCCTTGTTCAAGTTTGCTTGAGGAATTTTACAGAATCTGCACTTGGGTGCTTCGGAGACATGCAGCTGAGAGCTGTCATATTCCTCCCTGGATATCAGCGGGAGGAAAGGAATAATTCACACGCCGGCACTCGACGGGGACGCGAGGATATTCTGCCGATATCAAGCGCTCACTGTTTGACCTTATTAAACTAAAGCAAATGCCAGCAGAGCTATCGCAGGTCACTTTTTCTTGTTCTTGGTCACACTGTGTTGTCTTCGCAAATAACCATAGCCAAACCAAGAATGGCATTTGTTCAAATGCGTCCTGACAAATAGAGATCAGTGCTTCAGGATTGAAGTAAACACGCCGTGTGTCCTGTAGAGATTATCTGGTTTTCGGCGTAACGGTAACGATGTTGGGTTCAGATGGCCGGGGCACCGAGACATGAGTGGATTAACAGAAGCTCGTTGGTATAAAAGATGCTCACTTTGGGAAAGGAAGGGAAAGGTCACCCCAAAATGGAAAAATCACAATCAAAAATCTTTTACCCACCTTCATGTTGTTCCAAATCTTCTATGGAACACAAACGCTGATTATTTGAAGAATGTTTGAGGTTCACAAAATGAAAGTTTTACTGGCAAGCTAAAAAAAAAAAAAAAAAAGAACCATAAAAGTAAGTTTTCAGTAACTTCAAACTACATTTATGATTGGCAATACATATTCAGTATTTTTTTTCCCCATATATGTGTTTATATATATATATATATATATATATATATATATATATATATATATATATCCTATCCTATTCACTACAGTTCAAATGTTTGGGGTCATGATTGATTGATTGATTGGTTGATTGATTGATTGATTGGTTGATTGGTTGATTGATTGATTGATTGATTGATTGATTGATTTGTTGGTTGATTGATTGGTTGATTTGTTGATTGATTGATTGATTGATTGATTGATTGATTGAAAGAAAGTAAAAAATGTATTCAGCGAAGACACATTCAATTGACAAAAAATCCTATTCTATTCATCAAAATCCCCCCTCCCCCCCGAAAAAAAATGTATCACAGTTTCCCACAAAATATTGCGCAGCACAACTGTTTTCAACATTGATAAGTCAAATGATTTCTAAAGGATAATTTGACACCGAAAATTCAGCTATGCACCACAGAACATTTATTTTAAATTGTAATAAATTTTCACAATATTACTGTTTTTACTGTATTTTTTATCAAATAAATGTAGCCTTGCTGAGAAGAGACTTATTTCAAAAACAAATCTTACCAACCCCAACATTTTTACATACACATATATTTTATACAAAATATCTTACAACATAAGGCTGAGTAAGTGAATTTTAAATTATGGCCAAACTTTTCCTCTCCAAAGGACCTCATGGTGTTTGTGTTGCAGGGTTCATTTCTGTGCAGAGGTTAAGATGAAGAAGTAGTGGAGCATGTCTTCTGATCTGAGCTTCATATATTCAGCTGTGAAACACACTGATGTTTTTTACATGAGGAGAGGAGGTAGTTTTAACAGGTCGTGGAGGTAGACAGCAAAGACCAGCTGCTTCACATACTGGAATAAAACGTGTGCTACGCATCGTCAATGAGAGAGAGAGAGAGAGAGAGAGAGAGAGAGAGAGAGAGAGAGAGAGAGAGAGAGAGAGAGAGAGAGGTTTAACAATACCTTTATTTTTACATTTTTACTTCACAATTATGAGCAATATAGCCACTACTATAAATACATGTGTGACCCTGGATCACAAAACCAGTCACGAGTCGCACGGGTATATTTGTGGCAATAGCCAACAATACATTGAATGGGTCAAAATTATCGATTTTTCTTTTATGGCAAAAATCATTAGGATATTAAGTAAAGATCATGTTCCATGAAGATATTTTGTAAATTTCCTACTGTAAATATATAAAACATTTATTTTTGTGAGTGAATGAAGCACAATCGCGAGCATAAATTTACAACTTTAAAGGAGATTTTCTCAATGTTTCGTTTTTTTTGCACCCTCAGATTCCAGATTTTCAAATCGTTGTATCTCGACCAAATATTGTCATATCGTAAGAAACCATACATCAATGGAAAGATTATGTATTCAGCTTTCAGATGATGTATACATCTCAATTTAAAAAAAATTGACCCATGTGACTGGTTTTGTGGTCCAGGGTCACATTTATATTCTTATTATTATAAAACCTCCTTCAAAAATTTAAAACAAATTGCTCCTCATATAACATACATAACACTTCATTAACACACCATACATCACAAAAACCCAATAAATTATTTGTCAACCTATAATATGCTAATTCACTCTTAAGCCTCCCTGCTGTAAGCCACATGCACATTTCTTCAGGATCTATAGTTGCCAATTGTAAACCTTTATTTTTCCGGAGAGCTGCAAAAGATTGAAGTGTGTTTGAGCTGCATCGTGTTTGAGAGGACAGAACAGGCCCATCGAGGGAAAAAAGAAGCAAAGAGTCCATAAAAACAAAGCCGTGGGAAATCTCAGAGCTTTCTTTGTAATAGAGCTTCATCATAATGCGTCTGAATTGGCGTGTAAAAGGCAGGCTGTAACTGTGGAGGTTCATGACGGTCTCAGATGGTAGTTAGAAGCTGAATGAGATGTGAGCCTGAAGATGTGGAGCATATGTGCTCTAGTTGTCAGGATCGTGACCTCCGAGTCCAACCATGTTTGGCCCTCAGGGATGCAATGTCACATCCATTTGGAAAGCTCCTCTTGGAAAAACGCCACATGGACGTGTCACTACCAGAACAATCAGCGGATCTTGCCACTAACTGTTCATGCTGTTATCATACAACTCACTGATCTGCTGTATACATTATGAATTCTGTGCATAATATGCTCGTTTTCTCTATGCATTCCTAGTTGACCCACTTTGCATTTAATATTATATTTTAAATTAAATAAGCTTGACTTGACCTTTTATTTCCAGTGTAATGGCGAGCAATTATTCTTCTGTGATTTTTCTTAAAAACCTTCTTTACTTAATTAGATTGCCAAAAATGGACCCATTTGGCTTTGTTATTGTCATTTTTTGTCAAAACATAATAACTTGTTCCACCTCTGAAATGACTACCCCTTTTCTACTAAAGTCATTAAGCTATACAGGCACATTGTAGCCCTAATAGCTACTTAACTCTTTCCCTGCTAGCATTCGTCAAATGATTGCAAAATAGCATGATACTACATTTGTACATTAAATCAATGCATTTTATCAGTGCTTGCATTCCCTGAGAATTTAACCCATGAAAATGAAGTTGAAATATTTATCGTTACATAATGCATGCTGTTTTACACACTATTTATTTTAGATTTTAAATAGTAGGCAGGATTTAGTAAGCAGGAGGCTAGTATTTATATTCTGAAAGCTTCTTTACTCCATGGTGTGTTATAGTATATGACGGCTCTATTATGTCTCTGCGTCTGTCCTTTCAACGATCAAACCCTAATGGTCTCCAGTGTTTCAGTCTCTTCAGATGTGACGTTCTTTATACTCGATACAGTCCACATTCGTAAGATCCCTCAGAGTAATTGGGCTACGGATCCAAAGGCCCGTCTAGAGTGCGTTTCTCTATTTTTATGTCATAGCAGACTCTCAAAATCTCAGTAATATGAAGAGCCAAAGGTTCACACACAGGTTCTGCTTTGATATTCTGTTGTGAGACGAATTGTGACTTTGTGTTGCAGACGAAGCTTTATGTTTTCATCTGTCAGAGCACTAATGCCAGGTTCAGACTACACAATATCAGCCCGATTTGGTGCTTAGGTGGAATTATGCAATGGAGGAAAGCTTTGTGGATATTTTACCTTAAAGGGTAGCCTGGTTAAAACCAGACCATTCTCAGTAGTAACTGAGTTATGGTCTGGCAAAGCTCCTTTAATAACTCATTTCCAAAGGGGCGTCACCAACGGACGTCGCTCAAATGCCTTTGGGCGCAATTGGATAGGCTAGTCCTAAAACCAATCAGAGCGATCGTCATCTTGTAAAGCCCGCCTCAACGATTCTGATTGGTGCCGTGATTTCGAGGCCATGGAAATGGGCTTGAATGAGCTCTTTGCCAGACTACTTTCAGAGCAAATCTAAATTTGCCGGAAGTTGTCTGGGTTTTCCCAGGCTACTTAAAGGGATGGTTCGGAGTAAAATCAACCTAGGGTCCTTTGCACCATGACCTCGAACACCCCCCCCCCCCCCCCCCAGAAGCCTTTTTTCCCTTGGTCGAACATTATTAAAGTTAGAGCTTATTTAGAGATATCAGCCGGATGGGTTAGTGCAGGCGCTAACGGATCCAAGGATGTATCCCATAAATTACCCCACTAATAATGCCCAGAATGGCACCAAACTTCTACAGTAGTACAAATAGGTTCTGTACTCATAAAACGAGGCATTGAAAAGTTTGTAAGTACATCAGGAGTTTATTTAATTAACACTTGCCTGACGGCTCATGCTACTGCTAACCCGGACGTCGAGGTCACTTCCGTGGTTTGGGAAAAGCCCGTAAAAGTCCTGGCAGAAAGCGACGTGTAACGACGCCCAGTTCCAGGAATGCACTAATATTTTGTTTGTAGAACCAGTTTGCAACAATTATTAGTTAACACTAAGTTGTCAACACTTCGGAAAAAATTATAATTCGTCGTTACACGTTTCCCAAATCGATGTCCGGGTTAGCAGTAGCATGAGCCGTCAGGCAAGTGTTAATTAAATAAACTCCTGATGTACTTACAAACTTTCCAATGCCTTGTTTTATGAGTACAGAACCTATTTGTACTACTGTAGAAGTTTGGTGCCATTCTGGGCATTATTAGTGGGGTGATTTACCAGATACATCCTTGGATCCGTTAGCGCCTGCAATAAGCCATCCGGCTGATATCTCTTAATAAGCTCTAACTTTAATAATGTTCAACCAAGGGGAAAAAAGGCTTCTGGGGGGGTGTTTTGCTCGAGGTCATGGTGCAAAGGACCCTAGGTTGATTTTACTCCGAACCATCCCTTTAAGTTCTCTTTGGAAGATTGAAAGCACATACTGTCCTCTTCGTGCAATTTAGAAACTTGGGGTTTTCTTTCTTATTTTGGGCTTTTCTGACGACAAGACAGATAGCCAGACAGCCAAGACAGTCTTCACGCTTTTATTTCCAGAATTCAGTCATTAGTTCTGCCTTCTCGATGACATCACGCACGTCGTTAAAGACAGCAAGAGATGATTGGTCGGGAAGCAGCGTGTACTGTGACATGTTTCTTGTCCACGACATGACAAGAATTTAGGAGTCAAGGTTCATCTAGTATTAAGATGTGTTTTCGGGTCACAAGGTATATAAAGATATATTTATAAGACATAAAGTTTTGAGCTTGTCCACTTTTAACCACTTCCGGAGCTTTTTGAATACGCATGTATTGTGTTAACGCTCATGTTGAATACATTCGAATCAGACACCGGATTAAAACACCAGGTGTGAACGGGAATGTGTCTCCCTCGTCTTGTGATCCGATCATCCAAAACGCATCCAAAATCTTAATACAAGTGTAAACAGGGCCATAGTTGCATAATCTGACACCGTGACTATCGTAAACCAGCAAAAAATATTGTGTATTCTAAACCTGGCATAAGAAAATTAGCACAAATGGTGTGGGATGAGAAATACAATAAGGTTTATAATCTACTGACTATAAGTAACTATAAGTAATCAAAGTGTGTAGAGTTACATTCAAGCTAATTTAAGACATGAAGACATTTTTTTTTCAAGGAAAAAACGTTTAAATATGTCATTTTAGTGATCAAAGATTAGTTTTAAGGGATAATTATAATTATTGACTACAGGGGTCTTTAAGCTTATAAGAAGCTTATAAGAAATAAAGTGTAACCTATTAAACAACTTACAATGTCAAATTGTTGATGAGGATCCAACTATTTAATCACTGATGAAGCACTTGAATGATTTGTGTTTTTGGTCAAATCATGAGGACATAAATATTTGTTATTCAGAATTAATTGAAGTTTTAGCAATATATGTAGTGTTTTTGTAAAAGTTGAATGTCTCATGTTAGAGTGTTTAGGGTTCTCTTCTGTAATGTTTCCTCCACGTCATTGAGTGCATGCTTGTTTAGGTGTTTCTAGAATAGTTTGCTTGCTAAACAAGCTGAAACACAAGTTAGACAAACTAAGAAAATTCTGCATTCATATTAATGTTAATGCTCAGCTCAAAACTCGGACCCACAAGTAAAAAAAAACAAAAAAAAAACGTTATTGAGTTTGTAGAACTTATTATATTATGTTTGCTGAAAGCACAGACCAACTTAATTATAAAGCTGATACAACCATTTTATCTCATTTAAATTACAAATTAATTTGATATAATTAAGATCTCAACATCAGTTTTTTATAGTTTGCTTACTTGGCTTGTTATAAAGTGTTTCGTTCTGTTGAGTCACTTATTTATTGAGTGCCCTTTAAAAATGTGGAAAATGTGATTTTTTTTGTTTCATGCATCCTTTAAAAATTGCCTGTAGCAAAAAAAAACAGTGCTTTTTTCAAGCACTGTGCATCCTAGTTAAACATATTTAGAGATTTGGCATTATTACCCAGTGCAATGCTAACAGTAACGCAAGGTTTGGTAATGATGATGAATCACGACCCATCGCTCTGCAGTTTTGTTTATTATAAGTCACTTTGCAAATGCATCTGCTAAATGATATGTAACATAATTTCCCTCGTTCCTATTCTCTTCATTGATCAGTCTAATCAGAGCTCATACGGGAATATTGCGTGCATTTAAAAATGTCAATGTTTGAATCGCATAGTGAGACTAACAGAGCAGCAAAATCTACACCCCAAAAATCATCAGACGGCGTGACGGTAAAGAGCGTTGTAGATGGAGGGGGAAGAACTTCATTTCAATACTAATCGAAAGACATATTCCTTTCTTTCTGCCACGGCTCATTCACAACCACTGCAGTCTTATTATATGCACTGAAAAGGAAATATTCTCACTCTATATTCAGTTATACTCAGTTGTGCAGCAGCAGGGGTTATGTCTGTCATAATGGAGATGAATTTTTCATATCTTCTAAGAGAAAGTCATAACGTTCCAGTGAAATAAGTGTGCTTTTGTGGCATGTTGTCTGGTATTTAGATTCTATTGCAGTTTATGATTCATATTCATGATTTTCAGCTGGACTGGAATCGCAGTTAACAGCGGCTCTTGTTTTAAATGGGTTAATTCTTACTAGTAACTCTTTAGCTGAGTAGCAAACTGATTTTTCATGTGCTTGACGGTTCATAATTTACTGTTCTTCCCTTTGTCGTTCAAAAGGAGACATTTTGAAGAGCACTGGCCGTTGTCTTTCTAAGCGGTTGCAGTTAATAGGCACTGAACCTTTCAAGCTTCAAAAAGGAAGCAAAGGCACCATAAAAGCAGAATTAAAGTCCTCTGAAGCCATGAGAAATTAAATTAACCCATAAACTTTCTCTCCAGTGAGCCGTTCATTGAGTTGGACCTGAGAACCTGATCAGTCCGATTCATAATAGAATGATAATGTTTTTGTGAACTGAATCAAATGGTTTACTGAAAAGATCTGGTTTAAAGGAATGATTCAATTACGAATCAGGCATCTCTACTACTTTTAAAGGAACACGCCGACTTTTTGAGACTTTAGCTTATTCGCCGTATCCCCCAGAGTTAGATAAGTCCATACTTCTCATTTCCGTGCGTGCCGTAACTCTGTCTGACGCACCGCTAGCCTAGCTTAGCACAAAGACTGGAGGTAAATGGCTCCAGCTAGCATACTGCTACCAATAAGTGACAAAATAATGCCAATATTTTCCTATTTACATGTTGTGATTTGTATAGTCACTCCGCAGAAGTAGCAGTGCTTCGCCTTCTGAGAATATAGTTCCCAGTATGTATCCATTTAGAAGATGGCTGTGTCTCATGTGACCTTGTTGTTTGTACACGCTGTGACTATACAAATCACAACATGTAAATAGGAAAATGTTGGCATTATTTTGTCACTTATTGGGAGCAGTATGCTAGCTGGAGCCGTTTACCTCCAGTCTTTGTGCTAAGCTAGGCTAGCGGTGGGTGCGTCAGACAGAGTTACGGCACGCACGGAGATGAGAAGGGACTTATCTAACTCTGGGGGATACGGTGAAGAAGCTAAAGTCCCAAAAAGACAGCGTGTTCCTTTAAAGAGTCAAAGTCATCCTCTATCGTATGGTTCATGGTGACTCGTTTGAGACACTTTTATGGTACTTTCATGAAGCTTTTTTGAAGCTCGAGAGCTCATTAAATGCGGTTTCATGGGGAAAAATTACCAAAATTGATCTCTTTGGGGGTCCTATCCCTTTAAATGAAATCATTTATACTGACAAATATTGATTATCTGTGTGTTGCACTCTTAAAAATTAAAGTTCTGTTAACACTTTAGTTTAGGGTCCAATTCTCACTATTGGCTAGTTGCTCATTAGCATGCATATTACAAGGATATTGACTGTTTATTACTTATAAAGCACATATTAATACATGATTCTATTCTGTATGACCATATTCTACATCCCTTAATCCACCCAATACCTAAACTTAACAATTACCTTACTAAATATTAATAAGGAGCTTAATGAGGCAAGATTCGTAGTTAATAGTTAGTTAATAGTGAGAACTGGACCCTAATCTAACATGTGACCAGGTTCTTTATTGGCATTGATGGTTCCATGAAGAAACATTAACATCCACACTTTTCCATTCCACATCCGTGTTTTCATGTTCTCATTCTGGCATGTTTATATTTAAAAAAATTAAAATAAAATGGAAAAAACTTTTCCATTCCACAAAAGGTTCTTTACAATGGAAAAAGGTTCTTCAGATTATTTTTAGTGTAGTTGGACACTTATGAACACACAACTGTCTGTTTGTGTCTTATTGTTTTCCACAGGCAAGTCTAAGCATGCTTTAATAGCTAGACACTTAATTAGGATTCATACGGGGAAATGAGATGTTTCTGTCGCGGCGACACATCTTCACAGGTTTGCATTTGTACAGCGAGTGAGAAAGAGTCTGTCGAACTCCTCAGACAAAACACATCCCTCTGACTCATTGATATGTGAGAACAACACTTGAGAGAAAAGGACGGTGTCTGGAACAAAGAGAATGGGACAGAAGGATTTACTACTGGGATTTAGAGTAGAGATCTGACCTTGAGGAATCCGCTGTCGGTCACTCTTCTCTCGTCAGATTCTAGCGTAACTCGCTCAAAGCCTGAAGACAGCTGATCCGTGCTATAGACGAAGCCTCTCAACTGATAAAAATGTAAAAACAAATGTAATTTCTACATGAAAAAGTTTGTTATGAAAAACAAAGCAAATCCTATATTAGTACTCAATTTAAGCTTGTAGAAATTAAAGCGTAAATATCAACGATATAAAATTAAGTTAAACCTACTCAACTTGTCTAATACTGGTGTTCCCATCATTCACTGGGGCTTGAGTAATTAATAAGGTTGACTTCTCACTGTTTTCCAGCTGTATTTACACTGTTTTTTAATTGCTTCTGTTGTTAGGTTTAGTAACTTGCTGTTAGGTTTAGTAACTTGCTAGAAACGATTAGTTTCTAAGTAAAACATTAATTTAATTCAGTGTTATATTGCTTGAGTTAAAAGTTAATTTCGTTAAATATACTTAACTTAGGTAAGTATGTTAGTTAATGCTATATGTGAAGTTAAATAAATTAAATATAATTCAGTAATATTTACTTAATTACTTCAATTAAACGTTGAGTGTCAATTAAATGTCAAATGAATGTTAAGTTCAATAGTAAGTAGATTTTACTTGATAATAACAGGTAAGTTGTACAGAGCAGTAGCAGTAAAAATTTACTTAAAATGTGTTAGTGCAAACAAGTAAGTAAATCCTACAAGTTATTTTTTCCAGTGCTGGCGGCTGTATCAGTTACCGAAACAGTAAGCATGCTTTTCCCTTCCAAACAAGACCAAGTATTACTGTTCTGTTGAGTCCAATTCGCCCAAATCCCGTCCTCAGAATCCAATTGGTTGTGGTTCCCCAAGCACGAGTGAAGAGCTGTCTGTCCTTCTCTGTTGTCTAAGGCTCGTTTCTACCAGATGCCCCACTTCAAAGTCTTTGCAGCACCATTTCCAATGTGCCTCTGGCCTGCAAAACACAAACTTGTCTTTTTTTAAAACCACGATGGAGTGTCGAACGAAGCACTAACAGGTTTTTTAGGACTAAGGGAATGGCGCTCTAAACTCATGCTGATGCAAAGACTTACAGCGCTTTTCGGATCAAGTGTGTTTGATGTCAAAGTTTGGTTCATTTTGTTGGTTTGCAAGCTATTTTTCCATAACTTGCACTGCACAATAGCAAATCTCACCTTATTTATCTCATAATTCGGACATTATGTTTCATAATTGACTTTGTCTCATAATTCTAAATATATTGTTCATAATGACTTTCCATTATGGCTTTATATCTCCTAATTCCAACTGCATGTTTCATAATTATGCCTTTTTATCTCATAATTATTAATATATGTATCATAATGAGTTTCCATTATGACTTTATGTCTCATAATTACGACTTCCTTTTTCATAATTGACATAATTTTAACATTATTTCCATAATTCTGACTTTATATCTCATAATTCCACCTTTATTTATCATAATTATTCCTTTATATCTCATAATTCAGACATTATTTGTCATAATTGACTTTGTCTCATAATTCCAAATATATTGTTCATAATGACTTTCCATTATGGCTTTATCTCCTAATTCCAACTTAATGTTTCATAATTATGCCTTTATATCTCATAATTCAGATCGTTTTTCATAAGTGACTTTTTATCTCATAATTATAAATATATGTTTCATAATGAGTTTGCATTATGACTTTATGTCTCATACGACTTCCTTTTTCATAATTGACTCTGTCTCATAATTTTAACATTATTTCCATAATTTTATCTCATAATTCCACCTTTATTTATCATAATTATGCCTTTATATCTCATAATTCAGACAGTTTATCATAAGTGATTTTTGTCTCATGATTCCAAATATATTTTTTATAATGACGTACCATTATGACTTTATATCTCTTAATTCCAACTTTTCATAATTGAATTTGTCTCATAATTTCAACTTTATTTTCCATAATTATGACTTTATATCTCATAATTCATAATGACTTTCCATTATGACTTTACATCTCAAAATCTTTACATATTTTTTCATATTTTTAACATTACTCACAACTAATTATGAATTTCTCAGAATCATGACTTTATATCTCATAATTATGACTATCTCATAATTATGACTTTATATCTCTTATATCTTATCTTATATCTCTTATATCTTATATCATAAATATATACATTATTTCTCATAATTCCTTTTTTTTATATATATGTATCTATGTATCTCAAAATGTTAATTTTCTTTCTGTGACTTTCTTCATTTGAAGTGTATCTCATAATTACCCGTTTAATTTTCTACTTCTATGCATAACTGGGCTTCCATACAATCCAGACTATCTCTGGTTCCGTCCAATCACTCGAGGTCCTTCCTCAATCCCTTTAGTCCTGCTTTAGTGCACAGAAATGCTCTGCATCAAAATGACTGTGGTGTTTTACATGCATTTCACGTTCCTCAGCAGCGGGTCGTGTGGAACGGCGAGCGTATGGCAGTGAGTGTGGGGTGTGAAACGCATGGCGTCAGGCACGCGCGCGTGGGTGGATGCGGGTTGTATTCCAACACCTTTGTGAGTCGTGTGTGGGTGGAGATGTTGAATAAACACGTTCCCGAAGCTTCTGTGCTGCTTTCATGAGCGAGAAACGCTCCCACATTTGATGTTTGGAGGAACTGACGACCGAATCACCTCTTGCAGAGAGCGGAGGAGGTCAGCGCCATGGGGAAACAATAATACACATGAGATATTACGCATTAAATATGGATATTTTATAACACAGCCGTTCTGATGCTTGAGTTCTATTGAGCGTTATTTGCTTTGCCTGATATCGGCTCCTTCGGGAAGAGTAGCACCACCTCAGAAAGTGTTAAATTTCTCAACACGAGGAAGTACGGCACAATTTTGTTGCTTAATGGATGGTGTAATAAGCCACTATAATAAGGATTGTGCTGCTGAGTCCTGTGCCATTACCGTCCTGAAACATGCTTTGTCACACGGGCACTAATGTGGAATGAATCAAAATATCCATTAAGCATATGTCTCATGATTCGAGCCCGAACGAATGTTTATGAATTTCATGTTTGCATTTAGCTTTAAAGGATCAACACGCATCCCTACCAGAATGACAGGCAACAAATCCACTTCATTGACACTCTTCCTTGGGCTGTTTTAGAAGTTGTGTCGTTTTGTCTGGGTATTTGAGCATTTAATTCACTGGATTATCCAAAGAAATAGGCATTATCTCATTGTGATTTAATATACAAATCAGTTTTGGGGTTGATAATCTGGCAGAAATGCTACTGAAAAAGATAAAGTGATGACTGATGGTAACTTCATTGGCAATTTAAGTGTCTCTTGGTCCATGTTATACTATTAGTATCACTATTACTGTTTTATTTAATACATTATCCAAAAAAATAAAGTATGCATAACCTCATGGTGATTTAATATATAGCCTAGTGCATACCTGGGGTTGAAAATCTGGCATAAATCTGAATTTGATATACAAATCATCACATTACATTTATATAAAAAAATTTGGACAGACTGACTGGCAACAAATCACCTTCAATGTAACTTTCAGTGTCTCGTCTTTGCTCCATTTTATACTATTAGTGCCAAGGTTTTGGGTGTTTTTGTGTTTATTTCAATGGATTATCCAAAAAATTGGCAAAGCTGGCAAAAATGCTATTGCAAAAGATGGCCATTTTGGACAGAATGAATGTGTTATGGTGTCCTAGTCAGCAAATTGAAACCTCCGGTCAGTCACAAAACCCAATGGCTCTCAAACAGGAAAGTTAATTACCCAAAGTGATTTACTTAGGAAAATGTTGAGTTTCCCACCACTGGAGATGAATTACAGCATTATCCGTCGCATGTGTGTGTGTTTGAGCGGCGACACGCAAGGTTGGATACAATTAGATAATTCATGATTCATAAAGCAGTGAAAATCCAATCATTAAAGATTAGCAGAGACGCCGGAGCTCGTCGTGTCCGTGATTTAAGATGGATCATTTTATTATCACGAGCTGCTTAAATGACTTCATACTCCTGCTTGAAACAATTAGAGAATGGTTTTGAAGGTTTCGAGTGAGTGCATGATGCTTTCGCAGTTATTCCTCCTTTTCTTTCAGAACTAAAAATAAGCCAGCCTTATTTGAATGCAATCGTTCATGCATATTAATTGTGAAGTGACTAATTTCTGGGTTTGACACATGTGTTAGTCAGCGGTAGGCAGAGCTGCTTATCTCAGTGTTCATGTCAAACCCAAAATCTTCCAGCTCACCCCCTGCAACATGCTGCAATACTGATGTCTGCCCATGCAATCAGTTTATGAGCTTTAGTAAAGCAGTGTTTCTCTTCCTCACCGTTTAGCTGAGTGTTTGTGTCCCCGCGCAGCACAAGAGCTGCTGTATCTGCCATTGAACGCACAATAAATGGAGAGGCACAAAATGTAAAAGGAATTTGGTGTATTGAAAAGCCACCAAGCTCCGGAATGCTAATTCATTGGCCTTTTGATGTTTTCCCATTTATGGCACATAAAAGCCTCATTCTGCATTGGGAAAGAGATTTGGAGAGACATCAGTGAGTCGCGCTGTGGCCCGTGTTGTCACTACATTGGTTCGGTAGCGTGACAGTAGCTTAGCTGTTTTCAGAACAGTGTAGATTTTGTTGAAGTGTGACGAAATTGTTTGTTACTGTGTTTTTCACGTACTGTAGGATATCAACTACATAATACTATATAAATACTTATTACACTGAGGTATATAAAAATAACTATCATTCAATAGGTGTGTGTTTCATGTTTGGGGTCGGTAAGATTTTTTAGGATTTCTTTTAAGTCTTTTTTTTTTTGCTAACCAAGGCTGCATTTATTTAAATGTAATTTATTCCTGTGATCAAAGCTGAATTTTCAGCATCATTACTCCAGTCTTCAGTCACATGATCCTTCAGAAATCATTCTAATATGAAGAAACATTTATGATTATTATCAATGTTGAAAACATTGCTTCATATTTTTGTGGAAACTGTGAAACATTTTCTTGACATGAATAGAAAGGTCAGAAACACTTTAGTTTAGGGTCCAATTCTCACTATTAACTAGTTTCTTAATCGCATGCATATCACTAGAATATTGACTGTTTATTAGTACTTATAAAGCACATATTAATACATTATTCTGCATGACCGTATTTTACATCCCTAATCCTTGACCTAAACTTAACAACAACTATTAATAAGCAGTAATTATTGAGATTATTGAATTATTATTAGTTAATAGTGAGAATTGGACCCTCGTCTAAAGCGTGACCAAAACGTTCAAAAGAACAGCATCGTTTGTAAGATTATAAATGTTTTTACTGTCACTGTTGATCAATTGAATGCATCCTTTCTCAATAAAAGTATTAATTTCTTTTGGAAAAAAACTGACCCAAAACTTTTAAAGCTTCAAAATAGTTATTTTTGTTGGTAGCATAATATGTAGCTAACCCCATTTTCAAAAAGATAACATCAGAAGGCTAGAAACATCACCATCAGGCTTTAATAGCATAAATATAACAAATACACAGAAAGAAATGACAGAAACGGCTCGTGCGTGTTTGAAAATGGCAGCGAATGGGCTAAATGACTGTTTCCGCAGTAGTGTAGTAACCCAAGCAAATATTGCACTGCATAAACTCACAATTATCACGGATCGGAGGAGGGCATGAACGCAACAGATTGGTGATTACCATTGTGAGGGACATTAATTAAAGCTAATTAGTATTTGTCATTTTGACAGAACATATAAGGAGCCGCATTGGTTTAGCGGGAAACGCTGGCGCTCATTAAATGGACTGTAACAGGAGGAGATTACATCCAGGAGGAAGTCCATCAGTCACCCCCATGTGGGACGTTAATGGTATAATCGAGCGCTCAAAGGGTTGGCTGCTTAACTTACATTAAATATGAAATATGACTCTGTCCACCTCAATATGGCATGTCAAGACCTGATTTTTGTAAGTCTGTCGTGTTAAGTTTGAATAAATGATGTCAAGCACCTGGAGACGCGATTTGAATGATGGAACGAACTTCATTTATGTCCACATCAGTAATAGGTTGTAAATGTTTGAGTCATTTTGAACTATAGACAGATTGCTTGGTGTATTTTTTCTTAATTTGACTGCATGAAATCCAGTAATTTACAAACCTGCTCTAAACCACATAGTGGTGCTTCTTTAAGTCGTTTTACTTTTCTTTTATGTACAGAATTTGTTGCTTTACCATCGTCTCAGAATTCAAAAGTCTGAGGTTGGAAAGAAGTCTCTTCTGCTCACCGAGGCTGCATTTATTTGCTTAAAAACAGTAAAAGCAGTAATATTGTTGTGAAATATTTTTACAATTTAAAATAGCTGTTTTCTATGTGAATAAAACCTGAATGGTCACATGATCCTACAGAAATCATTCTAATATGATGATTTGCTCCTAAAGAAACATTTATGATTATCATCAATGTTGAAAACAGCTTCAAATTTTTTTTGTGGAAACTGTGAAACATTTTCTTTAGGATTCTATGACGAATAGAACAGCTTTTTTTTCCAAAATAGAATTTTTTGTAACATTATAAATGTGTTTACTGTCACTTTTTTATCAATTTAATGCATCCTTGCTGAATAAAAGTAGGCTACTAATTTCTTTAAAAAAAAAAAAAAAAAAAAGTCATTATGTTTGTTGTTTGTATGTTGTTGTTTTGTTTTTATTTGTTTTTGTCTGAAAGTTGCACAGCCTGAATCAGGTTTTGTGTGCAGAATGAACAAAGCCTAACTCTCTGTGTGTGTGTCTGTCTAGGTGGCGTGTGTATCGCTCAGTCTCTGAAGATCCCTCGGGAACCCAGGCCTGGGGAATTCGACAAGATCATCCGCCGGCTCCTGGAGACCCCCAACGCTCGGGCCGTCATCATGTTCGCAAACGAGGACGATATCAGGTGTCTCCTTTCTGTTCTTAAAAGACTTTCCCTGGCTAACCGTTCCCTGTTCCCTTAAAGATCTCCAGCTGAGAGAATCCCATCATCAGTGCCTTGAGAAAGAAAGGAAAGAGGAAGCAAAAGGGAAGCTGGCTGCGTTTACGAATATAATACCTGCACACTGAATCCTGTTTTATTATACATATACACTCACCTAAAGGATTATTAGGAACACCATACTAATACTGTGTTTGACCCCCTTTCGCCTTCAGAACTGCCTTAATTCTACGTGGCATTGATTCAACAAGGTGCTGAAAGCATTCTTTAGAAATGTTGGTCCATATTGATAGGATAGCATCTTGCAGTTGATGGAGATTTGTGGGATGCACATCCAGGGCACGAAGCTCCCGTTCCACCACATCCCAAAGATGCTCTATTGGGTTGAGATCTGGTGACTGTGGGGGCCATTTTAGTACAGTGAACTCATTGTCATGTTCAAGAAACCAATTTGAAATGATTCGAGCTTTGTGACATGGTGCATTATCCTGCTGGAAGTAGCCATCAGAGGATGGGTACATGGTGGTCATAAAGGGATGGACATGGTCAGAAACAATGCTCAAGCAGGCCGTGGCATTTAAACGATGCCCAATTGGCACTAAGGGGCCTAAAGTGTGCCAAGAAAACATCCCCCACACCATTACACCACCACCAGCAGCCTGCACAGTGGTAACAAGGCATGATGGATCCATGTTCTCATTCTGTTTACGCCAAATTCTGACTCTACCATCTGAATGTCTCAACAGAAATCGAGACTCATCAGACCAGGCAACATTTTTCCAGTCTTCAACTGTCCAATTTTGGTGAGCTCGTGCAAATTGTAGCCTCTTTTTCCTATTTGTAGTGGAGATGAGTGGTACCCGGTGGGGTCTTCTGCTGTTGTAGCCCATCCGCCTCAAGGTTGTGCGTGTTGTGGCTTCACAAATGCTTTGCTGCATACCTCGGTTGTAACGAGTGGTTATTTCAGTCAAAGTTGCTCTTCTATCAGCTTGAATCAGTCGGCCCATTCTCCTCTGACCTCTAGCATCAACAAGGCATTTTCGCCCACAGGACTGCCGCATACTGGATGTTTTTCCCTTTTCACACCATTCTTTGTAAACTCTAGAAATGGTTGTGCGTGAAAATCCCAGTAACTGAGCAGATTGTGAAATACTCAGACCGGCCCGTCTGGCACCAACAACCATGCCACGCTCAAAATTGTGCTCAAGGTTGTGCGTGTTGTGGCTTCACAAATGCTTTGCTGCATACCTCGGTTGTAACGAGTGGTTATTTCAGTCAAAGTTGCTCTTCTATCAGCTTGAATCAGTCGGCCCATTCTCCTCTGACCTCTAGCATCAACAAGGCATTTTCGCCCACAGGACTGCCGCATACTGGATGTTTTTCCCTTTTCACACCATTCTTTGTAAACTCTAGAAATGGTTGTGCGTGAAAATCCCAGTAACTGAGCAGATTGTGAAATACTCAGACCGGCCCGTCTGGCACCAACAACCATGCCACGCTCAAAATTGCTTAAATCACCTTTCTTTCCCATTCTGACATTCAGTTTGGAGTTCAGGAGATTGTCTTGACCAGGACCACACCCCTAAATGCATTGAAGCAACTGCCATGTGATTGGTTGATTAGATAATTGCATTAATGAGAAATTGAACAGGTGTTCCTAATAATCCATTAGGTGAGTGTATATATATATATATATATATATACCGCCTACTGCTTTTTAAAAAATTTAAAGTCCCCTGTAGTCAATCATTTTATCACTTAAAACTCATCTTTGATCACCAAAATTACATATTTAATGTTTTTTCCTTGAAAAAATAAAATCGTCATGCCTTAAAATATCTTGAATGAAACTCGACACCCTTGCCTCATTAGGTATACGTGGATCTATGAATATGCAAATGAGCCCTGCCTCCACTCACTCACTCAGCTCAGAGATCCACTGGTTGATGATCACACGTTGATCTGATTGGTTACAAGGTAGTTTGTGACGTCAGAAACACCAGCGATTTCAAACCGTGTTTTTGAGACTGTCTTTGGTTCACTGCAGTTTTAAGGAGAAAATACTCAGCAATGCTGTTGAATTTGCACATGAATTTGTCTTAAAGCATATTAAAAACACCACATAGACATATAAGCAACATTAAAAACTGGATATTCACCACAGGGTGAATTATACCAGACATTTCAAACACATCATCACATTGCATGTGATTGCATAGCTGTCTAAGCACAGCCCTGACGTCTAGGCTAAAACAAGGCAAGATTTGGGCTGTCAGTGAAAATTGTGTAGATGTCTAACCATATCCCAAGAATAGACGAGTCATCTAGAACATGAGCATGTCAAAGAAATGAAACCAAACACCTTGTAATCACTGTTTACTTTGCTTACATGATGGACTATCAGACACCTTGCAAGTTAACCAAATTCAAGGTTGTTCTGGCTGGAAGTGGGTTACTCATAGCCGGACTATATCGGGTCAACAGTTAACAGAGATGGTGAAATGACGGCTATTGCTTGCTGGGGATGGACGTCAGGGATAGACTGTGGCGTTTAGAGGTTCAATTGGTACTAAGTGTCTCAAAGTGTGGCAAGATAATATCCCACACCCCATTACACCAGCAGCTGATCCACTGATACAAGGCATACGGGTCCATGCTTTAGTGTTGTTTACAGCAAATACTGACCCGACTGTCTAAATGTTGCAGCAGAAATCAAGACTCATCAGAACAGGCAAGGTTTTTTTGTTGAGTCCGTGTGAATCGTAGCTTCAGTTTGCTGTTCTCGTCTGACAGGAGCACCGGTGTGTTTCTTCTGCTGCTGTAGCTCTTCTGCTTCACGGCTGAGACGAGTGCTTGTTTGAGTTACTGTAACCTCTCTATCAGATGAACCAGTCGTTCAACCAGCCATCAGCCATTCTCCTCTGACCTCTGGCATCAACAAGGCATTTTCACCAGCAGAACTGCCGCTCACTGGATATTTTCTCTTTTCTGGACCCTAGAGATGATTGTGTGTGAAAGTCCCAGTAGATCAGCAGTTTCTGCATTACTCAGACCGGCCCGTCTATCACCAACAACCATGACACATATGAAGTCACTCTTTTCTTCCCCGTTCTGATGTTTAAACTTCAGCACGTCGTCTTCACCATTTCTACAAGCCTAAATGTATTGAGTTGTTGCCATATATGATTGGCTGATTAGATTTTTGGGTTTAGCAATTGAACAGGTGTACCTAATAATGTGGATGGTTAGTGTGTGTATAGAGATAGACTGCGTCCGAAATCGCATACTTTAGTTGGTACTTATTTTGAATAAGAAATTCTTCTCGAACGCTATATAGTATGTTCTATGTAGTATGACTATGTGTAGTATGAATATGAATGTGTGTAGTATGAATATGAATGTGTGTAGTATGTGTGCAGTATGAATATGAATGTGTGTAATATGAATGTGTGCAGTATGAATGTGTGTAGTATGAATATGAATGTGTTTAATGTGAATGTGTGTAGTATGAATATGAATGTGTGTAATATGAATATGAATGTGTGTAATATGAATGTGTGCAGTATGAATATGAATGTGTGTAATATGAATGTGTGCAGTATGAATATGAATGTGTGTAGTATGAATATGAATGTGAGCAATATGAATGTGTGTAGTATGAATATGAATGTGAGTAATATGAATGTGTGTAGTATGAATATGAATGTGAGTAATATGAATGTGTGCAGTATGAATATTAATGTGTGTAGTATGAATATGAATGTGTGCAGTATGAATATGAATGTGTGTAGTATGAATATGAATGTGTGCAGTATAAATATGAATGTGTGTAGTATGAATATGAATGTAGTATGAATATGGATGTGTGTAGTATGAATATGATGTGTGTAATATGAATGTGTGTAGTATGAATATGAATGTGTATAGTATGAATATGGATGTGTATAGTATGAATATGAATGTGTGCAGTATGAATATGAATGTGTATAGTATGAATATGAATGTGTGCAGTATGAATATGAATGTGTATAGTATGAATATGAATGTGTGTAGTATGAATATGAATGTGTGCAGTATGAATATGAATGTGTGTAGTATGAATATGAATGTGTGTAGTATGAATATGAATGTGTGCAGTATGAATATGAATGTGTGTAGTATGAATATGAATGTGTGCAGTATGAATATGAATGTGTGTAGTATGAATATGAATGTGTGCAGTATGAATATGAATGCGTGTAGTATGAATATAAATGTGTGTAGTATGAATATGAATGTGTGCAGTATGAATATGAATGTGTGTAGTATGAATATGAATGTGTGCAGTATGAATATGAATGTGTGCAGTATGAATATGAATGTGTGTAGAATATGAATGTGTGTAATATAAATGTGTGTAGTATGAATATGAATGTGTGCAGTAAGAATATGAATGTGTGTAGTATGAATATGAATGTGTGTAGAATATGAATGTGTGTAGTATGAATATGAATGTGTGTAGAATATGAATGTGTGTAATATGAATGTGTGCAGTATGAATATGAATGTGTGTAGTATGAATATGAATGTGTGTAGTATGTGTGTAGTATGAATATGAATGTGTGTAATATGAATATGAATGTGTGTAATATGAATGTGTGCAGTATGAATATGAATGTGTGTAATATGAATGTGTGCAGTATGAATATGAATGTGTGTAGTATGAATATGAATGTGAGCAATATGAATGTGTGTAGTATGAATATGAATGTGAGTAATATGAATGTGTGTAGTATGAATATGAATGTGAGTAATATGAATGTGTGCAGTATGAATATTAATGTGTGTAGTATGAATATGAATGTGTGCAGTATGAATATGAATGTGTGTAGTATGAATATGAATGTGTGCAGTATAAATATGAATGTGTGTAGTATGAATATGAATGTAGTATGAATATGGATGTGTGTAGTATAAATATGATGTGTGTAATATGAATGTGTGTAGTATGAATATGAATGTGTATAGTATGAATATGGATGTGTATAGTATGAATATGAATGTGTGCAGTATGAATATGAATGTGTATAGTATGAATATGAATGTGTGCAGTATGAATATGAATGTGTATAGTATGAATATGAATGTGTGTAGTATGAATATGAATGTGTGCAGTATGAATATGAATGTGTGTAGTATGAATATGAATGTGTGTAGTATGAATATGAATGTGTGCAGTATGAATATGAATGTGTGTAGTATGAATATGAATGTGTGCAGTATGAATATGAATGTGTGTAGTATGAATATGAATGTGTGCAGTATGAATATGAATGCGTGTAGTATGAATATAAATGTGTGTAGTATGAATATGAATGTGTGCAGTATGAATATGAATGTGTGTAGTATGAATATGAATGTGTGCAGTATGAATATGAATGTGTGCAGTATGAATATGAATGTGTGTAGAATATGAATGTGTGTAATATAAATGTGTGTAGTATGAATATGAATGTGTGCAGTAAGAATATGAATGTGTGTAGTATGAATATGAATGTGTGTAGAATATGAATGTGTGTAGAATATGAATGTGTGTAGTATGAATATGAATGTGTGTAGAATATGAATGTGTGTAATATGAATGTGTGCAGTATGAATATGAATGTGTGTAGTATGAATATGAATGTGTGTAGTATGTGTGTAGTATGAATATGAATGTGTGTAATATGAATGTGTGCAGTATGAATATGAATGTGTGTAGTATGAATATGAATGTGTGTAGTATGAATATGAATGTGTGCAGTATGAATATGAATGTGTGTAGTATGTGTGCAGTATGAATATGAATGTGTGTATGAGTACTGTGAATTCGGACATACTTCTTTGGTCACATACTGTTTCTCACTTACTAGTAGGGAAGTGTGTGATTTGGGACGCAGCCATAGAGCGATTAAGAGGGGAGGAACAGCTAAAACACACTCATTAACACACTTCTCCTAACGCACCGTCCCTCCCAGCAGCCTCTGCTCAACTCCCTCCTTTATCTCAGTTGCCACCTGTATATTGTCTAACTTTACTGCACTAAGTACAGATGGAAAGCAATTAAGAATGCTGGAGAGGGTGTGAAGTGAGGCTTTCTGTGCCTGGAGGGAGGGATGCTCTACTTTCCTCTGCTTCTTCAGATTGTGGAGGTCCTCGCAGCTTTCCTGAGCCGGTCCCCGAGGAGCTGCTCTGCGCACACAGATTTGGCTTCATCACACAGAGACGAATAAAAAATGTTGGCTTTCCTGCCATCTATACATATGTTTGTTGATTTAACAGCTGCTGATGAGTACAATATTTATTTTTATGCCTTGGAGGCGAATGCTAATCTGACTTCATACTGAAGTTGCATAGAGTTTTAAAGCAAGCTCAGGCAAAACAGGCGGAAAATGAGTGTTAAATGTTGGGCTTATTAACAGATTGACCGAGGGCATGCTAACTATTTCACTCTGTGAACATATATGGAGAGACTTAGGTTTAAGATAGTGAGAGTGAGATGAGTTTTAGCTTGAACTTATATCTAACTTTTTAGTTGATAACTGATAAGCATTTACTTTGATTCTGAATCAGACCTTTTCCATTACAAATTGGTTTTCTCAATTTCTCTTTTTGGATATCATCTTGGACATTCTGTACACAGTTAATCCAGATATTATTTAATAATTCTTGGGTTAATTTGTTCTTTCCAGTCACTTCTCTCTTCATCTTTCACAGTGACAGTGTAACGATGCATGCAGGGAAGCTGAAGACAGAAGACTCAGGTTCAAAACACTAATAAGTTTAATTCGTACTCAAACAGCAAGCAAACAGGCAGTGCAAACACTTCTCAACATAACAGAGACTGGACCAAGAGTGAAGGCAAAAGGCTGAGGCTTAAAGAGCTAATAAATGACACACAGCTGAAACCAATGAACTACTAATGACGGTAACCATGGAAACTGAACAAAGGCGGGAAACTGAACAAAGGAACATGTGAAACTCAGACATGAACAAAACAGGGAAACAGATCAAACACAAACATAACCCTGACTGACAGAATGAGCAATATCTTAACAGAACTCCTGTCCTCTTTCCCAAATCCCTCTCGATTAAAATATATATCCATGAGACAGCTGGACAAGATCTTTACAAGACACTTTAGAATAATGTTCATTAGTTTACGTTAGTTAACTACATTAGTTTGCACAAACTAATAATCATATTTTTGTTAATGTTAATTTCAACATTTACTAATACTTAATAAAAATCTTGTTAATGCACCGTGAACTAACATGAACAAACAATGAACAGCTGTATTTGTATTAACTAACGTTAACAAAGATGAACAAATACAGTAACAAATGTATTGCTCATGGTTAGTTCATGTCATACATTAACTAATGTTAACTAATGAACCTTATTGTAAGTGTTACAGATCTTCTTAAGGCTTTAGCATCTCAGAGTCTCTGACGTGAGTGAGGAACGAGTGTGTCTTTATCTGAATATCAGTCGCAGAGCCTGCAGCTCCTGACACACATTTATCTGAACTCAAGCGCTTCACTAGATGAGATATAGATGTGCTGTTTGAGGCTGATGTATCATTGTTTCTGTCCACAGACGAGTGCTGGATGCTGCCAAGAGGAGCAACCAGACGGGCCACTTTCTGTGGGTCGGGTCTGACAGCTGGGGAGCCAAGATCTCTCCGGTGATCCAGCAGGAGAAAGTGGCGGAAGGAGCCATAACCATCCTGCCCAAAAGAGCCACGGTGGACGGTGTGTACATGTGACATATACTATCGATCGCTCAAGTGTTTTTGAAAGAAGTGTCTTTTACTCACCAAGGCTGCATTTACTTTACTGTGAAAACAGTGATATTGTGAAATATTATTACAGTTTAAAAGTTTTTATATTTTGATACTTATTAGAATATCATTTATTTATGTGATGCAAAGCTGAATTTTCAGCATCATTACTCCAGTCTTCAGTGTCACATGATCCTTCAGAAATCATTGTAATATGATGATTTGATGATCAAGAAACATTTCTGATTATTATCAATGTTGAAAACACTTGGATTCTTTGATGAATAGAAAGTTTAAAAAATATATATATTTTTTTAACACTTTTTTAACATTATAAATGACTTTATAAATGACAGTTTTGATCAATTTAATGCATCCTTGCTGAATAAAAGTGTTAATTTACCCCCTCCCCCAAAAATACATTATTTTTCATAAAAACATAAAAAAATTCAATTTTCTTTTAAGTATTGACCCAAACTGTATATTTTTAACTGTATATTATTTACGCTAGTTAAAGCTACACTGTGTAACTTTTTTAGTTGATTCTTAGCAAAAAACACTTAGTTCTTTCAAAAATATCTGTGCTCATTAATGTATATTTACTTCTTTCAAGTAATAAAGTATTCTCTTAAGTTTATAATCTGCCATTGAAAGTACATACGGGTGTGGGGTTCGAATGCCAGTCGCCATGTTGCCCCTCCATCTTGAAACTACATTAGCCAAAGAGGGACATGCCTGTAAATTCAAGCTTCGCCTTTTGCGTTTTTCACTCAGTGACACCGTGACGAATGCGAGGGGGAGATTACTCGCGAGCTCGCGAGTGCCGGCAGATTTGAAAGATAGTGTGGTGTGTGTGTGTGTGTGTGTGTGTGTGTGTGTGTGTGTGTGTGTGTGTGCGTGCGTGCGTGCGTACTCACATTTGAAAGAGAGAATTAAAACGTCAACGCGACAGACAAATCAGCAAGACCATAGTCAATATTGGAGTAACTTTTCCCAGATGGAAAGAGCTCATGAGGAGAAAAGATTTTAAAACGGACGCCGAGGTTGCCTGCTTTCTTCTCGACAGGTAATTCAGCCTGTTGTAATTCATTTGTGTAAATTCGAAGTTTTATAACTTTGCTTGTCTAACCATAGCATGGTTGTGCATAACGCCAGAACGACCTCTAGTATAACTTCATCCTCGCGTCAATGGTGAAAAAGTATTGTTTACCTTGTAACATAAATCTGTGCTGCGACGGATCACAGGTAATGAATAGTTTTAAAGGCGCAATTTTTTAAGCTATATAAAAAAAGGACACTGTAAATTTTAGTTATTTTTAATTGCTTTTACTTTGTACACATTGTAACGTTAGCCTAATCTGATTATGCTGGGATAGCCGATTCCAAGGGTGACGTTTACCTCCTGACATCTGTCCTGTAGTTTTATTCATTTTAGACGTATTATTGTTTATTATTGTCATGGACGAAGTCGATAACTGGAAGCTATGTTAATCTTGGAATAATACGGCCACCGTAGGAGTTAAAACGCCCTCGGAATTGAGAGGAACAGAATCTAATATTCACTGGGTAGTCATATACAATTTCACCGCTAGATGGGGGTAAAAATCACACAGTGTAGCTTTAAGTTACGCTACTTCATATTTTTGTGGAAACCATGATGCATTCTATTCTTTGATGAACCGAAAGTTCAAAAGAACAGCATTTATTTGAAATAGAAATCTTTTGTAACATTATTAATACTTTTTGAATGCTGGTGACAATTCACAGAGCCCCTAAAGGGAAATAATGGTGGAAAAATATGGGATGGAAGGAATATATTTCAATGCTTTTGCATTCTCTCGCAAATGTTTTGTGTTCCCCAAGAAACTTTGCATTTGCTTGCTAAACTTTTGAGTTCTTTGTGAGTGAATGCAAAGTTTCTCGGTTTCTCAGATAACGCAAAAAGCATTGACAAATATTTTTTGCTCCCTTCTCATAGTGTTTTCCTTCACCATGTCCCTTTTGGGGCTCCATAGCAATCAATTATTAATTAAACTAATTATTTGTTAGTAACCAGAAAATCGATATTTAGCAAAACGATATTTAGAACTAGATAATGATTTAAATAAATATAAAAAGGAAAACCTGAAAATATCAGGGAATTTAAAATTGTGATTACCAAGCTGAAGGAAATAAAACCTTAAAGGGCTCTATTTTAACGATCTGAAACGCAAGTATTAAACGTGAAACGCAAGTAACTTTGTGGGCGGGTCTCTGGCGTTGTTGCTATAACACCGGCGGGATAAATGACTCTTGCGCTCGACGCAAATCTAAAATGGGTTGGTCTAAACGTGAAATAAACCAATCAGAGCGTCATCTCACATTCCCTTTAAGAGCAGGGGTGCTTGTTCCATGGCGGATTGCTATTATAACGGCGGATTTGCAGGAGCGGTTCACAGCCGAGGAGACCGACGTTCTCGTCAGGGCCGTAAAACACAGAGAAGTGACATTGGGGATGGAGAAACACACCCAAATTAGCTTCGGTTAAACAGGCGTATAATAATTTGGGTAAATGTGTAAGCTAGATTTATGCCTATTTTTTCACATCTTCATGGACACCACAATGATTTCCCTCGTTTGGAATATTTTTCCTTGTAATTATGTATGGTTTGCAAAAATGTGAACTGCTGCGTCTGTGTAGAGTAGAGAAGCAAAGTGTATGTGCGTTGTGCACACGCTACATTCTGGCCAAGCATGCGCCCTTAAAATAGCATCTGAATAACGCGCCACTGACTTTAGACGAGGTTTCTCCTGGTCAGTGGCGGAATTGTTTTCTGAAACTGCAAAATAGCACCAGGGAACGTTTGCACCGGAACACGCCTCCTCTTTTCGCTGAACCGCCCCCGGGAGCGCAAGTTCATTCCCTAATTTACCGACGTGCGTCTGTGGAGGGAAAAGTCCGCTGTGCGTCGGGTGCAAACTAGGAATGATACATGCGTCGGTGTACAAAGTCAATTGCGCTGGGTGCAATATAGGGCCCGAAAAGTCACAGTAAATCATAAAAAATTCAATAGTGAATCTATTTTTTCCCCCTGCTTTTAGTGAACTAGTTCTGGCTATAAATGAGTTTTGTGAGTGCAATCTCTATAAAATGATTTATTTTTATTTTTTTTTAACTGGAAAACAATATAAAAAGACATGGAAAATCATGAAAATGTCATGGAATATCTTTTCATTTTTATTTAATGATCCTTTTGTTGTAGGCAAAAAAAAACAAAAAAAACTTGGGTGTATTCAACTAAACTGGTCAACAATCTTACTGTCATTTCAATAGAAAAAAGTTCTCACTGTACCTGAATTCACCCATTAGATCGCAATGCTCAGACTTAGTGGAGACATTTATTTCTGCTCTCCAATGTTGTCAGACAAGCATTGCTAATAATTAGCATCATAGTCCGACACTTAATACCGTATCCATACAGTGGCGAGTGCATCCCAGCCTCCTCCTGGTGGTTGTCTGCACTCAAGTAATCATAGCACTGTCCCTCAAGCAGCGGCTCTCGGCTTTCAGGCAACAGCTTGGGAATAGACCCACCAATTTGAGCACTTTTGTCAGAACACATTGTATAATTGTGTCTGTGGGGACAGGGATTAGACGCAGACATCCAGACAGGAATACCGCCGAGGATTTACAAATGCTCTGCCACTTAACTGACACAAATGTGTGTCATTCCTTTAGATGCTTGTCTCCTTTCCCAGTCCATAATTTTAATTATTTAATGCTACTACTACTACTAATAATAATACATTTAAAATGTATAGTGCATATACTGTTTATGTTGTTGTAGTGATTTTTTATTGTGCCAAAAAATAGCAGTTGCTGTAAGTGGTCGACCAATCACAACAGACTGGGTCATCTGACCAATCAGAGCAGAGTAGACCAATCACAACAGACTGGGCCATCTGACCAATCAGAGCAGAGTAGACCAATCCCGAACAGACTGGGCCATCTGACCAATCAGAGTAGAGTAGACCAATCAGAACAGACTGGGCCATCTGACCAATCAGAGTAGAGTAGACCAATCCCGAACAGACTGGGCCATCTGACCAATCAGAGCAGAGTAGACCAATCACAACAGACTGGGCCATCTGACCAATCAGAGTAGAGTAGACCAATCACAACAGACTGGGCCATCTGACCAATCAGAGCAGAGTAGACCAATCCCGAACAGACTGGGCCATCTGACCAATCAGAGCAGAGTAGACCAAACACAACAGACTGGGCCATCTGACCAATCAGAGTAGAGTAGACCAATCACAACAGACTGAGCCATCTGACCAATCAGAGCAGAGTAGACCAATCACAACAGACTGGGCCATCTGACCAATCAGAGTAGAGTAGACCAATCAGAACAGACTGGGCCATCTGACCAATCAGAGTAGAGTAGACCAATCACAACAGACTGAGCCATCTGACCAATCAGAGCAGAGTAGACCAATCACAACAGACTGGGCCATCTGACCAATCAGAGTAGAGTAGACCAATCACAACAGACTGAGCCATCTGACCAATCAGAGCAGAGTAGACCAATCCCGAACAGACTGGGCCATCTGACCAATCAGAGCAGAGTAGGCTCTCAGAAAGGCGGGGTTTCGAGAGACCATATCCTTGATTGAAGCATTTCAGACACTGTGAGAAAAGGATGCATATAAACCTATTGTATGAGACTTTATGTATGAGGCACTTTAACAATAAACAATAGTATATTTTTAACTTAACATTAACCTAGATTATCAAATGCTGTAAAAAATGATTGCTCATTTTTAATTAATGTTACCTAATGTATGATGCTTAATGTTAATCAATTAAACCTTAATGTAAAGTGTTACCAAAATAATGTGTACTGTATGATTTTTACAAGAACAATTTAAAATACTATTTCAGTCTTTCTACTTCAAAACTTTTCCATTGTTATTTTGCATTTCTCTGTAATTCATTCCTTCAGATTCTTATCGCTTTCTTTTCCTCTCCTCTCTCTCCTCAGCGTTCGATCGCTACTTCCGCAGTCGCTCGCTCTCCAACAACAGAAGGAATGTGTGGTTTGCCGAATTCTGGGAGGAGAACTTCGGATGCAAGCTCGGGATGCACGGAAAACGGCCCGGAAGCCTGAAAAAGTGCACCGGTAAGATGTGTTTGTGTTCGAGACATTATTTATTTAGGTCAGCCACTCATCTCTGAAAGAGAAAAAGGAAGATGCAACAAAAGCCAAATGGCTTCGAGAGGACAGGAAGTGACACGTCTCTTCAGGGCTGTCAGGTGCCCGTGCTCGAGCCGTCAATGCAAACAATAGTGTCCAGTGTCTGACTTCATCCTTACTCTCCTCTCTCCTGTCCTAAAGGTCTAAGTGTGCCCGGATTGACAGTCTAACACAACTGAACAGAAGGCACGTTTATGGGTTCATTAACTGCCGAACCACACATTTGTTTCACTCGTTAGTTTCTCTGACAATGTTCGAATGTCGCTTGTGTTGCGACTGTAAATTTCCACACCCACCATTCTGTGGGGAATTGATTGGATGGTTGTGGTTCGCTATTGGCTGATGTCATGTGAGTGACAGGTAGAGCCCCGCCCTCATCAAGAGATGATGTCACTGCAGGAGGGAGGGGAAGTTATTCTGATTCAAGATTATGATGCACATGAATGAAAAAAATTATAATAATGATGTGCACGGAAAAATAATTTATAATATATATTGCATTATTCCATAAAAAAATAATATGACTTGGTATGTCATAAGTTTGACTTTTATATAACACCATGTATTAACTGATATGCAACTGTATTCCTTTGAATGCAATGCAAGTAGCTTTGGTTAAAATTCATAAGTGTGAAGTCTGTCAATTTGAATTTCATGGCGACTTTAATAAAAATATAGATAACCAGTATTAGTATTTTTAAAAACAATATAGGCTGATCTCTACAGTAACTGTGACCGTATGCCAGGGGGAATGTTGTATTGTTACAACAATTGGGATGCAATCTGCTGTCAGCCTGGAGCTGCCTGTCGACACACACACACACACACACACACACACACACACACACACACACACACACACACACACACACACACACACGGCGGTCAGATGGAGAGGAAGCTCAGTGTGTGGCGTGAGTCACTGTGCTAATCTGAGGGGAACACAGAGTGTGTGATCTGGTCTACCTGAGTCCTGCGACCTCGTCCCACAACATGAGCTCACACAAACCCGGGTCAGAATCACAGTGACCGTCAGCAGAACCTGAACATCAGCCTTGACCTCCAGCACTCCAGTTCAGATAATGCAGACGCTGACGCAGGCTTTCAGAGGTTACTGTAGCTGAGTTGAGTTGAGTTGTGTGTGTGTGTGTGTGTGTGTGTGTGTGTGTGTGCGGGGGGAGGGTCCTGGTCCTGGTCCTGGTCCTGGTCCTGGTAAACCCTATATAATGGGGACCTTGACCTTGTGGGGACATTTTTTGGTTCACATGAGGAAAACAGCTTATAAATCATACTAAATTATGTTTTTTGAAAATGTAAAAATGCAGAAAGTTTTCTGTGTTGGTTTAGGGGTCGGGTTAGTGTGTGTGTGTGTGTGTGTGTGTGTGTGTGTGTGTGATGGGTAGGTGTAGGGGTCGGGTTAGTGTGTGTGAGTGTGAGTATGTGTGTGTGTGATGGGTAGGTGTAGGGGTCGGGTTAGTGTGTGTGAGTGTGAGTATGTGTGTGTGTGATGGGTAGGTGTAGGGGTCGGGTTAGTGTGTGTGAGTGTGAGTATGTGTGTGTGTGATGGGTAGGTGTAGGGGTCGGGTTAGTGTGTGTGAGTGTGAGTATGTGTGTGTGTGATGGGTAGGTTTAGGGGTCGGGTTAGTGTGTGTGAGTATGTGTGTGTGTGTGATGGGTAGGTTTAGGGGTCGGGTTAGTGTGTGTGTGTGTGAGTATGTGTGTGTGTGTGATGGTAGGTTTAGGGGTCGGGTTAGTGTTCATGTTTTTCTATACTGGTGGGGACTTCAACCTGAATGCACACAGACTCATGGGGACTCGTGTCACAGTGGGGACCTAAATAGAGGTCCCCATGGGTAAACAAGCTTATAAATCATACAGAATGAGTATTTTTGGAAAATTAAAAATGCAGAAAGTTTTGTGTGATGGGTAGGGTTAGGGGTAGGGTTAGTGTAAGGAGATAGAATATACCGCTTGTACAGTATAAAAACCATTAAGTCTATGCAGAGTCCCCACAAAGATAGTGAACCAGACATGTGTGTGTGTGTGTGTGTGTTTGTGTGTGTCATTTTGAATGATAATACATTACTTTGCATTACTTTGCGTGTGTGCGTGCATGTTAATGCAGGATAATATAAGTGTGTGTGCATTATATCAACTACAAAATGATATTCTTACTCGGTATCTTTGACTTGTTTTACAGTACAAATATTAAATCAAGATGGATTTACTTGAGACGCAAAATGACTTAAAGGGTTAGTTCAGCCAAAAATGAAAATATATTCACCCACATGTCGTTCCAATCCCATAAGATTTATTTTCATCTTCATAACACAAATGAAGCTGAGATTTCAGTCCCTCCATTGAAAGCCTATTCACCCCAAACTCTAATGCTTCAAAAGTGTTCAAAAAATGTACATGTGAATTGAGCGGTTTAATCCAAGTCTTCTGAAAAGACACGATCACTTTATATGATGAATAGGTTTAATTGAGGCTTTTATGAACACTGATCAGCAAAAACACACATATATATTTAGCTGGAGACCAACTGTGGCTTTTCCTCCTGTACCTTTAAGGCTTGGATACTGTATGTAAATTACCTTTATTGGGAAAGACTAATGTTGTAAATTGGCTGAATCCTGCACAGGTGATAATATGCAAATGTGCATTCATTAATATGTTAATGAGCTTGTGCAGCACAGTTGTGGATGGACTGGAGATTTTTATATACAGCACATCAAACTTTTATTATTTCAAACGAGCAAGAAAATCCACAGTGCGCCCTGCTATCTGATACTAAACGAAATAAAAACTCAGCAGAGCTGCTATTAAATCTACAGTAAAGAGGAGAGTGAGAGTTGCAGTTGAGTAGTAAGAAAGCCATTGTGAGTGACAGAAGATTTGAATGTACGCTTGGAAAAGCGCACAGGGGAACGAACGCAACCCTTTCATATTAGGAAACTTCCGCCCCTTCTGAGAGAACGTGCTTGACATAATGAACATAATTATACCATCACACACACCGCCAGCACTCATATTCTGTGACGTCTCAGTCGTTCGCAGTATCAGTTGTTTTTCGCACTCAAACACAGCAACGGCACCATTAGCGGAAAAGCTTCATCACACGCTTTCTTCAAACAAACGAACAAAAGCACCACAGCAGTTCTCAGCAAAGCAGCCGCTCTTTAACAAGTTGAAGCAGGTTCATTTTGCTGAATGCAATGATATAAGAATTTGTTTAGCAGGTGATTATCAAACAAAGAGGAGAATTCTCAGATATGTACATCAGCTTTTTAAAATTGTAATAATATTTGAATGTTTTTACTTATTTTTGATCACATAAATGCAGCCTTGGTGAGCAGAAGAGACTTCTTTTTTTAAATATATGTGTGTATATATATATATATATATATATATATATATATATATATATATATATATGAAGAGTTCAGATGCAAAAGCCTCTAAGTGCCATCTGAAATTTTCTTCTAGAATGATCATTTTTATCAAGCTCGTATATTTAAGTTCAGTAATTTCACTTAAATGACAATTAATAGGTAATTTGCATTACCATTTAATTGAAATTATTGAACTTAAATATACGAGCTTGATGAAAATTATCATTCTAGAAGAAAATTTCAGATGGCACTTAGAGGCTTTTGCATCTGAACTCTTCATATATATATATATGAATGTGTGTGTGTGTGTGTGTGTGTGTATATATAACTTAATTATTAAAAAAAAAATTGATTTTGTATCTGTGTTTTAACAGACTAGGTGTGTCTTTATGTGTTAAAAATAATGTTTGCATAATGAATAATGACAGGTTTAACTTTCAAATTGATATTGTTTTGCTCAGTCATTATGAAGCCTCCATCTACTTCTAATTGCATGTGTAAATGTTATCGACAGACTGCCAGAGCTGATGCAAACCTCTCTGCGCTCTCTACTCTCCCATGATAATGCACACAGTAACTCAAGCCACGAGGCCACTGCCACACACTAAAAGAAAAGAAACACACTGCTGGTTGTGTGTGCAGAATTACAGCTGCATTTAAGCTTGCAGACTGACAGAAAACTGAGCGGAATAGAGCGCTTTTAGGGCTTGCATAGTTAAGCATCACTGTTGCTTTTGCTCAGAATTAGGCTTATGGATTTGACAAACCTAAAGTATTAAACAGCATTGCAGTGTTTGTGTTACTGGCATGCATAATTCCTCAAATCATGTGTTTTCTAGGGGAGAGGTGTGCTATTACCTTTCTAATTGGTCATATTTGTTATAAATCATGCTTTTGACTGAGTATAACAGCATTGCAACAATACTTAGGAAAGCGTTGGATTGTGGTCAGAAGAATTGCATAGCAATTTTTTCTGAATTTTCCTCAAATGTATTTATTATTTAAATATGTTATGATTATTGAAAAATGCACTTTCAAAAACAACATGATGACCAACGTTTTTACTATTAGTTGAAAAAAACGAACTATTATTATTATTATTATTATTATTATTATTATTATTATTATATTACACAATCATATATATTTGTTGGCCAAATATACAGTTTAAAAGTTTAGGGTCAGTATTTAAAAGATAATGGAAAATCTTTAATTTAAAAGAAAAGGATTTTTTTTAAATGGGGGGGGGGGGGGGGGGGGGTAATAATAAGTGTTAATAATAAAACAAATTAACACTTTTATTCAGCAAGGATGCATTAAATTGATCAAAACTGTCATTTATAATGTTAAAAAGTGTTTAAAAAAGTGTTTTTTAAACTTTCTATTCATCAAAGAATCCAACAGTTTCCAACATTGATAATAATCATAAATGTTTCTTGAGCATCAAATCATCATATTAGAATGATTTCTGAAGGATCATGTGACACTGAAGACTGGAGTAATGATGCTGAAAATTCAGCTTTGATCACAGGAATAAATTACACTTTACAATATATTGCAACAGTTATTTTAATTTGTAAACACATTTCACAATTTTACTGTGTTTTTGATCAAATAAATGCAGCCTTGGTGAGCAGAAGAAGAAAAAAAAGTAGTAGCCTATATACTTCACAATTCACCAATCATACAGTATCTAAATTGATAGAAATCAAAGGCAGATTATGTTTCTGCGAGGACTACTATCAGCTCCTGGATCCAATTCAAATCAATGTCACGCTTGACAGACTGTAAAGAGGAAAGAAACACAAACAAAAACATTACGCTGTCGCACACACTCCAATCTCATCTCTGTGTGTCGACGTGATCTTGTTAAAACCCTCCGTGTGTTTGACTGCTGCAGACGACGTAAATAACAACTAAACAAAAGAACACCTCGGTATGATGTGAAAATCTCCACAATCATGCGGCTGAAGGGAAAACAGGACCACGATTTCATCACCTCACATGTCAACACTAATGCGTATCCAACACATTTACAGCTTTTTTACTCTTCATAGAAAACTTGCAGTCGGTCACAGACCTGTCAGCGCAAAAAAGCTCTTTCATCACAACCAGAGACGCTCCAGCCAGGTTGAAGTGTGTTTTCAAATATTGATGAACTTATCTTGTAGAAAGCTCTCCTGTCAGGCTATCAGCGCTTCTACACAGCCATGACATTAAATACAACACACACTAGACCTTCAATACCGCTGTTTCCTAAATAAAGCCATCGATTGCCCAGCGTCAATATGTCTAATGATGGAAGACAGTGACGCTGAAACGCCAGGCTTGTCTGTAATGAAGCTGCGGATGGTGTCTCGTTCGGTCATTGAGTGAGTAAACAAGGGCTGTTAGTTGAAACACCCAGACGAACACAAACACGAGTGTCAAGAGCGCTCGTGCTCTTATTAATAAGAGCTGGGTGGATTCGTCACCTCTGCATCATCAACACGGAAAACAATCATCCGGTGAGGAATCCATCGCGAGGCGCGTGTCGCGGTGACACGGATCATGGCAGGTGTAATTAAACAGCCTGATTGCTTGTAAAGAAAGACTCAGATGGAGACGAGAGAACGCCTGGGAAATGTATTCATAGACTGGAATAGTCAAATCAAAGCAAATATCCAATCACATTTAAACTCATGTCTTGCCTTCTGAAATGTTACCTCAAAAATTACCAGTAGCTACTTTAATAAACATGATTTGCATCTAAAAACGTATTACTTCTATTATATTGAATTAATTATGTGCACTCAGGGCCTAAAACGCCTGCCAATGGCCAGTTTACCGGCAATGAAACTGTTTATGCAAAAACTATTACCAAAATTTTAGATAGCAATGAAAATTCACAGTTTTCTATTCCAATTTCGATACCACAGCTAAAACGACAAGCCTAACTAATATAAATGTAAGACATTATTAAAGACAAGTAACAGTAGTTTTCAGATAGAGACATTGAATAAAGTAATCAAATGTAAAATAACACTGGATAGTCTTCACTGGATAAAAAAACAAATTAATCCTTATTAAAGTTTCAGAAGTTATTCAGTCAAGAGCAGCGAGTCATTTTTATTCTTTGCCTTTTGTTGTTTATTAACATTAAAAACACAGAGAGCTGCAGAAATATTAGGCTGCTGTCACTTTAAGAGTGAATGCACGGATCCAATACACTGATACTGATACACATGCGTTGTCTTTCTCCAGTGTCTACGTTCACTTAAGCCATAACCGGCAGTGTTTGCTAGGATACTCGCTGAGACAGGCAGTTTTATAACCTCATTTTGTGTGAATTTGACCATTCAAGCGCAAGAAGACGCAGCTTTCTGTGTGCGCGCTTCGGGTGTTTAAACTTCCCACACACGCGTGAGTAACAGATTGAGCTCCCTATCGCTCCTTCTTGCACTTGAATATTTAAATGGGCAATTCTTAAACTTTGGTGAATGTGCAGCGCTGGCCTGTGCACCGTCCCGAGCATCGTTCATGTTCTCACAACATTGCATTGTTAGAATTAGGGCTGCACGATTATGACAAAAATCATAATTGTCGATTATTCCTGATACAATTTACATTGAATGATGTTTTGAATAGCTTTATGCCATTGTTTGAAGCCACTGCATGACATATTGTTATATCAAAATAAACCAGCTGAAAACACTCTTCCTGGAAAACGTTTATTTTTGCTTTTCTATAGCATTAAGCCTCAAATGTCAAAAAAAAAATAATAAAAAAAATAATAATAATTATATATAATATATATATATATGTATAAAACAATTCAAGAAACCAAACCAAAGTAGGCCTAAATATATGCATGGTATATTATAATGTTATATTAAAACAAAAAAACAAAAAACAATGGGGAAAACCCTTAAGATAAGCTGTAGAAAGAACAACAACACATCTTAAGCACACAGAATAATGTAAGTGAACTTTTTTTTGTAATTGCACCTTTAAACGATTACATAATTGTGGCATCTGTAATTGTAATCGCGATTACAAATTCGATTAATTGTGCAGCCCTAGTTAGAAGTTATAAAAAATATTACCAGCCAACTAACGATTGACATCATTTCATACTCACCAACGTCGCTTTTAAAGTTTTTTTATTTTTATTTACTTTTTAAAAGAAGTCTCTTTTGCTCACCAAGGCTGCATTTATTTGATCATAAACACAGTAAAAACTATAATATTGTAAAATATTATTATTAATTAAAATAACTGTTTTCTATAAGAATATCTTTTTTTCAGAAATCATTCTAATATGCTGATTTGCGTCTCAAAAAACATTTCTGATCATCATCAATGTTGAAAACAGTTGTGCTAATTAAAAAATCCTTTGATGATTACAAAGATCAAAAGCGTTTATTTGAAATAGAAATCTTTTGTAACATTATAAATGTCACTTTTGATCAATTTAATGCATCCTTGCTGTATAAAAGTATTAATTAATTAAAAAAAAGATACATAAATGAATGATAAGTGTATATTATAATAGTATATGTTAGTTTTAATTCATCTGTTACATTAATAATCTGAAACACACATGCATGTTGCTGATCTGATTAACCCCTGAAGGGCCGTTTGAGACGTGTGTGTGTTGGTCGTTTAAAACCCTTCACAGACTGACCTACAATTCTGAACTCCTTGTCCTGTTGGTCAGAAAGTCTGACAGCGATTTGCACTGACAAATTCAGAGTCATCAGCGGCGATAACCACTTGTGATGTGACAGGTTCAGCAGAGTCTGATGTTTCTGCAGTAGAAATGCTATCTTTAACTTTGGAGCTGCTGTTGTAGTGTCACTTGTGTGGTTTATTTCTGTTTAATCCGAAACAAGAGAATGCTAAAGTGAATAAACCCCATGTGCATCTGATAAAAAGTCAAAGAAACGTGTCTTCATCTCCCTATAGAAAACACGACTATTAGCTCTCAGTGGGAAACAGGCATGGTGTCATTAGCTGAACGATGGAAGTTTGTCTTTCTCTGCTTTTCCCCCGTTCGTTCGGAGGGTTTCGTGGTTCATCATCACACGCCAGACTCATTGATCTCTCAGACATGAGAGCGCTCGTCTTCAGACAGAGGACGTATAATGGAGTAAAGGGTTTTGAAGACGGCAGGCGGTGTTTGGAGGATCGTGCTGTGAATGCTAAAGGCGCTCGATTACCCATCATGCACTGCGAATCACGCTGGAAATCACATGCTTGGCTTTTATCACATCATCTTCTGACTTTGTGACATGCACTTACTGTTCAGATGTGTGTCTCTTTTATGTTTCTGTAACACCAAGCGTTGTGAAGCCTCTCAGTGCTGCACTTGCTATAACTTGGCACCATTTAGAGCAATTTTGGCCATTTCATGGAAAAAACAAGAGAATAATTCAGAAACGCTGTGTATTTTCCTCTTTCCAAGTGCTGAAGGTTACTATCATTAAAGCACATCCTCTTCACATTTCGCTAGATTAGTTAGATTTTGCAAGAAGAAAAGGAAGATTTTTTTAAAATGTTTTAAATGTTACATTAGGTATTTTCATGTTTTCATTTACATTTGTTTTGTAATACCTGTGATTTTTAATGATGATTTAATTTTTTTTCTGTAAAACTTTTATTCACTGTTATCATTAAAATACAACAATACATAGGACTTTTTTATTTGAATCAGCATACTACCATTTATTAAAATAAAGTTATTTAAATGAAGTAAAAATAAATAAAATAATATGATAAATAAAATAAATAAAAATGTAAACTTTAAATTTAAATGTTATTATATATGCAATATATAATTATGAAATATTATACAAAATATTATTATATATACTACACTATTATTGGTTCTTATTTAGTTTAGTTTTATTGTATTTTAAATGTAATTTAATTTAAACAAACTACACATTTCAAATATATATAGATAGATACAGTGTATATATATATCTCATTACATTAATATTTATATTAATGTTCTTAGTAATTAGTTAATATTGTTATTGTTGTTATTATTTAGTTTTGTTTTATTGTACTTTAAATTGATTTTACTTTTTAATTGTATTGTAGCTTACATTTTATTTTATCTTTATTTCATTTATTTATTATACTATTTATTTGATTTAAAACAATAAAAAATTGAGATGGTGATGTGCGAAACTGGCATAAAGTTCCTTTTCAATGTGTTTTCTCATTTCGTTCTTCAGATTTTGAAGTAAAATATGACTTGGACGTGTTTCATGTGTTTTTTTCCTTCTATTTCTCCATTTCACCTCGTGGTGTGTGAGTGATGAATGGGCTCAGTCTGTCAGTGTGAGAGTCCTCTGCTGGAGTGTGTAATTTATTACCCTGAGTGAGTGGTAATTAAAAGCCAGCATCCTCAGTTGGGACTCTCACCTCGCTGAGGAACAGGAAGTCTAAGTGAACAAACAGCCTTGACTTCCTCTTCTGACACGACGGATCCGACTCCTGTGAGATTGGCGTCGGTCTCGCATCCCTGGAAAACTTTATCCCTGCAAACCCTGGAGAGCACAAGGTGGCAGAACCTCAGCCGCAACTCTTAATGCGATTTCACGCTCCGTATTATTGCCAACGATAACACTAGTCTCCGGTGCCATGCCGTGCTTTGACTCTTTCTTCGACCGGGCGAGCACTTACACAATGACTAACCTGCTGAAAAGAGGAGAACGCTTTGAAATAAAATAACAGTTGTCTGAATGTGTTTAGCCTTTCCTCACATGAATCAAAGCTGTTTAAAGTCCTGTATTGCACTGGCGACAGCACACCGTGAGCTGTAATGGCTCGGGGAAAGAGGGCACCGGGTCTCGGGCAGCGTGAGTGTCAGTCTCATTTTGAAGTTCAGGAATCCCATCAGCTTGGAGAATTTGCAGTGATGGGTTGAGAAATGTGCTCCCCGGTGGCAAACCGGATCGGCTGTCTGGACCTCGGTCAGATTCAGGGGCTTTTTTGGGGTTATTTTGCAGGCGAAACTGTGAAACGCTGCCTTTTCTGGTTTGATTATATTACATTTATCATTTAAAGTGTTTAAATGTTTGCATCTCAAACTAAGTTTTATATATGTGAGATTATAATTAGTGTCTCTATTGTAATCTCTCATGCTTATTATTCTTCCGGACATAAATTTGGCGTGTAACTCGTCCAATCGTGTGGCTTGATATGACTTTTATAATCGATCGGGCTTATGATGTTCGTCCTGGTGGGAGGGAAAACTGGGTGAAAAAGTCCAATAGACTTAACATTGGCAAGAACTTTGTGAGATCGTATCTCTAGCTCAGAATGTCACGAAGATTTGTGGGTTGGGCTTATTTTGTTCAAGCAGCCAATAAGTGGTGACATAAATTCTAAAACCAGACCTAGCAACCAGTTACAGCACCCTAGCAACCACTAGACTTCCATTAAAAGATGAGAGATATCTCTGGATCAGAAAATCATAGAGTCATAGGGCCCTATTTTAACGATCTGAAACGCAAGTATCAAACGCGAAACACAAGTAACTTTGTGGGCGGATCTCGGGCGCTGTTGCTATTATACCGGCGGGATAAATGACTCTTGCGCCCGACGCAAATCTAAAATGTGTTGGTCTGAAGTCGCTTCATTACTCATAGGTGTGGTTTGGGCGTAACGTGAAATAAACCAATCAGAGCGTCATCTCACATTCCCTTTAAGAGCAGGCGCGCTTGTTCCATGGCGGATTGCTATTATAACGCCAGATTTGCCAGGAGCGGTTCACAGCCGAGGAGACCGACGTTCTCATCAGGGCCGTAAAACACAGAGAAGTGACATTGTATGAGGATTAGGGATGTCAATTTTCACAAATTCCCATGATCGATCGTCATTTAAATTAACGATCAATTAATCGATTAATCGTTAGCCGTAATACTGCAATATGCGTCTACTGCAGTGACTATGGCCAACAGCATGCCTGTCTGCAAATGTTGCTCAAAACGCTATGTTCCTCACCAAATCAATGAGAATGGTTTTAAATATAAATAAAGGGCTAGTAGGATTGTAAAATGTTTCGATGTGATTGATAATTAAATTAATTATTTAATAATCAAATATAATTAACTACTAATACAACGTGTCACCAACGCTGCCTCGTATGCGCTTATAATGTGTGACTGTTGTGGACGCGCTCTTCCTGGAACAACTGCACGCGCTGAATGAATCTGCTGCCGTTAAACTGGAGCACTTTGCTAGCACATTATTTATCTAAAAGAAACGCATCCTATATGAGATTAATCAGATATATTCAAAATAAACATAATATTACAAATTATATCTGCACAAAATGACGCAAATTCATGCACAAACTGTGATTGATTGAACTAAGTTACGTGCCATTCATTCAGAACTACTCATGTTGTGGACGCGCTCTTCCTGGAGCAACGCGACACGGCAACTAAACCCAAATAATTCACGTTTTATTACAGTATTGTTCTCTTTATAATGTTATGTAATATTACAGTCCCAATAGTCATTATTAGTCGTGCACTGCCGTTTGAGCTGCGCGCGCTGAAGCTGACGCTTTACTACAGAGTTAATTCTTAACCAAACGCATCCAATATGAGATAAATCAGATATATATAGGCATAAACAAAATAAACAGTATTACAACTTACATTTGCACAAAACAAAAGGCTGCGAATACACACGCAAACTTATAGTCATGATGAAGGTGTAAAATGGTCCCAAACATAACTCCGGCGCGCTCGCTTTACATGTTTCGCGGTTGAGCAGCGCGCACGCGCATGAAGACCTGCTTAATCGATGATCGATAAGTTGTATCGATTAAACGTATTGTCGACAATTAATCGATCGCCGATTAATCGTTGACATCCCTAATAGGGATGGAGAAACACACCCAGATTAGCTTCGGTTAAACAGGCGTATAATAATTTGGGTAAATGTGTAAGCTAGATTTATGCCTATTTTTTCACATCTTCATGGACACCACAATGATTTCCCTCGTGTGGAATATTTTTCCTTGTAATTATGTATGGTTTGCAAAAATGTGAACTGCTGCGTCTGTGTAGAGTAGAGAAGCAAAGTGTATGCGCGTTGTGCACACGCTACATTATGGCCAAGCATGCGCCCTTAAAATAGCATTTGAACGCACCATTGAATAACGCGCCACTGACTTTAGACGAGGTTTTTCCTGGTCAGTGGAGGAATTGTTTTCTGAAACTGCAAAATAGCACCAGGGAACGTTTGCGCCAGAACACGCCTCCTCTTTTCACTGAACCGCCCCCGGGAGCGCAAGTTCATTCCCTAATTTACCGACGTGCGTCTGTGGAGGGAAGAGTCCGCTGTGTGTCGGGTGCAAAATAGGAATGATACATGCGTCAGTTGCGCTGGGTGCAAGATAGGGCCCTTAATGTTTTTACTCAGCTCCTCTAGTTTCACTTCTACTGGTTCCTATTACTAAGTTCCTATAATTACCTGGTGTGAAAACCCCTATAGAGACCTGTGGGTGGGCTCTTTCAATAGTCTTTTTAGATTGACTCAGATAGTGATTGTGTGTCATTTGTTTGCACATGCAACAATGTATTTGTTATTTTAGCTTTAACCACATGACTTTAACCAGCCCTGAACACTTCAGCTCAAGTGCTGCTGTTGACAAAGACAGGTTTGGATGTTTTTCCAAGCTTGGCCTGAGTAATGTAGTCAGATGTGCATATATTATGTAGCAAAAGTGTCCTCATTAGCATAAGATAGCATATAGAATGGTGATTATTGTCTCAATGTTGGCACACACGGCGTAATTCAGTGTGAGAGTTGCATAAGTTGGAAGCCGGACAATTTGTGCATATTCATGACACTGCCAGTCATTACGGTGAGCACAATCTTCTTCCTTTTCTATGATATTGTCAGCCTGCGACAAACTCTAGTGAGAGAGGAAAGTACTGGTGTTTTTAACAGTAGTAGTCTCCAGAAATGGAAGCGAAATGAAAGGGAGGGAATTTAATTTGTGCCAGTAATTGACATTTAATTTAGACTCTTGTTCGTCTCATTAAGCTGTCCGTCATCCGTGCTGTCATCAAACACTCAATAAACGTCAGTTTGTTTCCTCTAGTCCTGCTCAACAGAGACACAGAACAGCCTTAATCAACATAAAAACAGGACATTGTTCTGTGATTATTGTTTGATCACTCAAACCCCCTCAGCTCCAGCTCTGCACCCAAGGCAACATGTGAACTTCTGGATCGTGGCACTGCTAGTATTGCCGTCTTAGGGTTAATCGCTCACGTTTCCTCATTTGTAAGTCATTTTGGATGAAAGCATCTGATGAACAAAATAAATATGCAAGGTTGTTCAGAATACTAGCTCACTACCTGTGGAGTATGCAGTGTATAGGCTTTTATTTTTTACATGTGAGTAGTTTCCATAATTTCTATATTATATTATATTATATTATATTATATTATATTATATTATATTATATTATATTATATTATATTATACAGTGCTGTCAGATTGATTATTCACAATTAATCGCACCTAGCAAACATTTTGTATGTATATATATATATATATATATATATATATATATATATATATATATATATATATATATATATATATATATATGAAGAGTTCAGATGCAAAAGCCTCTAAGTGCCATCTGAAATTTTCTTCTAGAATGATCATTTTTATCAAGCTCGTTTATTTAAGTTCAGTAATTTCACTTAAATGGCAATTAATAGGTAATTTCCATTGCCATTTAAGTGAAATTACTGAACTTAAATATGAGCTTCATAAAAAGATCATTCTAGAAGAAAATTTCAGATGGCACTTAGAGGCTTTTGCATCTGAACTCTTCATATATATATATATATATATATATATATATATATATATAAACTTTTATGTTAGATGTGACTAATCACGATTAATCAAATTGACAGCACTAATTATATTATATTATATTATATTATATTATATTATATTATATTATATTATATAATATTATATTATATTATATTATATTATATTATATTATATTATATTATATTATATTATATTATATTATATTAGGCTACACTTTATTGTAATGGTACTTGTTTCAGTGTAATAATTATACATTTTGTGTTTCCCCGTTTTGTGTCATAGGACTCTTATTTTGATATGTAGTTCCTGTCCTCATGGTTTCTGTGTTTTACATCCTGTGTTTGCCTTGTTTCCTTAGTCCCTGGTTTGTTTCCATAGTTACCCTTATTTATCTGCATAGCTACTCACTCTCACCTGTTCCTTGTTCCAGCCATTGTTATCTTGTGTATTTAAACCCCAGTGTTTCCCATGTTCTTTTTTTGGAACAGGAATCGTAACATAAGTACTGAGTAATATTAATTAACTACATGTTTACATTATTTATTATATTTTATTTATTTAAAATATTCAAACTGAGTATTTTGCATTTTTATCTAGTTTTGTGTCAACTTTTGGTGCGTAAAATGTTACAAATTTTTAAATCTGTCATTACTTCTGGTTTGAAGGTCAATTCGAGAGCATTGCATTGTGGGATACAGTATTCCACACAGTGGCTGCATCCAAAATCGCATACTTCCTCACTACATAATAGGTGAAAAACATTATGTGACAAAAGAAGCATGTCTGAATTCACAGTACTCATAAAAGAGTCGGTAGAAAGTGCCCAGATGTCCTATACTTCTAGTGAGATTCTGAAGTGTGCATATGATGGACACTATACTATCCCATGAGGCCACGGGAGAGGGTTTGTGAATGGCAGTGAAGCGACTGGTAGGTCACATGATAATGACAACATGGCAAATGTAGAACGTCCAGATTATACACACATTCATACTGTATAGAACATACTTTTTTAGAGATTGTGAAGTAATTACTTTATGTGATTTCGGACGCAGCCACTGTCCTTTGGGTGTGTCATATTTTAGAATAATAGGTCATCTGATTATTTCACTTCTAGTATATGCAGTGCACACACTGTATATTGCAAAATAGTTTGAGTTGACAAATGTGCCAGAAATGATATCAGTCACACTTCTTAACACGTTTTCTTATTTGACTGGATTGGAAAATCGCATAAAATGTAAAGGATGAATATGAATATTGTATATTACATAATAACATCTGGTGAAATATTGAAATCATGTGACATCATGGTAGCATACTACTGTTTGAAATCATTGCATGATGCTTTACATTCTCTTTTTCTAATGGTAGGAACTATATAGTATATGCATTGCTTTCCAAACATATCTCATGACTTTTGAGTTTGAGTGTAAATGTTATGTCGTTGTGCTGTTGAAACCACAAATAAACGTGATGTCCACCTTGTTTTGACACTGGGAGTGATTTTCTCTGCTGTATTTATCACACGGTGCAGGTCAGGTAATCTGTCTGGTGTTTGGAAGACCAAATGCATCATTTTCCCATTGCTCTGAAAGCACTATAAAAGCGGATTGGATTTCATTTACAGGAGCCTATTAATTCCTCACTGACAGCAGAAGCGATGGAGGACTCCAGGTCTTGCTAATTCACCTTCATATTTTATTTATCTTTCATTGCGTCAAAAACTGTGGCGGGAGAAGAAAGATCTTCCTGGAGGCATCTGATGCTTTTGTTGAAAATACACCAACTTGGAAAGCGCTCTGGTGATTATGAGAGAAATAATCATAGATGCCTGAGCCAAATTCAATTTACGCACAACAACAGCTGGAATATTTGTTCAGAACGGCAGGCGTGATATTACTTTCGCCATCTTGAGAGATATGGAAGAACATATTTGTTTGGAAAGATCACATTCTCGCTGTTGCCTTTAACGGAGAATGTGTGCATCAGATGGCCGGCACACACACGCCTCCTCAAGGACTCGATTAGCTAATTACTCTAACGAGTGCATACGTGCATAAGAGCAATTTATTACAACGAGAATTACTGCATCTGCAAGAGTGGAGTCTCCAAATTAAACATCTTATGCTCCCCAGCAGCAAAAACATGTTTGGTTAACGTTCCTATGAAAACGTTTTTTTTTTTTTGCTGAATGTTCCCTAAACGTTTTTTTTCATGTTTTAAAAATGTAATGCGACCGTTAAAGGGGCTATATGTAGTTTTCAGTGGCCTCTAGCGGTGATGTTTCAGATTGCAACCAATACGTTTACAAGCGAGTGCCGATGTTGATTCGTGTTTTCGTCCGAAGTTGATCCGATTCACGTTTGGCCTTACGAGCTTCAGCAGATAAAACTTTTTTTTGTTTTTTATCATTATGTGGAGTTTGTGTTGGAGTCTGTGTTGTGCTGGGAGCAGGTCGTTTCTTAGTGTTAACAGACTCCAGGTCATAAGTTGCAGTGTCGTCGCTGTTGAGTGCAAAGTCAGTAGACGAGGCGAGAGGCTCGGGAGCGCGCATGCATGTCTCAGTCACGTCACTGGATTTCGCGGTAAATCCGACCCGGAGCCTTCACATAGAAATATGAATACTTGCTTTCAGAGGTAATAGCAAAACCCGCCAAGTGGATCATTTTAATGTGAGATTACACAGGCAATAAAAAAAGGATTCATTTTAGTAGAAAAAGTGCATATAGCCCCTTTAAGTGAACATTCCATTTGATCATTTTGCAAACATTTTTGGAATGTTACTTTTGAATGTTCTCTGAACATTCCGAAACAAGTGGTAAAATTGTAAAAAAAAATAAAATAAAATAAACTCCAACTAAACCATTTCCAAAAAAAAAAAAAGGGCCATGACCGATGTAAAGATAATGTTTTTGTGCTTACGTTTTGAGAACATTATGAAAGACCAGATAACTAAGAATGAACATTTTATTAACATTACTGGAAGAACATTTGTTCATAACTGTAAAAGAACCTTGCCAGAACCTCCTGAGAGCGTTCCCTGTTAAGAGACTAAAGCTGTGTTTGCTGAAGATGTGTGTTTTGTGTGTGTTTGCGCAGGCCTGGAGAAGGTGGGCCGTGACTCCAGCTACGAGCAGGAAGGGAAGGTTCAGTTCGTGATGGATGCGGTGTATGCGATGGCACACGCTCTGCACCGCATGCACAGGGATTACTGCTTCGGATACCCCGGACTCTGTCCCCGCATGAGCAATATCAATGGAAAGGAGCTGCTGGGATACATCCGGAGCGTTAATTTCAATGGTGAGTGCTCAGATGCTCAGCTGAACCACAGTCAGAGATGTTTGCGAGTCTCAAACCAAATCTCAAGAGTGCTGTTCACAAATCAATGATGGAGGTCAAGTTTCAAGTCAATTTATTTGCAATGTACAGTAAGTGATTCAAGTCTGGTTTCTGCCTCTGGTTACACTTTACAACTACTTTTAATACAAATATTATACATTTTTACATTATGTAATGCTTAATTAGCTTTGGGGTGAGTATGATAATATAAAATAAAATAGCACTTTTATTCAGCAATGATGCATTAAAAGTGCAAGTAAAGGCATTTATAATGTTGCAAAAGATTTCCATTTTAAATAAATGCTGTTATATATATATATATATTTTTTTTTTTTTTTTTTTTTTTTTTTAAATCAGCAAAAAATCATGTGACACTGAAGACTGGAGTAATGATTCTGAAAATTCAGCTTTGATCACAGGAATAAATTACATTTTACAATATATTCACACACAAAACAGTTATTTTAAATTTTAATAATTTTTCACAATATAGCAGTATTTTTAATCAAATAAATGCAGCCATGGTGAGCAGAAGAGTCTTCTGAACAGCAGTGTACATTAAAACTGTTTAAATGTCATAAAACATGTACAAGTGATTATTTTTATGTACCATTGGTATATATCAAATTATAAAATTTCTTCTTGGGGCACAAAAAGAGATGTTGAAGAATTGTTTGAGAACTCAAATTGAAGTTATTATTTGCTTTAATAAAAAAAGTCCCCTTGTGCATATTCAAATGTTTAGTGTTGTGATTGATACAACGAGATTTAAAAACCAATGACTTTTAATTAAATATCATGGAATTTTGTATTCCAAGAAAAAAAAATGTTTTGTTTGCAACACGAGGGTGAATAAATGATCAAAGAATTCTCATTTTTCAATTATTCCCTCTTAGCCTCACAGTATAATGCGTGTTAAAGCCATATTAATGAAAGTTATTATACAGTGTTATGCCATATTTTACTATGCAACGCCGCTGGCATGTCTATTAACAATGCAGCATACTTATCTTAACAGTCGAGCTTCTCTATGTACATATTCAAGTGTTTTCACTCATTTTTCATATTTCTTACCTCTAGCATCATTCATTAATCCTCGCAATCACAGATCGCCCTGTGCAACTGGCACAATCTTCTTCCCTCTTGTGTTTGTCATTTCCGTGTCTTACCCTTACGGCACCCCTCAGTGACCCCTGAAATCATTACACATGCGTCATAGCTGGGAAATGTGAGTTAAGCGCATGCAGGGATGCTCATATTTCTTCATAATGTGCAGTTCAGCTCGTGTCTTAATAAGAGCGCATTATAACTCACGAGGCGAGCTGCGCGTGATTGACTGTTTTTGTTCACCTCGTGCGCCTTGAATCATGTTGAAACAAAGGAAGTTAAACATTCTCTTTGAAACGGAATCAAACGATTCATTTAAATATTAGTTTTTCTCCATGCGTCTTCACTACTCTTTCATTTTTCTACCCCACAACTCCGTCGTTTTGTTATCATCTGCTAGCTTATGTTTGCCTTCAAGTTGTGTAATTTGCATAACTGCATTGAGCGATTGCTGCGCGCGCGGTGGGGCGGGGCTGCGCGCGTCCATTAAAACCTCATTCATTCACTTTCTAGCGGCCAGTGCAACCTGGGTTATTTGCTCCAGCACCTTGCGTTCCTCATCTGACTGTTTGAAGTGAAAGACAGATACGGAAAATTCACTGACAGACAGCGCATGCTTCTTTCGAATGTGACCAGAAACGTAATGAGAGAGAGAGAGAGAGAGAGAGAGAGAGAGAGAGAGAGAGAGAGAGAGAGAGAGAGAGAGAGAGAGACCTGGTAGATGTTTTTCTGCTCTAGTCTGATGTGTATCGATTGCACAGTTTGATGAAGCAATGGTTTAGAGTTAAAATAGTTGTTATGTGCAGCCAATAATTTCAGGTGAACTGTTTTCCTGTTTATTGAGCAGCAAATCATCATATTAGAAGGATTTCTGAAGGATCATGTGACAGACACTGAAGACTGGAGTAATGATGCTGAAAATTCAGGTTTGATAACAGGAATAAATTACATTTAAAAATTTATTCAAATAAGTTATTTTAAGGATGCCATATTTTGCCCATTTACAAAGTCTTGATGTTGTTTTTGTGCTCTAAAAGGTTTTCACGCTTGAATGTTCAAAAAACACATTATTTTCCTCATATTCTCCATTGTTGCGGCTCCTCTTTTCCCAGTCTGTCAGTAACGCTCTGTTTAGTTCCTGTCTCTGTGAAGCCCCTCCTTCTGAAAAGCACACTGTGCTCTGATTGGTCGGCTGGAACAGTGTGTTGTGATCTGAGTCGGATAATGAAAATGTGAAAAAACAAGTGGATTGACCAGAAACGTAGAAAGGCCGTAAAAAGGGGGTTTAGATTCGGGGTGGAAAAAAAACATGGAGACAACACACTACTAGCTAACTCAACCAGGTCCCAGCCCATTATTTTGTGTATGCCTTGCGTGGGAATTATTTAAATGGGAAATATTGTTACTTTTCAAAGTAATGGCGTTATTCTGAGTTTGTTTAACTGTTTTTATTCATTTTGAGGAATACTGAATCTGTTTTTGTGCAAGTGAGATGAGTAAATGCATGTTCTCATATAGATCTACAATAACTATCATGTTCACACACATTTTACTCACGATTCCTCTCAACATGAGGACAGGAGAGCTGTCAGTCAATACATGGGAAAACAACCATGATTGTGACGCAGAAGAAAACTCAAGATTACAATGGAGGCGTTTCAGGGAGTTCAGAAACACTGACACTGATATAGAGAAGAACTCTTGCTGGAGGGACTTTGTAACTTTGCAGATCTTTTTCATGCTCAAACAGCAACATTACACACTAAAGAGAGTTGATCATGGAAAAAAGCATAAAAGGTTGCTTCCAATAATTTCAGTTAAAGCGTAACTCTCGCCAAAATTGAACCTAGGCTCTTTTTGTTAATCTACCCGAGTCAAACTTTCGTTTAAAAGCATAATTAGAATGGAAACGCCACTTTTACGTTTGACCGTATTTTCGTGTTAGGTCAAAATGCCTATTGAATGGGAGTGAATGGGGCACTTTTATGATAGCATAAAAAAATCTCTATTTTTAAAACACTAAGAAGGCTCGACACAACATGAAACTGTGCTTGAAGTATCCCCAGGGGCTCTACACATGAACTCCAGCATTGAGAACAGTGTTTGTGTACACAGAGTTTACTAAAAAGAAAGGTTTTGTCCGACTCACTTTATCAGTTAGCGTTTCCGGTGGCTGGAATTTTGTCAGCCAAAAGTAGTCGATCTCCGAATGCAACGTAACATGAGGAGAGTGAAGATGAAAAGCTTCCTAAAGCTTGCTTCCATATAAATTCACGGATCATTTTTTATCTACGTTATCATGCTTTTCATTGAAATTACAAGTTCATGACATTTCCTCATATGGAGTCAGTTCATTACGTTGCATTCGGAGATCGACTACTTTTGACTGACAAAATTCCAGCCACCGGAAAGTCGGACAACTTTCCTTTCTTTTTAGGACAACACCTTTCTTTTTAGTAAACTCTGTGTACACAAACAATGTTCTCAATGCTGGAGTTAATGTGTAGAGCCCCTGGGGATACTTCAAGCACAGTTTCATGTTGTGTCGAGCCGCATTAGTGTTTTAAAAATAGTGATTTTTGATGCTATCATAGAAGTGCTCCAAGCACTCCCATTCAAAAGGCATTTTGGCCTAAAACGAAAATACGGTCAAGTGGCTTTTCCATTCTAATTATGCTTTTACACGGAAGTTTGACTCGGGTAGATTCACAAAAAGAGCCTTGGTTCAAATTTTGGCGAGAGTTACCCTTTAAACTTTGTTTATTACTCAGCTTTACACCTAAACACAGGCATGACACACTGACTTTTGGCTCTACTGATTGCTGTTGGATTGTCATTGTCTTTGCTGGTGATTTGAGAGAAATGGACACCACTGAAGCTTCTTTATTTGTGTGTATGTGTGGTCTTTTGTTTAGGTGAGATCAGGTTAAGATGCTCTTGTTTAAAGTTAATTGCGAGGTGAAGAGGACTCAGTATGTTCCTCATTAATATTCAAACCAGCGGTGATCACGGGAGGCATGCAATTCTGTGAAAAGTCAGAAACAGGGGACAGAGATCTTTATTAATCCAATTCATCAACCCAACAGCGTATTCCTTTACATTCTCACCATGCAGGAAAATCACCTTGGTGTCTTAACGGTGGTAAGAAAGGCAAACCACAAATGAGATTTCCCTTAGACATCAAGAGCTGTTTCCATTCACTTATTTTTTGCCAGATTTTGCATAAAAACGCTGGATTGAAATGCCTAAATTTAGACGGATAATTTTTTATCCAATAGGAAGACATGCACATAAACTATGATGGAAACACATTTACAGAATAAATCCCTCAATGCACAACAAAAAACTCACGTGATTGGATAATTGGCCTAATCAGTGGACCAATCGCATCGCTCAGCATCTCAAGTGTTGGTTTGGTCGTTCTGAAATCGCCTGAGTCAAAGTCTGTCATCAAAATGGTTGGGAATAATGACCTCAGAGATGTGTTTTAGATGATCGCGTTCCCAAACACCAGGCATCCGAACGCAAGAGAACATGACATTGCGTTTCGTCCGCAAGTCATTTATGAAATATGAAAACAGATCCATGTGGCTTCCCTGATCGCATCAAGTTTCATTTTTCTTTTACAGATATTTTGTGCGAATATCCCTGGAAGTGCCGATTTTGTTCTCTTAAACACATGGGATGGAAACAGTGCTTTATTTTCAAATGTTTTATGCGCATAACTTAAATTTGCAACTTAGACGGCCTATGGAGATCAATAGAGAGTAAATGGAGACCGAAATGAAGTAATTTTAAAAGAGATATCTTATGGATCTTTTAAAGTTGAAACTCTTATTTTTGTCTCCTGAGCAACCTCGAATGGAAAAAGGAAATCAAAATCAAAATCGTTACTCTGCCCTGGAGCATTCTGGGAAAAGGCTATGGCTGCCAAACGAGTCTGTTTAACGATCCTGCGGCTCTTTTTCGTGCTGGTGTAACCTTTCTCAGCAGCATGAGGCGGGCCGCGCGTGATCCCACGGTCCGTTGCAGACACTTGGCTGTTATTGACACCCTCCTGGAGTGGATCAGAAACTCCCGCAGATAAGAGTTCCTCAGAGTCCTGACACCAGAGCCTCACATTACATCATGATGCTGCCGTAGGAAAGCAGACGTGGCCAAAACAATGAGAGAAAGCACACTGGTTCATTTCACTTAGATCGTGATTTTAACGGTAAAAGACTTAAAATTAAAAAACTGTTAATTGGTTAAAAGAAAGTTTCTGTACTATATACGGTGAATAACTGTGATAGATCTAATCGTACATTTAATGTAAATTTAAGTTCAGTCTGTAAAACCTAAAATTTTCCTACTGTATTTTTTACGGTAAATTTCTGGCAACCACAGCTGCTGTTTTTTTACTGTAAATTTACCGTATTTTTTTTGTTGTTGTTTTGGTGCAGTTATAACGCAACAATCTGCAGTTAATTGGCTGCTATTGAATAAACCAGAGCTAGAGAATCGTTCGCGATCAGATCCAGGAGGTGAATCCCGCTGAACGAATGCTCATATGTGACCCTGGACCACAAAACCAGTCACATGGGTCAATTTTTTTAAATTGCGATTTATACATCATCTGAAAGCTGAATAAATAAGTTTTCCATTGATGTAAGGTTTGTTAGGATAGGACAATATTTGGTCGAGATACAACTATTTGAACTTCTGGAATCTGAGTGTGCAAAAAAATCGAAACATTGAGAAAATCTCCTTTAAAGTTGTCCATTTATGTTCGCGATTGTGCTGCATTCATCACAAAAATCAATGTTTTATATATTTACGATAGGAAATTTACAAAATATCTTCATGGAACATGATCTTTACTTAATATCCTAATGATTTTTGGCATAAAAGAAAAATCGCTAATTTTGAACCATACAATGTATTGTTGGCTATTGCCACAAATATACCCGTACGACTCGTGACTGGTTTTGTGATCCAGGGTCACACATGCATCGCAGTGGATCAGCATTAGGCCTGTTTAGAGGTTGCATTGCCTCTCATTGCTGTACACCTGCCATTTGTTATGATGACACTTTTATGCTCTGTTGTTAATGGTAGTTCCCAAAGCCGTGCCTCCCAATCTGAACTCTTTGTATTCAGCGATGCATTCGCCGCTGTTCTTTTTATGTTTTCTTTGCTGTATCTAGGCAAAGTGGTCCTTACTGTGAGAAACAGCGTTGTAAACTAGCCTCGTTGAGTGTCTTCTAAACAGAAATGGGCCAACTGTTCTCAGGGTGAGTTTATGATTGTAATCAAAAGACTAGAGTTTTACGTTTTCGTATCTCATGAGAAATGAGCAGTGTTATTGGGGTTTGGCCATGCCATGCTCTAGTAAAGTATTAATTAATCTGGTTTAATATTTAGGGTTAGTGTTCCAGTCACTAAATCTAAGTATGCAATACTACTACTAATAATAATAAATGAATTGGAAAGCACCATTAGATTAATGGAAACACTATTGTTGATGTCATAGAATGGCAAGTGTGACGGAGCGAAAACATCCACATTTTATGCCACTAATTCCTGTAAGATTGTATTTTTGGGCTAAAAAATTGTGTTTTGCAAAAGGAAATAGATAGATAGATAGATAGATAGATAGATAGATAGATAGATAGATAGATAGATAGATAGATAGATAGATAGATAGATAGATAGATAGATTCACCCTTTTGCACCTATAAAGGAGCTCACACACACTCACACACACTCTCGTGCTATTGAACAGTACTGGTTGATGGATATCCGATGTCTTGCCGTTTGGCCGTTATCACAGGGGAAGCGAAAGGTTTCTCATTAATATGTCTGATACTGTGGAACAATTACATCTGAGCCGCGGTTGATGAGTTAACTCACCCGCACTGGAGCTCTCGTTACTGCCTTCAGACACCACACACACACACACACACACACACACACACACACACACACACACACTGCATTAACTATGGGCCAGTGTGTGATAATGAACACAGCGCTGGCCAATTATGACGAGAGAAATGGAAGGACTGGATGAGAGTGTGTGGAGGTCCAGAAAAGACCTTTTAAAAGTGTGAAGGGTTGTAGGTGTGTGTGTGTGTGTGTGTGTGTGTGTGTGTGTGTGTGTGTGTGTGTGTGTGTGTGTGTGTGTGTGTGTGTGTGTGTGTGTGTCTGCAACAGGTCAGCTTGTGTAGTGTGTGAGAAGGAATGCTAGTGCACTGCATACTAATGTCTAATGGAATGTTGCATAGAATGCTTCAGAATGCTGAGTTACATTGTTACATTGTTGTCAAATAATTTCACAAAACTGCATTAATAAGAGGCATCTACAGTGTCCAAAATTCACTGTTTGCCAAACCTGCATCTGGACTTTAATAAATAAAATAAAATGATTAATAAATATTTTTTCATAAACTTTATTTATTTATTTAATCTATACTGCAAATGAACACTCCAAGTACACTATCAACTACATAGCAACCACCACAAATACCTTGGCAACTGCATAGCAACCACCCCAAATACCTCAGCAACCGCCATAAGTACCCTAGCAACTACATAACAACATCCTAGCAACCACCTCGAGTACCCTAGACTTTAAAATAAAAAAAAGATTAATAAATATTTCTTACATGCCTTAAACTTTATTTATTTATTCTATACTGCATAGCAACATCCTGGCAACCACCCAGAGAACACTATCAACTGCATAGCAACCATCACAAATACATTGGCAACTGCATAGCAACACCCTAGCAACTACCATGAGTACCCTAGCAATTACATAACACCCTAGCAACCACCTGGAGTACACTAGCAACCACCCCAAATTCCTCAGCAACCGCCATGAGTACCATAGGAATTACATAACAACACCCTAGCAACCACCTGGAGTACACTAGCAACCACCCCAAATACCTCAGCAACCGCCATGAGTACCATAGGAATTGCATAACAACATCCTAGCAACCACCATGAGTACCCTAGACTTCAAAAAAAAAAAAAAAAAAAAAATATTACTAAATATTTCTTACATGCCTTAAACTTTATTTATTTATTCTATACTGCATAGCAACATCCTGGCAACCACCCCGAGTACACTATCAACTGTATAGCAACCACCACAAATACATTGGCAACTGCATAGCAACACCCTAGCAACTACCATGAGTACCCTAGAAATTACATAACAATACCCTAGCAACCACCTGGAGTACCCTAGCAACCACCCCAAGTACTCTAGTAACCATAAAGCAAACCCTAGCAACCACATAGCAACACCCTAGCAACCACCCCGAACAGGGATAATAAAGTAATTGCAGCCGCACTGCATACACTGTTTTTGTCTGCCCCCCCCCCCCCCCCCCCCCACACACTCATTTCTAGGTGGGGATGTCATTGCAAACACCGCATCTGCTAATAGGATTAGTATGCTAGTATGCCATGTTCATAAGTGTGCACACAGAAGCGTTTGGAGAGAAAAGAGGCCACAGAAGCGGTAAATGGAAGTTGATACGAAGGCAGACGTCCAACTTCGAGCCTCACACTGCCTGCAGCTCAGCCACAATTACCCCCCGCTCCAGTGCTTCCCTACATACACTTATTTTTAGATTAGTGTTTTGGAGATGGACGGAGCGGGAAGTGAGATTGTGGATGTGTGCATTCAGACGAGCTGTGGGGGAAAAAAGGGATGATAATTGTGTTGTGTAAAACAAATCCCCATGTAAGTCGAGGCGGCGTGACGGTGAATCTTAAAACGGAGAGCGGCGGCAGGATCTGGCGTTTAACTCCGTAACAGAGATCTATCCTCTTCTCAAATCATTTTCTGCTGAAATAATACAGGAACGGCCTTAGGAGGAGTATCATATCATGTTCACAGAAAGACATTCAGACAGGCTATACTGAGAGGAAAGGCAGTGTGTTGTTACACTTTGGCTCATGTCAAGACAACCCACCAGCGTTGTACTGTATGTCACTCAAGTATGTGTGCATTTGCATACTTGTGTGAAGTATATTTCTGGGGGTTGTTCAAATCACTAACCCTAAATAATGTGGGTAACACTTTACAATAAGGTTCATTAGCTAACATTAGTTAATGTATTAACTAACATGAACTAACAATGAGCAATACATTTGTTACTATATTAGTTCATCTTAATGTTAGTTAAATACAATGTTCACAGTGCATTAACTAATGTTAACAAATGCAACCTTTGATTTTAATAATGTATTAGTAAATGTTGAAATTAATATTAACTAAGATTAATAAATGTGGAAGTAGTATTGCTCATTCATGTAAACTAAGGTAGTTAACTAATGAACCTTATTGTAAAGTGTTACCAAAATGTGCGATAGTAACAGTGATTTCTGCTGACAGAAGCAGCATGTAAGGGTTGGCAGAAAGGTTAATCCCACGAGTGGTCCATTGTTGCGTCTGTCTGGTCTCCTGTAATCCTCAATTTCCCGCTGCCCCGGTCCACCTGGAACGCCACGCTTTGATCAATATCAGTGGATAAACTCAGTAAGTCGATTCGTCTTCTGTGCCGCTATCCTCTCTCATCATGAACATTTTCTTATGCAGGGATTATGTTGCTAGATTAATAACGAAGTAATCTATTAACCTGCACACCGGCTTATTTACTTGTGTTACGTAGACTTGAGAAAGCCAAACATACTGAAATGATATTTAAGTTTCTTCTTCTGAAAATAAATGTATTCCTCCTCGAGCTTTAACTCTACAACCACCAAACTCGCCTCAGACCTTCAGACTGTTATGTATCTTTTCTAACTGATCTGACTTTCGAAACTCCCGTATCGGACTTCCGAACAATCACAAATTCCTATAGACTTTCATTGAGGGGGAGGGGGGGGGGGGGGTCAGAACTTTCATGCAATAACCCTTATAGAGTATTTAAGCTGACTATCACTTGCAAAATTTAACAACTAGCCTAACAACATGTTAAAAAATGCAAGCAACATTATAAATAATGCTAGCAACATGCAAAAACATGTTAGCAATGTGCTAATTAATGCTAGCATGGTTGCAATTTGCTAATTCATGGTAGCAACATGCTAAATCATGATAGAAACATGCAAAAACATGTTAGCAGTGTGTTAATTCATGCTAGCAACATGGTTGCAGTTTGCTAATTCATGGTACCAACATGCTAATTAATGCTAAGAACATTGTAAAGCATGTTAGCAATATGCTAATTCATGCTAGATCATGCTAGAAACGTGCAAAAAACAAGTTTGCAATGTGCTAATTTATGCTAGTCTATCTGTCTGTCTGTTTTCTGGTAGACTGTATTGCCTTCAAAATTGAGCCTTAAAGCCTTAAAACTATTTTAAACTTTAAACTACTTCAAACTGAAAACCTTCAAACTTTCTGGTCAGTCTTCCTCAACCCAACATCAAAGTTTATCTTGACAAAATGTTTAATCTAGTGTTGATTTGCAGTGACAACAAGCCTGCGTTGATCCCAAGAGAGCCGTAACCACCTTTGCCACGCGGGGAATGATGTTTGCATGCGAGAGCAGAGATTTAAAGACAATGGATGTTGTATCTCACATGGCAGCTCTCACATGCACAGCAAACACAAAACACTCACTGTCTTGGGTTTGCAGAAAGGAGCGGTATTTTCCTTCTCTTGATGTCTCCTTAAATAAAAGAACAGAGCTGTCTGGATGTTCCCTGCACAAACGCTTGCCGAATCTGGCTCATTATATTCGCTGAAAATATTGCTTCCGGAGGCTTTGCCCTCCTCAGCTCTCACTTTCCTTCATGGTGGGCGAATCAAAGGGGTTTTTGTGTGTATAGATGCAGCGACTGAGGCCTGACTGAGGTCCTCTTACGTCTGAGCTCCAGACAAACGGTCCCAAGAACCGCTGTAATGAAGGCGCTGATGAGGAAGACGATGGCGATGGGATTGAAGAAAGTTGTAGAAAAGAGATTCGGCTAATCAGTGGCCAGAACCTCGGATACAAATGAGAGTCTAAATGCAGATCGAAAGCAAACAAATATAGAAACATCTTATTAGTGATGGTTGCACGATTCTTTCAGGGGTGTAGCAGCTTTTGGGAGGGAATCAGAGTATTTTAAGAGTTTTGTTTCACTCGGCTGAAGTGGAAAGGAAATAATTGTAGCCGGAAGCGTAAAAAAAAAAAACAATTTCATGTAGCTTTAGCAGTGGACTAAATTAACTATGTGGTGGCTTTTTTTTGTTAGACTTTCATCTAGCAAAGCTAATAACACTGTAATATAGTATTGTGTCTCTCTCACTTTTCAGATTGTTCTAATATGATAAGATGAATGAAACCCGAAATTGTGTTTTTCACATGGGCATTAATCCAGCCAACAGGGTGTTTCTTATATTTCTTATATTACATAATATTACAAAACAAAATATTTGTTTTGAAGGGTAAAAGTCTCATGAAACATAGTCATCTATTATTGATCTAAGATAATTTTCTTCAAAAATACTTTGTAAATGTTTTAAAATGTTTAACAAGTTGGATTTAAAATTTAATCAGTTCACAAAAAAGTAATTATTTCCATCCGTTGTAGACTTTATAACTGGTTTGTATGAGTTTAAAGCACCATGTTCATGTTTGTGTGGCTGAACTTGTGAGTTTTTCTATCAAGGTTATGCATAAAGACATAGACATGCCTGTTAGATTGTTTTCTGTTTTTAATTTGGTTTTAATCTGTTTTTAGTTTGTGAGATGTGGTTGTGTTTCAGGGCCCCCGGGGACTGAGTTCCTGACATTTGTTTAAGCGTACTGCTTTTCTTAAGCAATTAAATCGCCACATTATTTTCTCTCTTCTTTGTGTTTTTCTGAAGCCAGGGCATCTGATGGTCGAAAGTGCCCTTATAAAGTACTGACACTACAAATAACAACCTTTCCAAAAGTCGAGGGCATGTAAAAATGTTAAAACTTTCCTAGGACATTTTGATTTGCTTAGTACAAGTGAACTTATAGGCGCTGACATTTTCCATGCTGTAACGGTCACCAGCTGGAGTGCCCTTGAGAGCCACCAGAAGGCACTCCACAACATTCCCTCACAAACTACATCTCCCATAATTCTCTGCCTGGACTCATTAGCTCTCATTGTTTTCACCTGTGCCTCATTTTCTTGTTTGCTCACACTATATAAGCCTGGTTCTCTCTAGTGATGGGAAGTTTGGATCAATATACTGACTCTCTTGTTCGATCTCGTTCATCAAAATTAACAAATCTTTTTTCAAGTCATTTCGTTCATTTAAGTGGCTTTAAATGTTGTACTTTTAACAGGCAAATTCCCCGAAATTCCACATCCACCTACGCAATCTCGATCATATTCTGAATTAAGAAATCATTATAATGCAGTCAAAAATAATTTACAGGGAACATAAATAATTACTTTACCTTCCGAGTCTTTCGTTCATTTGTCACGTGACGGACGTAATGAACGGATCATTCATGAACTAGTTCATCACTAGTTCTCTCTGTCATTCCCTGCAAAGTCTTGTTTAGTGTTTGTACTGCAATTCTGAGCGTGTTTGTGTCCTGGTTACCTTGATTCTTTGCCTGTTCCCTCAGATTTCTCTCCTTGCCTCAGCCCTTTTCTCTTATTGTTTGGATTGCTTGTTTGTGTATGACCCTTGTCTGGATTTGGATTACGTCTTTGGATTACCCTGTTCAATAAATACTGCGTTTGGATCCTCAACCTTCTTGTCTCAGAGCAGTACGTGACATAAACAAAGTTTGAGGACTTTGAAGAAAGTCTAATTTGCTCTTTGAATCATAATCGATTCAATTCTCAACATTTGTTATGAAAATATTTGTGTTATGTCAGAAAAATGTCCGACTTTTCAACCCCACTTTAATATGTTTAATAACTTCCCTTCATTTTTGGATGTTCAAGGTTTTTAATCAGAGTTTAAGGCCTAAGGGCTTCACGCTAGAATTATAGATGCAAATCCAAGTTCTTTTGACATTTAGTTCATTAATTTGATCTCAAAGCGGTTTTCAAAATGCAGGTTCGAATTCAAGTTTGAGCCAAGCAACCAAACCAAGTGTCAAAACAACATCATTGGTGAAGGTACATGGATGTAGAGGTCAGGTGGTATTTCTAAGACACTCACCTCAGTGAAGGTTGGCTGATTTTATGACCTTTCCACCTTCTTACCTCCTCACAAGGTTGCAATGATCTTTGCACGTACAGCAGAAAGCGGCATGTATTATTTACACCTGCTGTGACACCCGATCCTGCAACGCAGTGGGTTTTGTGGAGCTACGAGAATGTGTAAATGTATAAATACTTTAATATCTTAAAGAGGACCTATTATGCCCTTTTACAAAGTCTTTTTTTATGCTCTTCTAGAACAGGTTTTCAATGTTCAAAAAACACATTTCACATATTCTCCATTGTTGCAGCTCCTCTCTTCCAGTCTGTCAGTAATGCTCTGGGGTGTGTTTCCCAAACAACAACGTAACTCGCTAGTTCACTGCCATAGTACGATGCATCGTTGAAGAAATCAACTAGCGAGTCATGACTGTTTCCCGAAACCGTACTGTCGCAAACCGGTCGTTCAACCAAGTTGGTTTATGACGTCACGCACGTGGTGGGGTAATAACTTCTTTTAATTAATCTGTTTGAGATCGAATTAACGCTAGATGTTTTGCTATAAATTACGAACATGGCATCTGAGGACTATTTCTCATTTTCATTTCCAGATTCATTCATAGGCTCATTCTTTCGTAGCAGAGATCGTACACAAATGCGCACTCTTCAAAAACGGTCTCTTGACAAACTAAAAGATGTAAATTAGTAGGTATCCTAAATAAAAGATACAGATTGTAATGAATGTCAGCTTGATTATTTTGCTTAAGATAAGGATTTATTAAGTCCACATGTCATGCAAACAAGAAACTATGCTTCTAACCACAGGTCAAAATCTGTCATTCAGACTACACAACTTTGCGATGCTGTTTGCGAATGTTCGTTGGAACGATGGTTTCGGGAAACACTGAGTCGTTAAACTATGCTGATAACGACGGAACTTGCGACCATAGTTGACTAACGATGCTTTTGGGAAATACACCTCTGTTTAGTTCCTGTCTCTATGAAGCCCCTCCTTCTGAAAAGCACACTGTGCTCTGATTGGCCGGCTGGAGCAGTGTGTTGTGATTGGTCAAGGGAAATGCCCCGCCCCTTACCATAACCGCCAGTTTCAACACACTACTAACTAACTCAACCAGGCCCCGCCCCTTTATTCTGCATATTAATTATTTAAATGAGGAATATTGTGACGTGTTCGTTCCCAGAAGAAAACTCAAGACTACAGTGGAGGCGTTTCAGGGAGTTCAGAAACAGTGACACTGAAATGGAGTATAAGTATAATCTCTTTCTGATATAAAGAAAAGTCATCCATTTTTATGACATTTGAAATAAACATTACGAGGTTAAAACATAACAACTGAAACATGCACAGATGAATTATTCACAATAACAATTTTTTTTAGGAAATAGTTATGCTGAGTTTTTATTTCATGCTGACTTCGGTGCCTCCTTCAACAGTGTGTGGGAAAATTGTAAATATGATTTTTTGTCATTTTATTGTCCACGGAATAAAAAAAGCGTGCAACTAAACAAGCTCCTCAACTGTTTTCCAGGAAGTGCAGGGACTCCGGTGGTCTTCAACCACAACGGAGATGCGCCGGGACGATACGACATCTTCCAGTATCAGATCACCAACAAATCGACAGCTGAGTACAAAGTGATCGGCCAGTGGACAAACAAACTGCATCTTAATGTGAGTGAAGAGCCTTCTCTGCTCCTCATGGTGAAATCCATCCATGCATTCATGCATCTATCCAGTTTTTTCCAGAGCATAACAATGTGCGCATGTTCAGATAAGATACATTCAAGCATAAATGTTTGTTGGAAATCTCATCTTTGCTGATGATGCATGTGACATGAATACTCTCGGGCCTTCATTAGTCAACGGGATGGAAGATAAGCTTGTAATGCCTGGCTGCAAAACGAAATTAATGGAGCCAAAAACGAGTGGTGTTTTCATGGCCAGAAGCTCTCGCAGCAGTGGGGAGGTTGAAGTGTAGTTTTTCAATAGGTGACGGAGAATCGCAGCTCCTCTGGGTGTGTGGGAGGGGAAGTGGTCGCTTTACAGAGCTGTGATCCAGCCGCTTGTACTTCTCTAAATCTCGCTTCTTAACTCAGGTATCAAACCCGCCCCTTAAGCGCTTAAACAGATCAGCACTGGATGTGTTCCAGAGGATGGGAAGCAGAGTTATGGTGATTTGCATTCAGCTCATTACGGGCGACGCATACCGAAAAAAAGACTTTGTTAGCCCTGAAAAATTGTGGCTCGTAACATTTAATTTACGGAAAATCATTTTAGCAATTTTACTGTTTACAATGTGTCGCACTGAAAGATGTGGGCCACTTTAAAGGGAAACTACTAATAGCAAACTTGCCGAAGCAGTTATATACTGTAGCATAAGCAAGATTGAGGGTGTGTAAAAGTAAAATAAATAAGTCAGATCACTTAGAAAAGTAACTGCACATCTCACAAGTCACACAGTTTGAGGGATTTGATTTCTGTAGCACAAATTATTGGGACGAGTTATGCTGCAACATTTAGCACATGGGGTTAAAGATTATTTCAAATCCCTCACCCTGAGCAATACTGAAACATGTAAATGGTTAGCGTTGATTCTGACAGCGTTTGAACCTCAAACACCCTTCTTGTTCCCCATTAGTGTGTCTTCAGGATTAATAAAACCGAATTAAACAGCCTAATTGTGAATGGTCAGTGTGGCTTTTGTTTCAGACAGAGAATGGGAAGAATCAAATGAAGGGATTTGGTCTTTCAATTATTCTTAAATACCCTTCATACCCTTTTATGTGATAAGTCAAATTAAACTTCTGTTCATTTGCAAATTCTGTCTTTTTTCATTTTAATATGTCCCTTTTTTTTTGCTTCTCTAATTAAAGCCAATCTGTTTTTGCCAGGCGTAATTTGTCTCAGGCATGAATAATTCATTCACAGCCTTCTCTTTGCAGCAGCGACAGTGAGAGCCATAGAGCAGAAGTATAGAGCTGTCCTTGGTTGGTTTGGCAAAATCTTGCAATAAAATTTCTTATATTACGGGGCTGATAAATGCTTGAATCTGATTGGTTGACGAACATTCAAAGGTGTGCAATTATTTTCAGGGAAATGCAGGGCTAAAGTAGTTCCAGCAGGACTTGTCCGCATTACAGTTCTACATCACTTCGCCAAATGACTTCAGTTATTTCAAAGGTCTTTACAGCCGACAACAGCAAAAGAACCAAACCCACAACGACACTGAGCAAGCAAATAAATATAGTAAACAATAGGATAAAAACGACAAATTATTTCATGGTTTTGTGCTCCAAATTAAGTTTTATTATGTGCTCTCTTTCTCCCACTCAAACACACACACACACACACACACACACACACACACACACTGCAAAAAATGCTTTTCTTACTTAGTATTTTTGTCTTGTTTTCAGTCCAAATATCAAAATATCAAAAAAATATTTTTACATCAAGATCCATTTACTAAAGTAGTAAAATGCCATAAAATATTATGCCTTGTTTTCTGGGTAAATAAATCAAAATTAAGTGAGTTTTTGCTTAAAACAAGCTAAATTATCTGTCCATGGGGTAAGAAAAATAATCTTGTTTCTGTTTGAATATAAGATATTAAGTATTCAAAAAATATTCATATAATATTGAATAATAAGTATTCATCAAAATATTAAGATTATTTTTCTTACCCCATGGACAGATAATTTTGCTTGTTTTAAGCAAACACTCACTTAATTTTGATTAATTCCCCCGAAAAACAAGACATAAAATCTTATCTAATTATACTTCCATTGTACGGATAGACACTTGCACATAAATCAGCGCTGCTCTGACGATTTTAGCCGTAAAAAAGTGTATCAACTTAAAATCTACATGACATTTCTCACTAGCGATGTAACAATGGTGCTGTTTTTGAAGCAGATAAACTTACAGTTTCACAGAACGTTCTGTTTGGATATTGTTTTGGGGAGCTAAATAATAACATTCTAGGAACGTTTCTTTTTATGTCTTATTTTTTTGCAACCATAAAATAGCATTCCCAGGTTGCAGGGTAGTTATTTTTAAATAACGGATGTATGAATATGTAAGAATAAACATGATGAACTGAGTGTATAGGGGAACGTTAGAATAACATTCTACAACCCAAAAACTTTTGATTTCTGTTAAGAAAACTTTCCTGGCAAACCTTAAAAAGAATGTTCTGAGAACCAAAAACTGTTGTGACAAGATAAAAGAAATAAGAAGCATTTTAAGAACAAAAAGCTGGAAAAAAAAATGTCTTGAAATACAACATCTGAACAATGGCTTGAGGTAACTGCGGAATAATTGTCTCTGGTCCATTGAATTATTAGAAATTTACATCGTGGCCACATTACAACCTCGGGTGTGCATTATTTTTTAATAATTCAATGGCCCATCATCAATTATTCCTTACTTAATAGATCTGTGCATTAAATATTGCCATCAATCTCTGGGTTTGTCATGTTATTTATTTCATCTCAAACGCCTCTGGCACAAGTTTGTCCCAAAATATATCTGTCATCAAAGTTGCGCCCGGGAGCCAAACTGCAGCTGCACTTAAAAGAGCAACGTTGGCTTCTTATTTTCCACTGCTTTCAGGCGCTATGGAATAATAAAATGAATTCTTTCTCACATGACACAACCTACATTGGTGTGATGCATCTGTGTGGGTAATGAGACTTTCTTTTGAATGCACAGTTTCTAATTCAACACTGCGCCTCTGCTCTTCGTCTTTGACAGGACTTTTTTCATTATCCTTTGCATGTGGACTTTTACTGTTTACAGTGTGTATGTGGGTCACATTAAAGGCCTCTATTTACTCACTGAAACTACTAACAATTCAATATATACATTTCTGAAGCAGTTATATTCTTTCCACTCAGATTTAAAAGATTAAACTACTAGGGGTGTAACGATACCCTCATGTCACGATTCGATACATAGCATCACGATACTGAACTCACGATACGATATTATTGCGATACTCCAAGACATATGATAAAAGGGTAACAAAAAATGAACTGTTGATTAAAATGCTAAATTTGCTTTGACACTGTGGGTGTGAATGAACAGGCTTGGACTTGATTCTGAAACTGAAAACAGAATTATTTTAGACGAATATGTCTATACTCAGTTAACACTCTAATGAGAGTTAGTAGACATGTAGGTGCAACGTTATTTACAGTCAACAGAATGTGTTAAAGGGACCATCAAAATAAAGCTCTGGTCTTCATCTTTGGACTTTTTTTCCTTGTCCTTTTCCAGGTGGACGGCATGCACTGGCGAACCGGCGACCCCACTCTTCCCATCTCGGTGTGCAGTGTGCCTTGCCAAATGGGTGAGAGGAAGAAGGTCGTGAAGGGAGTGCCGTGCTGTTGGCACTGCGAGCGATGTGAAGGCTACCACTTCCAGGCCAGCGAGTTCCTCTGCGAGCTCTGTCCGTACGAGCAGCGTCCAGACCGCAACCGCACCGGATGCATCCCGATCCCCATCATCAAACTCGAGTGGCACTCGGCGTGGGCCGCCGTGCCGGTGTTCGTTGCGGTTCTTGGCATCATGGCTACTAGTTTTGTGGTGGTTACCTTCGTCCGTTTCAACGACACTCCCATAGTCCGTGCATCTGGTCGAGAGATGAGTTATGTGTTGCTGACGGGCATTTTTTTGTGCTACGCCATCACTTTCTTGATGATCGCCACTCCGACTTTGGCCGTGTGCTCCTTCCGGCGTGTGTTCTTGGGTTTGGGAATGTGCTTCAGCTACGCGGCGCTGTTAACCAAAACCAACCGTATCCATCGCATCTTCGAACAAGGCAAGAAGTCGGTGGCGGCGCCACGCTTCATCAGCCCCGCTTCCCAGCTGGTCATCACCTTCAGCCTGATCTCCGTGCAGCTGCTCGGCGTGTTCGTGTGGTTCGCCGTCGACCCGCCTCACACGGTCGTGGACTACGGCGAGCAACGCACGTCCGACCCGGCGAAGGCCCGCGGGGTTCTCAAGTGCGACATCTCGGACCTGTCGCTCATCTGTTCGCTGGGCTACAGCATCCTTTTGATGGTCACATGCACTGTTTACGCCATCAAGACCCGCGGCGTGCCAGAGACCTTCAACGAGGCCAAGCCAATTGGATTTACTATGTACACTACCTGCATTATTTGGTTAGCTTTTATACCCATCTTCTTTGGCACCGCACAATCAGCAGAAAGGGTAAGTGATAAATCTGTACGAAATCTTCAATGTCATTGCAAATAATTTATTTTCATAGTGAATACATGTGCCCTGGTTGTTCTCACAGTTTTGGTAGGAACTGGCATGGATATTTGAGTACTCAAAAGTTACAGCAATGATCGATTATGCAAGTTTTTATATATATATACAGTGCTATGCATAAGTTTAGACACCCATACTAAAGTTGACTAAAAAGAGGAATAAAAAATCATCTTTTGGAAACTGAACTTAATGCCTTAATTTAAAAAATTAGGAAAAATCCAACCTTTAAGGACACCAATTTTCTTTGTGAATGAATAATAGCCCCACATCATCACATAGCCTTTACCATACCTAGAGATTGGCATGGTTTTATTTCAGTTAGCCTATAATAGCTAGTTTGATTTGCATTGAGAAATGATCTTATGGAAAGTACTCCATGCCAATCTCTAGGTATGGTGAAGGCTATGTGATGATGTGGGGCTATTTTAATTCCAGAGGCCAAGGGAACTTTATCAGGATGCATAATATCCTGGATCCATGAAGTAACTGGCCTTTAAAAATAAAAATCTGCCTGCCTCTATGGGAATTTAACATAGGGGTGTCCTGACTTATGCACCCTGTATTTTAAGGAAGAACATTTATTTATTTACGATACATTATTCATTCACAAAGAAAATTGGTGTCCTTAAAGGCTGGATTTTTCCTATTTTTTTTTATTAAGGCATTAAGTTCAATTTCCAAAAGATGATTTTTTATTCCTCTTTTTAGTCAACTTTAGCATGGGTGTCTAAACTTATGCATAGCACTGTATATATATATATACTGTATATATTCAGAATTTTTGCTTTTAATTTTTTTTTTTGCATTTTTTGCATATTTTTTTTTTTAAGTAGGGCTTCCCCAAAGTTACAGCAATGATCAATTATGCAAGTATTTTTTTAGATTTTTTTAAAATTATTAAGAGTTTTTGCTGTTATTTATTTATATTTTTTTGCATTTAAGTTCGCTAATAGTCAACTAAATTAGTCGGTTAGTCGCAGATAAAAAAACTCCACAATAAGTGGCGAAAGTCAAGCAGTTTAATGTGTGTTTCTCTTTAGATGCGCATCCACCATACTGTGACAATGAGAGTCAGCGTCGTCAACTTCATCTTTGCCACCAACATAGTTTATTAATATTTATCAAAATGTTCAGACAGACTCGTTTCAGATTTTTCACATTCATAATCATTACTTTTGCCGGTTTGCTGTGCCAAGCTTTATGCATGTGCTTGAGCACTTAATTTATTTTTGAAAGGTTTACTATTTCTCTGTAATTTAGAACAATTTTAGCAATGCTACGTATAATATTCTTTCTCAGCCCTGAAACGCAAACAATTTTCCGTGCATCTGAATCAGATGCACCATTTTTATATGCATCTGATTCTTCAGTGCTCCCGTTGGCATTAAGAAGAGGATGTGGTGTGAGACTGCGAATGTTTGTTTCTGTGTGTGTGAGCTATAGGTGGCTGTGGGCTACAGATAATAACATCGCCTGCTGGTTACCCTTTCACCTGAGCCAGCAGGCGATAGCCTCCAGAACATTAATGTTAAAAGGCTAACCTAAGGAAGCCGAGAGCAGGGTTTTACACACCCTCAGATTGATGGATATTAGCTTCAGGTGCTCTGTAGGAAACAGACAAATGGGTCAGAGGCGATCAGGTGGGTGGCAATATTGATCAGATAGTGTGCAACCCAAGAAGTATCTCTGAAATATATGAAAACTCTGGATAGCTTAGCCCTAAAATAAAATTGAAATTCAATCATTGTTTATGTTCCAGTCCTGTTGCAATTGGAAATTAAAAAAATCAAAACAAGCTTCCATAACCTCATGTTGTTCCAAACTTATACATGTATGCCAAGGGTTTTTTTTGTTTGTTTTTTTGCATGTTACTATTGTACTGAAAAAAAACATGGCATACATGTATAAGTTTGGAACAACATGAGGTTATGGAAGCTTGTTTAGATTTTTTAATTTGCAATTGCATGTTATAAAGTCAGAATTGCGTGATTTAAAGTCGCAATTGCGTGTTATAAAGTCAGAATTGTGAGATATAAACTCACAATTCTGAGAATTGGAATTTATAACTCGCAATTGGCATCTTTTCTCAGAACTGTGATATATAAACTCACAATTGCGTGTTATAAAGTCAGAATTGCGAGATCTAAACTCGTAATTGCGAGGAAAAAAGTCAGAATTGTGAGATGTAAACTCTGAACAAATAAAAAAATTATTCTGTGGCGGAAACAAGGTTCCATGTGAGGTTGTGTAAACAATGACAGAAAATTAATTTTTGGATGAATTCATTGTGTTATTAAAAGCCATAGAAGTATAATATCTATGCAAACAAGTTATTCAGTGTGAATGCTAAAACTTTTGAGTTTGAGTTGCTTTCACAGTGGATCACGATAAAAGCTCATTACCACATTTCTCTTTAGTCACATTAGCCTCTCACTGTGACTGCTGCGCTGTGTGCTAGCCAAGAGAGACAATTATGGATATACCAATTATTCCTTACACTAACAAGCTTATTTATATTCTTATTTAACGCTAGAACTGTGGGATGGATGGCATTCTATTAACATAGACCCCCCCCAACCCATCACATTACTCAAGATAAGAAAGCAACGACATGAATCATTTGATAAGGAAACAAAGACATCTTATTGAAAAAAATGAGCCGTTCCCTTTGTCACGAATAACAAAACATGGCCTTGAGTCTATATTTATTGAACTGTCGTCTGATTGGCAACCACACCAAGCAAAAGGGCTTCATAATTGGTTTGTAATGAAAAAATGACTACGACTGAATTAATATCATAACAAAGAGTGAATGTCGTATCGATTTGCCACATTTGTGCAAAGAACCATAATAGAGTAGAGAAGTAGCTAAAACTCCACCACCTGTAAAATATCCCTCTATTATTAAAAATGTGCTTTGGTTAATGCTTCAAAAATCAATTTGTGTGGATTTTCATTGCGGCGTCTATTACCTCCACTAGCATAAAGATATCAAGTGTGATACGATCTACACTCACTGCATTGGAGAATGGTATCACCGCCAAAAAACCAATACGTGCACTTTGACATTTCCAATGTAGAGACTCTGCAGAATCATAAAGAGTCAATAAAGTGTTGCATGAACAGCGGCCAGCGTGCTCACGACTCCTCGGGAAATCAATGCCTTCCAAAGGTGACTGGTTAAGATAATCACTCCACATATCTGTGGAATCAAATTACGGGTCTCGCATAAATCACTGACAGATATTTTTATTGGGTTTCGTTAAGTTCACCGAGTGACCCGATCTCCATTCGGGAGCCCCATGCGTTCCTCGTATAATTGATATGCATGGTAAACTGATTTAAGCTTGGGTTCTTTAGATTTTTTTTGAAGTCAAGGTTTGATGTAAGTCTCTGTAGAACAATATAAAGGCTGTTAGCCAAAATTTACATTATTAACAGTTTTTTTCTTTGGCGTTTTTCCCCATTATACAGTGCTATTTTTCTAATTATAAAAGATGTGTTGGAAGTTGGCTCTGCGTGCTGTAGAATCACATTACAGGGGCCGGTTTCACAAAGATAGACTTTGACTATGACTTAGATATAGTAGATAGTCAGACTTCAGATAGACATCTAAATCAGACCATTGCACAAAGCACTTAAGACTCTGACTATCTTAAGTAGGACTACACTGCAATGCATTTTGGGTAAAATAAGACACTTTTCAAAACAAAAAACATGGCAGATCGAGTAAGCGCATTCAACCGCTTGGTGCAGTTTACCCCAGCGGAAAATATGTGTTTGTTGGAGGAGTATAAAGTTACAAGGGCATTTTACATGGGAAATTTAGCGGAGAATGTAGTAACAAGAAGAAATATTTAAATTATGAGCCATTTCCCTTTTCTTTTGGCTGTTTGTAATGTAACTGATTGTTACTGCTGGTTGCCAAGGTTAGCCTGGGGGTAAGGTGTCTAATTTTTTTGGTCTAAATTAAGTCAGTCTTTATTTTTTGTGAAACAGTCTAACTTGCATTAGACTAGTCGATGAGCAAATTTTAGACTTGTCTAACACTATAGACCGGTCTAAAATAGCTTTGTGAAACCGGCCCCAGGTCTCATATAAACAACTGCTAGATCGTTTTATTGGGTTTTAAATTCACCATGTGACCCGATCTCCATTCGGGAGCCCCATTTAGAAATGCATTCCTCGTAATTGAAATGCATGCTAAATTGATTTAAGCTTGGGTTAAGTTTTGATGCGAGTCTGTAGAACAATATAATGGCTGTTAGCCAACATTTACATTATTACCAGTCATGAAGATACCATTTTTTCCCCCGTTATACAGTGTTGTTTTTGTAATTGTAAAAATTTGTTGAAAGTTGGCTCTGCATATTGTAGTGTTAGGGGGTAACAGTTTAGGACCCAAGGTCCAGATGTTTGAAAGAAGACCCGGAGTCAGAATTATGATAAATTGAAGAAAAGATTTACTGAAGATAGTTTGCATTTTCATCAGCAGAAGTTCAGCTTCAAGACTCACACGGGAGTTTGTAGTCCGCCCTGTTTACAGTTACAAAGATCACAGCAGTTATACCCTTCACCACACACACACTCACACACACACACACACACACACACACACACACACGCACACGCACACGCACACGCACACACACACACACACAGCAGTTATACCCTACACCAAGGTCTAAGCTACGTCCTTGCTTCAGGTTGAATGATTCTCATTGGCTAAGAAATAGATAAACAGTAATTTTCCACACATATACAGATAGACTGAAGCATTTCTCCATCGATTATGCGGCTGACACTCTGACCCTGAAGTTAGGCACGTCGTGACCTTCCAGGTCTCAGATCTGCATTGCTGGGCGCCAACATGTCCAGAACAACAACTCAGTCAATCTCCAATAATGCCAGTGGTTCCTTAACCTGTAACCAAGAAGACTAACACACACACCGACACACTGCTTTTCCAAGGTTGGATTTGGCTAGGCTCTAACTATAAAAAGGAGAGTCCTCTCAAAACATCAAGATAATGCGTTCTTTCTCTCAAGGAGAGGACACTTTAGTATAACTGGAAAGTAAGGCTTCAACAAAGAAATGGTCCCTTAAACTATTGGCTTCAATGACCCCTGTATGTTTTAACACGTTGAAGATCTTTCTCAAACACAAAGCAAGTCCCTATTTCATTTCTGTAAGCCGGGCTAAATGAGCAAGCACCGTTACTGCATTCAGATATCAAATACAGACATTAGAGAATACGTATTCAGTAATCACACTGGTAACTTCTATAACGAAGTAAAATCTCCAGAGAAGTCATTCAACTCATTTGATATTTAGAAGGAAAAATATTGATTAATACCTTGATTGTAATCACTCATTACAGTTTATTCCAATCCACCCCCTTCAGGTCTCATATAAATCATTGTGTGATCTCCATTCGGGAGCCCCATGCGTTCCTCAAATAATTGAAATGCATGGTAAATTGACTTAAAGGGGGGGTGAAATGCTATTTCATGCATACTGAGTTTTTTACACTGGTAAAGAGTTGGATTCCCATGCTAAACATGGACAAAGTTTCAAAAACTAAGTTGTACGTTTGAAGGAGTATTTTTGTTCCAAAAATACTCCTTCCGGTTTGTCACAAGTTTCGGAAAGTTTTTTTCGAGTATGGCTCTGTCTTACGTAAGATAGGGCGGAATTTCCTTATATGGGTCCTAAGGGCACTTCTCCGGTAAGATCGCGGCCGCGCGCGCACTCTTAGACCAGAGCAAGAGAGTGAAAGCAGTTCGCCATCAAAGCGCCCTGCCCGGCTTTTGGGAAGTCAATGTCACCAAAGAAGTGTGTTTTTGGTTGCCAGGGCAAGACAACCCTGCACAGATTCCCAAAGAACCCAGCGTTAAGGAACCCGTGGATGGAGTTTGTTTTCCTGAGCATAAACGGAGTTGTGTAAGACTGTTGTTCCCTGCATTTCGACGATGATTGTTTTATAAACAAAGCCCATATCTACGGATTTGCAGATCGTCTAATGCTTAAGGATCGAGCAGTCACAATGATAAAGATTCGCGGTCGTGCATTGGAACTGGACGGTGAGTAAAACTGTTTGTTGAACAAATGTCTCTGTGTGTTGTCACTAGCTTGGCGCGTTAGCACAGCTAAGCTTCGCCCACACGGCCCGCCCCCAGCCGCTCGTTTTTTTCCGGAAAGACTCGGTACAGCCTATCTTTCTGTTAAAAATGTAATAAAACAAAAGACTTTTTGGAGATATGAAGGATGCAATATTACTCTATAGGTACTCAAGATTAACAGGAGATTGAGTGAAAATGAGTATTTCACCCCCCCCCTTTAAGCTTGGGCTATTTAGATTTTTTTTTTAGGCAAGTTTTGAGTCTCTGTTGAACTATGCAATGGCTGTTAGCCAAAATGTATGGAAATGTGTTTTTCCTGGCTTTTTTTGTTGTATTGTAAGTGATTTGGCTCAGTGTGTAAATGCACGTTTCAAGCGGATCAGTGGGTGAAATACATTGATATGCACAGTCATATTACAACATGATCTGAAACGTGGCAAAGTTCTTAGTAACTGCACTCCTGTTATGATAATCCTCTCGTGGGTGTAAGCATATTCTCGCTGGAGCGTGAAATATTGTACTATTTTTCAGTGATGAATGATGTTATGAAGATTTAAGTTTGCATAAGGAATGTTATGACTGAAATAACACAATCAGCCTGCGCTCCCTGAGCAGTAATTTCAATTACTCTATCCGAGACACCATACCTAAACCGGATCTTTATGTGACATTTAGATGTTTTTGTTTCACTTTAGTGTCTTTAATTCCTTGAAGGCCAGCTTTGTTCACGATTAGTTCTGCCTCCTTTGTTCTTCAGGGTGTTTTGAATCAAAGACCAAGTGTTTGGTGGTGTTTTCTTTTTGGAAAAAACTAATTTCCACTACAATCTTTGAAACTATTTTCCATATTTGTCATTTTGGTGACCTTAGAAATAATGTTCTGCTGTTTAGATCCTGTAAAAAAAAAAAATACACACCTCATTTGATCTTTATAAATGTGCTAGCTAAGGCTGTTGCTTCTTATTTGTAATGTATCATATCTGTTCTAGACACACATATCACGCTATTTCTCCTCCTGTGTAGGATCATGCTGTGCAGTGAAAGCCGTATTACCTCAGATTAGATAAGCTTTAGTAACATTTGCTCTGCTAATATCATAATACATGAAGGTGAACCTGCCACAAAAAAGCACTGGTCATAATGAAGTCTTCTCAGCGGATGATGTTCCTGCCCAGCACTGTAAAAAATGATTGTGATTTTAACAGTCAAAGACTGTAAAAATGCCACAGTTTCCTTACTATATACGGTAAACAACTGTGATAGATCGAACGGTACATTTAATGTAATTTGACTGTAAAATGTCAGTTTTTGGAAGTGAAAAAGAACAAGTCATTGTATAATTTACAGTGAAAAAACGTAAATTGACGTTCCCACAATTCCCTGCGTGACACTTCACATTTGATGTATTTTTGTTGAGATAACTATGTTTCTTCATATTTTTCTTAGTTTTTTCTAATCAGTTATGTTACATTTAATGCTGTTAAATTAATGTTTAGTGCATTTTTAAAATTGCACGTGTGTTACCATGATGGTGTTTAGTGTTTGTGTGAAAGACACTGTGCAGCTTCTATATATTAGTATTAACTTTCTGTTAAAAAGCTGCTTATGATGAGCTTTAATTCATCATGTGATCTTCATCTCCACTGTGATTGGAGGTTGTCAGTGTATAACTATGGTACAAAATAGATATAAACGATATAGCCACGACTCTCACCAGAGAGAAGACACTGTACAAAAGAGGAATGGGTAGAATAGCTCAAGGTAGAGTCACAACTGCAAACAATAAGCCAGGGATCAGGTCAGCTACAGTCATACCAACTCTCTCGTTTGAAAAGCGATTGGTTCTGCTTGTTTGAATGGTTTCTTTATTGCTTTCACTTGCTTTTTCTTCACAGCCCAGTCTCACACTGAGAAACGTTCTCCAGTACACTACAACAATGTCTCTCAGTGGCCATTTTAGTGTGTGTGTGTGTGTGTGTGTGTGTGTGTGTGTGTGTGTGTGTGTGTGTGTGTGTGTGTGTGTGTGTGTGTGTGTGTCATCAAAGTTGTCCTAAGACAAGAACGGGTATTGTTCAAAATTCATGTCTAACTTTGATGAAAGGTTTAGATCCACTTCAAATGTTGACTACTGTATATAAACTAGTTGAACATTTTGTTCACATTGAAAATTGTTCATGTTAGACAAAAATGCATTTAATTTGTTTGATTGTGGCTGCATAATGTAGTTGCACTATGCATAAGGCGTATGTGTTAAAAGTCATACATTTATTCATACATTACTATGATGTATTGCATGATAACGCAGGTCCACTTCTGTTTACACATTCACTTTGCGTTGGTATATGATGTGCAAATGAAAAAAAAAAATCTTGGATTAATTTCCAAGTGAAACAGAATTTTCGACAAGACATCTATAATTAATTTGATCATTAATTTGCACAGGAAAGCATTGCAAAAGTGATGTTTCCGTTGAGCTCTCTCTCACACACAGGTCTTCACATTACACATTGAAACACATTGATTTTTTTTATAGTGTTCAATTAGCCAAATGAATTTGTTTATCGAACAGGAAGAATGACACTAAGCCACTGAGCGCTAGTGCGGTGATTTCTACACTTGTAATCCATTAAAGATGGAGTCGGTGTTGAAGAGCCGAGAGATGTCTGACAGCACAGCTGGACAGCTGTCATTTATACACAGAACTGATGGGATTTTCTTTGGATATTGTGTCACTCACACATGTCATTCTCATTCAGACATGCCCTCTCAGATTTTCAAGCAGAGCTTGAAAATATCTGTATATAGGTTGTTTGCATATGACGTCACGTTACTGAATTGCCATGGCGCGAAATGCAGATGGAGGTCAGGAAGTGATTTGCTACATTTAGGAAGCACTATAACAAACTCAAAATGCCTGTTTTGCGTCGTTTATGGTTGCTCAAATTGATCAAACCGAGAAACCATGAGGAGTGTTTATCGTGTACCAAAAGTTGTTGTTCATAAGGGGGAAAAATGCAAGAAATTGACCGAAAAACGCCAGAAAAAATGGCTTGCAAACCTACGTCTGCGGTCGGGAATCGGAAAATGCCCGTGTGTGCAGTGATCACTTCATCAAAGGTCAGTTAATACAACTTATGTGGCTATGTTTGTGTAATGTAACTCTCTCTCTCACACACACACACACACACACACACACACACACACACACACACACACACACAGTTACCAGTTTCCGAACTTTTTAAAGTCAAAGTAATTGTTTCTTCTTTTCTTTGAGTTTGTAAGTTACCCCTGTAACTGAAGACAAATGCGTAACGTTAGCAAAGCTACCTACAAAGTGTTTTGAGGGTGCAGCCTTCAGGGGTTTAGTGGTGTTTCGGCGGACCTTTGAGAGTGGTTAACCTAATAACGTAAAGTAAACAGCCGTAAAAGTAACGTCGAGAAGCGCCGCAGCGTTGAATGGTTGTTAGGGTTAACGTTACGGATTAATCCACAGGACAAAAAAGAATGAGAGGCAAATCTTTCAATTCAGTTGAAAAATCACTCCTCTTCATAACGCAAGGATCACATCCAACATATGTTTAGATTTTTTGTCTATATCTTTCTCTTGTAATGGCGTCTAAAGTAGTACAGTCAGAGAATGTCTAATATGGCGAGAAGTTTCACTCTCAGTACACTTCCGGCTTCTGAACTGGTTGCAGTTCCACTCTGGCTCCATATGAGGGCGCTCACAGGACGAGTGCAGAATGAATGGAGGTCTATGGCGCTATACCCCTCAAAATCCACTTTTCTCAGGATATAATTTTTTGTCTAGTAATTTGAATGTTGTATTCGAAAGGAGATGCAAATAAATTACAAATTGCAGGGTGTTAGATTTTTTTGAGTCACTTATTTGCTTTAAAAAGTATTTTAAAGTGTCAATGACGTCATACACATGTACGACCAGAGATACTGCTTTACAGCAATCCTTCAGTCACTTTGGTGCTTTCGCGCTCTGCACTTTCTTTTCACTCGAGGCATCGACAACACAGCTGACTCAGGGAAATACACGTGCTAGAAGAGTTTTTGTTTAGTTTGTTTCTGGTCCCGCTTCGGATGCCACGATGCCATCAAGCGGTATCTCTGGTCGTAATCAGTCCTTCACTGACCAATCAGCGTTCATTAGCAGAATGCTAGCGTGTTATGGGCAACAACAACTCAACCTGTAAGAAATCAAAAGGACATAAGTACTCGTTCATTCAACTTTCGACCTATAACTCATGTTGAACTTGCAAAATCTACAATCAGATCTGAGATTTCTCAACGGCAATCGGGTGAAAGAGACAAATTTAGCCGTCTAGCCCCATAGACTCCCATTCATTTTGCACTCATGGCGATCGCCCCCAGTGGAACTCTGGTGGAACTACAACCAAAATTCGGTACAATAGGACTTAATAGGGAGTGGCCAGGCTCTCCGTAGACGGGCTCTGGTACAGTACAGACTTTCCTCCATCTCGTCCATTCCGCTCTTCACTTCCTGCCCTCCATTTGAATTTCGCGCGTCATCACAATCACGTGACTGCAAACCACCTATTATATTATTTTGAGTTATAAGTTCAAAGTTTGTGGTCGGAAATAATTTTGCACACAAAGGCTGCATTTATTTGATCAAAAAATATAGTAAAAACTGTAATATTGTGAAATATTATTGCAATTTAAAATAACAGTTTTCTATGTGAATATATTGTAAACTGTAAGTTATTCCTGAGCTGAATTTTCAGCATTATTACTCCAGTCTTCAGTGTCTCATGATCCTTCAGAAATCATTCTGATATGATGTTTTATTGTGTTGTGTCTATTCATGACACCGTCCTAAATTTATATTGGGAACTACTAAATTAATATAAAGCAATTTTTTTTTCTCCATCGTAATCTAATTGGATTTTTTATTTATTTTGGTCTTCGGGCAGCGAATTCTGCGATCAAACATTCCTTCATGTATCTCCTCTTTCCGTCTCGCTGTTTTATGTCAGACACGTACAATCTGATGAACAACAAATTCGAGTTGTGCTCATGTTTGACAGTCAAATTTGAGGGGCAGATGTGTAGAGACCGAGAGCAGAATCTCTGAGCCTGACCTGTACCTAGCGGTCAGTGTTTCTAGGTTCAACATCTGTAGTTAGTGAGTGCACTGGCATATGTGTGGCTAATCCTGCTTTGATTAATTGTCGTGCAACTGCGTACCGTGTGATTGGGTGAACAGATGGCTGTCAGTCTCGCTTCCATCACTCTGATAACACACATGAACAGGAACATCAGCTGCTAACCGCTACCGCTAGCCTAAGTCCAACGCTGTCCGACTTCTAAAGATGCACTGACGCTCAATGAGAATTAATCAGTCGATGTTAAAAGTCACCATGAAATCAAAATTCTTGTTTATTCATGGAATATTGCAGTGTATTATCTGTATCTGGTGTCATGCACCTAATAAGGACTTAAAATAACAAAATAGACAAATAAAGTTGATTACTTTTACTTATTTTATATGCAAAGGTGTAGCCTATATAAATATTATATCAAAACAATGGCATTGAGTGATTAATAACTTATTATTGTTTAAAATCATCAAGCAAATGTGTAAGACAAACTAATAAAATAACAACAAAAGACAAGAAACTAAAACTTTTTTTTTAAAAGTAGGCTTTTTATAAATTATTTATCCGAGCACATCATTATTATTTTTAATTCATGTTCCATCTTGAATCAGAATAACTTCCCCTCCCTCTTGCAGTGACATCATCTCTTCTCTGATGATGAGGGCGGGGCTCAACCTGTCACTCACATGAGATCAGCCAATAGCAAACCACAACCATCCAATCAATTCCCCACAGACAGAATCAAGCCCCGCCCACATGTGTTCTTGTTCCAGAATCCGTTTTGCTCTATATACTGCGCAATAGGGAAGAAAAGACTAGCGCAACTTCTGTTTCATGCCGACTTTAACAAGTCATTGTCATTTTGATTCATCTCGACTAAAAGTTAACGCAGAATACTTAAGCGTATGTAGCTGATATTGCCTAATACACTCTCTTGATCTTATATTTTACTTGCAGAATAGTCTGTTTCACCAAGTCAAATGAGTCGTGAACACAATTTCATGTTGATTTAAAAGTTTGAAGAGGTGGTTGAACTGTTCTGTGAAGTTAATTTCTTCAGACAAAGATTCGCAAACAATTTAGAGAGCTTTTCCACTCTGATGCAAATCTGTTTTGAACATTAATTCCACATCATGTCAGAGTTATTCTCTCAAATATGATTTAATTGAGCGCTGTTTTCAAGCCTCTAGTTGGGCTTTAGTGACCTAATGATTTCTTATAAACAGCTTCCTGTTTTAATTCATTCAAAGAAGGAAATCTCACACGCTTGTTTATGGTGACCAACAGATGTTGTCTCAGCACAGGTGTATGTTTTTTTGTTTTGTTTTTTTCATGCTGGTTTTAAAGTATGCATCCATTAAAGCTGCTGAGGAAAGAAAGAGGAAACATTGACTATTCAGCTGTTTTTTATGCGACAAAAAGGAGAAATTAGTTTTTGTACCTGTGCATGCTAAGTTAACTTGGTTGCTCTCGGACAGCTGTCACCCATACTTCGTGTTTCAGATGAAAAGCGTGAATTGGTTACGCATATGTGCAAGTGCTGAACACCACATGCAGTCAAACCCAGATAACACAAATATGTTATAAGGGGCCATTAACACAGAACCCGTTTTCTATACGTGTTTGAGCGTTGTGCTCACGTTATTTCCAACGCCAAATGCATGATGTTTATCATGCATAAGTTAATAAATAAATGCATAAAATAATTTTTTGTAGCAGATCGCAATTGCATGTGATGTTTATGTGGCCCGTTGAGTGACATAAGAAATACTGAAGTTCTGTGATCTGCTTACTTTTACTATCCCAAACTCCACCCCAACACGAACACATGGGGTTGTGCTCGCCGGCCCGGAAAATAACATGTGCCGTCACCTGAGAAATAGCCTTTACAAACCTGATCCAATGAGTTCTGTGAGCCGCGGGCTTTGGAGACGGAGGACTATTAGAAGTGCAGGGTGATAGTCTGCTGGATGCTGCTGGACTGGGATTCTTCAAAACTAATTAAGAGTGACATGAGGGCATTAAGAAGCTTCATGAAACAACAGGGGAATTGGCAGGCAAAACAAGGACTGACACTGCACAGGTCATTTCTGGTGAGCGCTGTGTGTGTGTGTGTGTGCTATTGGATCATGCAGCAACAGTAATTCAGATTTTATTGCAATCCGTCCTTCTATTTGGGTGGGCGGCGAGGAAACAGATCAGCAATAAACCACCAGCATCTCCTCACCAACAACCGTAACACAGGAGCTCTGATCCGAAAGCTAGACAGCACGTTATTATATATACACACACATTCCTGCTTTTAGTCAAGTCAAGTCACCTTCATTTATATAGCGCTTTTAACAATACAGATTGTTTCAAAGCAGCTTTACAGTGATACTTGGAAAATAATGGAGTGGAGATTGTTTTGGCTTTACAGCAGCTCTAGAATAAAGTTCTTATCCACCTAAAGTACGTTTTTTGATTGATTCACTTGCGTTTTAAACATCGTTAGTTACACGACACCGTTTTAACTGAAAACAGAAAACTTTTAATGTGTTCTAGCCGTTCATTTGCTTAACGGTGTTTCAGGGCTGCCAACTTTTGAGTTTAGCTTGGAGTGAGATTTTTTTATTTAATTTTTTTGGCGGGGGGGGGGGGAGGGGGGTGGTATGTAAAAACAAATATTGCATCACAATAAGTGTAATTGTGATTGTCAAAACATTTGGTAACTAAATAGAATTTTATGAAGTTTAGTGACAACATGGTACAATGTTTACATGGTACAATGACTGGTAGAATACAGTTTTTATTATTGCTTGACAAAAATTTCAAGATTTCAATTCCATTCTTGTGATTTGATTACAATTTTGATTCAATATTGACTAATTTGGATACATGTTTATTTTACATTTTATTTAAAAAAATAATCTCACCTTATGCTGTAAACATAGAGGGCCCAATCTGCTGGTATTATTAAAGGTTGAAAATAACAAATTAAATTAAATATAATGCAGTTTTTGTTATAATAACAATTATTTAATGACATAAGTAAAAATATAATAAATATGTAATAGTGCTCAGCAAAATCTCCTCTCTAGCTATTTTTTCTATTCAATTAACATGCTATGGTCATTAAATGGCTTTCCTGAGCTAAATGTAACGTTATGTGTTCTCCTGCTGTTACATTGACCTCTTTCCGTGGTTGAAAAACACTAATTGGTCGATATTATGTATACTTTTGGTAAGTTGTACTGCATCTTTAAATAAAAAAGTAACAGATGATCGGTTCACGTGCTCTTGAACTGAGGCGCTCAGCGATCTGTCACGTCACATTTACAAGCGCCAAACGTATTTTTGTCTGAATTTCGTAATAAAATTGACGGAATCTAAGAGCTGAGAATTAGTTTAATATCAAAAGTACCTCTTTGCTCCGCAATTTTTCTGTGCGTGAGAAAATGGATGTGTGGCGTGAGAGCGTGTGAAAAGTGTCAATTGCGTGAGTCTCACGCTCAATGCGTGAGAGTTGGCAGCGCTGGTGTTTGTTGGCTCAAGAACGCAAACTTTGAAATAGGCTCCAAGGTGCAAGTTTAAACATTATCATCTCTGTGTAAACTTCAAAAGCGTGAATCTGTGAAAACGGTGACGGCGTGCACATGCATATTGCTTGTTTAGTCTATAGGTATGCGCGTTGAATATGTATGTGCGCAGGCGCGTAGTCTTTCTTTACAAAGTGACATCACCAAATTACTTGTCTGGCCTGCATAATACAGAATTTCATTGTCTTGTTATCAGAGCATGTTATATGAAAGAAACTAAATTAATGAATGTAAATGTAAACCAAAGAAAAAAGTTTGTCTTTGTAATCTGTAATCAAAATATACTTAAAGGTGCACTATGTAAGTTTTTCAGTCAATAGGCCTACATCATCAATCCTTCTTCCAAAATGTGTTTTTGTCTTACCCTGATTCACTATGGTAAGCCTGTTTTAGAGCTGTCGGTAGAGCTGCACGATTAATCGTTAAAAGATCACGATCTCGATTCAACCCCCCACGCGCTCTTAATCCTGCATTTCTACGATTCTGCCAATGATATTCAACGAGATAACGCGCTAGGGGTGGAACGGATCGCACTAGATTCGGTTCGGCACTCATGAGATTCCCGGATTAACTGCTAAATTTAACCATCATAGAGTAAAAGTTCATAATTTGGACGTGTATTGACATGCCAATTTACACATTCAAACAATTTTAATCGCGGAAGGACTCGTGCGTTATCTGTGCGCAAAGCCACACACACTCGAAGCGCAGAGAGAGAGAGAGAGGCGCGTTTCAGACAGCGCTCGAATGCAGAATTGATTCCTCTTTCGCGTTTCCTTGCCCTTGAACCACAGTCTATGCCTTGAACGGACACATAAACACAAAATTGTCAAAATACCGGCCTAAATGACCATCTCGACAAGTATTCTCTCGTTTATGTCATATGTGAACAGCTGAGAAAGAAACGGATATTTGGCAAAAAAAAAAAGTTTTTTTATCGGTCCGTGCAATCGGTCTTAAAGTAACAGCATACACTTAATATAATAATAATAATAATAATAATGTTTAATTTATATAGCGCCTTTCCCAAGCTCAAGGACGCTTCACAAATACAGTAAATAGCAAGCAGTTTACACATAATGGACAGTGGACATTTGCCCAGTCCAAGTAATGAACGAGTAATGATATATTTTTCTGTGTCATTGATATAAATAAAGCAAGTGCAGCTCTAGCTGTCGGAATAGTTTTCACGAGATATTGCGTACATGTGTTACTTGCCCTCGTGTGTCTCCTCAAATCCGTAAATTGGAGGTGTGGGAGGTCAGAGGTTAGTTTAGTGTGTGTGTGTGTGTGTGTAGGCCTGTCACGATAACAAATTTTGCTGGACGATAAATTGTCCAAGAAATTATTGCGATAAACGATAATATTGTCGTTCAACACCATTTTCATCTAATATAATGATAATGGCATAATAATGCAGGTACACCTTTTCAAAGATCTATAAACTTTTATTTCTTAAGAATATTAAACATTGAAAACGGAAAAACATTTTAAATATCCACAAAAAATGAACAAAACAACCAAAAACAATAAAAGAAATGGACTCTCAGTGTCTGTTAACAAAAAATGCACTTGAATAAATACCAAAAACAATAAATAAAATGGATGTAAACAAAATTGCACTTCAAAAAATATTAAACATTAGGCTCAGACATAAATAGTGATACATTCCATAACAGGCAAAACTGCCGATTAGGACCTTTGTAAACAAATTAAAAAAAGCCTCAACAGGATACCACAGCATTTTGCACTGTCCTCCTGTTACTTTGTCGACTAAACAAACGCCCGAGTGATTGTGTAGTTTACTGTCGGGAAGATGGAGACACGCTTTATTGCGTGTATATGCTACGCACTGAAAATACTTGGTTAGGATTAGGGGTGAGGAGTGCGTGCATATTAAACGCTATAAAGTGCGTATCATATGCACGCAAAAACTATTTTTGACGTATAAATGGCACGAGAAATAACATTCGTGGTATAGATACGCATTTTCATGAGATCGGGCTCGCTGTCGCGTTTGGCTTTGAAACCAATTCCATCTTTTTCTTTTTTTTTTTCCTTCCAACTCACAACTAGCGTCTTTTCTGTCTCTCCCGGCAGTCGCCGCAAGCAGTCCCGCCGGCGCTTTCCCATACAAAGACCATGTGACTGACAAGCGCCGCGGCGTCGCCACCCCACACAAAGACCATGCAACTGACAAGAGGGTTCACTCCTCCTATATGCTAAGGAACCGAGAGTGGTCATCCAGTCTATTTGGTAGAGAGCATGGTAGAGAGAGAGAGAGACGAGGAAAACAAACAAGCATGCAAATGGAATTATCGCGGCCGTAAAAATTATCGAGCTCTTTTTTTTTTATCGTGCGATTAATTGATTTATTGACTATCGTGACAGGCCTATGTGTGTGTGTGTGTGTGTGTGTGTGTGTGTGTGTGTGTGTGTATATCTCCAGGTTAATTGAATACACAGCAGTTGTACCGTTTTATTTGGCTTTGGCTCTGAAATGCATTAAGGAAAGTGTAATTTAGACTTTAAGAATGTATGGCATATATGGCACAATCATATGTTTAACTTCAGACCTCGAGGGTTCTGAGAGGCTTCTGGGTAATCATCATGTGATTAAGTGCTCAGTGTGACACCATTATACAGTCACATGCACTCTGTCTCTTTATGTTGCTGTGAAACTTCAGAAATTCACCACGTCCTGATGTGATTTTTGTTTTAATTATTCCTCTTGCTCATATACGGCTGATTCTATTAAAAACCTGCTGAGAAAATGTTTTAACGGTCCTTTGAGAGTTGATTTATCATCTATTTGGCAGGGATTTCCCATTATTATTCCAACTTTAAGAGCCTACGGGGTCATATCAAGAGAAAACAAATTTCCATTGATTGAAAGAGTTTGACATAACTTTCAGAGCTCAAAACCTCCTTCCCAGATCAGAAATAGCTGCAAAAATGAATGAACTTCGAGGAAATGTACTTTCCCTGTATAGTGTTTCTTAATGGTACAGCTCAAAAACAAGTCCAGAAACAGCCATGAAGTCATGATCGAGAACATATAATGACATAACATTATAAATCAACTTTAATAGATAGAATAAAACATTGTTTGACATAAAACTTTTGAAAAGACACCACAGATATTATCTGACACATACAAAAAAATGATCTCAAAGTACTTGTTATACAAGGCAAGTGTTCTCATAAACACAAATGACAGATCACATGGAAAGAAATCGGATGTGTATCATTATATTGGATCCGTGCATTAACTCTTAAAGTGACAGCAACCTATAAAAACCTGCTGCTGTCTATGTCATTAATGTCATTAATTAAGCTTTAACAAACATCAATCTATATTTAATTTATATTAAATGCCATACAACTTACATTCTGCTGTGAAAGTTCTGTTCGGTCCCTCCTGAGGGTTTATGGGAGTATTAAGTTCTAACAGTATGAGCCACTGTCTGCCAGAGCCCCTGCTCATAATACAGCGCGATTGCACAGATCGATACATGATATTCCCGCGGAGTGGAAGATGATGGCAAATAGCATCAGAGTTGTCATATATCCTATAGTTGTTCTGGGTTTGCAGCTGAAGTTTGTGAGAACTCAGAAGTTTGGTGATTAAATATAATGAGCAGTGGTTCCTCTGACTGGCTTTGATCTACTGGCAAATTAACACTGAGTTATGTGTAGCTTTTAGTGGAAAATATCCAGTCGGTGTCAGACTGCTTTGGATCAATATCTGCGGAGCCGGTCTCAGGTGATTACCTGCAATTTCCGACCTTAGAAAGGTAGAATATTCACGGATTCATTGACGGCTGTGAGTTTGAATTGTTCTCTGGTGTGTGTGTGTGTGTGTATGTTTGTCTATGCGACTCTTGTAATGTCATGATGATACACTCAATCTCATTGAATCAACAAGTGATGATCTAATTCGTTTAATTATTTCTTAATTTAGTTACAAATAACAAGAATGAATCATTTAACACAAGTAAACTCGTTATATTCTTATTAATCAGACATATTTGTATTTTGCAAATCAAGCAAGTGGCTAGTTGACTTTTTTGAGTGTATGATATATGCATTTACATAACTATCAAAATCAGTACAGAAATATGGAGTCAGTACAATTTTGTTGTTTTTGAACTCGCTTATGCTTATTTGAAAACAGTAAAATTATGAAATATTAATAACATTTAAATAACTTTATATGTGAATATATAGTAAAATGTAATTTATTCCTGTTAGGGTTATGTTAGGGTTAAGTCGCTTATGCTTATTTGAAAACAGTAAAATTATGAAATATTAATAACATTTAAATATCTTTCTATGTGAATATATAGTAAAATGTAATTTATTCCTGTTAGGGTTATGTTAGGGTTAAGTCTCTTATGCTTATTTGAAAACAGTGAAATTAATATTAATAGCATTTAAATAACTTTCTATGTGAATATATAGTAAAATGTAAATATATAGTAAAATGTAATTTATTCCTGTTAGGGTTATGTTAGGGTTAAGTTGCTTATGCTTATTTGAAAACAGTAAAATTATGAAATATTAATAACATTTAAATAACTTTCTATGCGAATATATAGTAAAATGTAATTTATTCCTGTTAGGGTTATGTTAGGGTTAAGTCGCTTATTCTTATTTGAAAACAGTAAAAATATGAAATATTAATAACATTTAAATATCTTTCTATGTGAATATATAGTAAAATGTAAATATATAGTAAAGTGTAATTTATTCCTGTGGTCAAAGCTGAATTTTCAGCATCATTACTCCAGTCTTCAGTGTCACATGATCCTTAAGAAATCATTTGCTGCTCAAGAAATATTTCTGATTATTATCAGTGTTGAAAACAATTGCTTGGCTTAATACTTTTGTGGAAATGAGTTATGCTTTATTTGCTGTCTTTGTTTTCTTTATTCATGAGGTTGTTTGAGATTTGGTTCGATTCACTTATAAGGCAGCCACCTATGTATGAAATAGTCTGCAGAGCAGCTCATAGGTTTAGCAGCAGAGCTTTATTTCTGTATTAGGCTTTAGCTAGTGTGGATTGAACACTTAGCATGCCTCTTTCCCATGTGGCAGCTCATGTTTTGAGATCTTGCTCCTCCAGCAGCAGCTTTAGCCTGTATCCGTTCGCTCAGTAAATGTCACTAAGCATTTACCCCAGTGGATTGTCTTTAAAAGCGCACTGATCACTGCTCTGAACATGTCAGCTCACCAACCAATGCCATCCAGTCCCGTCCGGTTACGGATCAGGGATCAGCGGGTGGCTGGAGCTTTGCTTTTTCATGGCCATGCTTTTCATTACAGGCTGTTCGCACTTCTACGTTTGCACACTTATTATCTGTCTTTCATTTTTGCCGTGCGTTTGGACTCGAGCGTGTCTCGCCATCTGTTAGCAGTCATTCACCGTGAGTTTTACCCCCTGCTGGAGACAAAGACACACATGAGTGCTTAGCCTTTGAGGATTCTTCTTCTGTTCGTGTGTGTGTGTTCTCAGCACTGAGTGTGTTGCATGTGCTCATGTCTGTTAATTGAGTAAGAGCTTTCATTTTTAAATTCTAATTAAGGAAAGTTGTAAATCTGTCGCTGAGTGCGAGCGTGTGTCCTTATCAGCCGCTAATTATGCTTCCAGCATCTGAGAAGTCTTGGTGTGTGTGTGTGTGTGTGTGTGTGTGTGTGTGTGTGTGTGTGTGTGTGTGTGTGTGTGTGTGTGTGTGTGTGTGTGTGTGTGTGTGTGTGTGTGTGTGTGTGTGTGTGTGTGTGTGTGTGCGTGTGTGTGTGTGTGTGTGTGGCTTCTGTGAAACTTTATCAAGCTCGAAATGCCTGATCAATAACAAATCCAGACATGTTCTTTAGTTTTAGCATGATTATTATGAGTTTTTATGATCTGAGTCAAAAATTAACTTGTACCACGCGTACAAGATTTTTCGCCCCTAATTGTAATAATGTATTTTGTATTTTATTAATGTATTTGATGTAGCATGTATTGTGGTGATTTTCAGATAGATAGATAGATAGATAGATAGATAGATAGATAGATAGATAGATAGATAGATAGATAGATAGATAGATAGATAGATAGATAGATAGATAGATAGATAGATAGATAGATAGATAGATAGATGGATAAATGGATAGATAGATAGATAGATGGATAGATAGATAGATAGATGGATAAATGGATAGATAGATAGATGGATGGATGGATGGATGGATGGATGGATGGATGGATGGATAAATGGATAGATAGATAGATAGATAGATAGATGGATGGATGGATGGATGGATGGATGGATGGATGGATAGCAAACACTCCATTACACTGTGCCTCATTTTCAAAATAAAATTGTAATTTTCCACAAATTGTAATTTTTGTAATTATAAAATTCCAGTTGTTCTGTTGTCGGCAGACTCAAGCGCTCGAGTCCGTCAGAAACTGAACACACATCTGTATACTGTATCCAGTGTACATTATAATGGAGTTAAGCGACCGAACGCCAGTGGGCGGGGCCTATGATGCGATGATGTATAACTATGCATCGATGTCTTGTTTGGAGGCAGTAATATGCAAATGCATTTGCCCGTTTGACATCACAGATCCCGCAATATCAAAACAAACCATTTTTAGAGCTTGATTAAATAATTTATTTATAACAAGGAGGATTTTGCTGGATGTTTTAATGGTACAAAGACCTCAAGGCAACTCTGATCTCTCATGTCATGACCCCTTTAAAACAGTTGATTATTATATCTAGAGAGACTCTGAACTCTGAGGGAGGAACAATATACAGATCTGGCCCTTCTCTGATTAACTCTCTCTCTCTCTCCCCTTCTCTCTCTTTCTCTCTCTCTCCCCCCTTCTCTCTCTCTCTCTCTCTCATATTCATGCATGAGTGGAATTTTTATGATTGTAAAGGAAAGGAAAGAATAAGAGGGAAAACCTTAACTTTTTGTATTTTTTTAAACATATTTTAGAAACGAGTGTTGCCGTGTCTAAGATGCTGTTTCACGTCTTGAGACTCTGTTTTATAAATCCATTACGTTCCCTTCTAGCTGCTTTTTTGTAGCTTTTTACTAAAAATGTTATATCTTTAACGTTTTTGTAAATAAAGTGATCTTAAAGTCAAGTCTCTCTCTCTCTGTGTTCAGATGTACATCCAGACGACCACCCTCACCATCTCTCTCAGCCTCAGCGCGTCTGTGTCTCTCGGGATGCTCTACATGCCCAAGGTCTACATCATCCTCTTCCACCCGGAGCAGAACGTGCCCAAACGCAAGCGCAGCTTCAAAGCCATCGTCACCGCCGCCACCATGTCAGGAAAACTAGTGCCGAAGGGCAGCGACCGGCCCAACGGGGAGGTGAAGACCGAGCTTTGTGAGAGCATGGAGACCAACAGTGAGTATTTCAGAAAATCCCTTTCAAATGAGCGATTATCCACGACCACTTGGTTTTTAAAGGTTAGGAGGCCACCCATAGTGCTAGTTAATAAGTTGCATTAAAAAGACACAAAAACCAAGACTGATTTAATGAATTCCCATTGCTTTACATGACAAGTAGTTCATTTATTAATTTGCGCATAGCAGATGTTAATTTGGACTGATTTTCAAAAAGTTTTTTTGCTTTGAATCGAATGCTGTGATTATTCTCGGAACTGGTTGGTTTGGTTCAAGACTTAAAGCTTTTGGTTGAAGTTTATTTAAATGTAGAAAATGAATAGGAAAGATGCTTTGTTAATCCAAGTCTGCTAGCGTCACATTTATCTCTATTTTTCCTCCAGATGTTCGGTAAATGCTCCATCTGTATGTTGAACAGCTGTTTACTACAGAATGGTAAACTTAACCAAACACAAGTCTTGTTTTAAGCCCAAAAGTTTCCCGCTGAGATATTTGCCGGAAGTAGACAAGCAAAGTAAAGCATGACATCAATGTCTTGGGTCTGATTAGCATATCCGACTAGCTGCGTTATTTGCCAGCTTGATAAAAAAAATTGGCTCTTTTTGATTTATTTATTTATTTATTTTTTGTTCTGCAAAGTGTGGGATTATGGAGTGTTGAAAATTTAATCACTCAGAAGTGATCCAAAGCTTTGAGGGGAAATAAGCCCATTTCATCAAGCCAATTACTTTGCTGTGTGCCGTGGGTGACGCTTTGCCTTCTGAAACATTAAAGAACAACTCATGTGTCAGTATCAAGACCACCCAAAACTAAATTAGCCAAGTTTGTATTTGATGCTAGGCCTTTTTGCCACTTTTATTTAGCAAAGAGAGGATTCAGAGGAGGGAACGGGAAATACAATTCATTTCAGTGAATCTGTTCACCAAAATGATTAATTCTGTAACTCTTTTACATCATTATGTCAGTAGGTAGGCATAAAGTCTGCCTGTTTGTGTGTTATTAATGAATCATTGAATCATTCATTCAACAGATTTGTCTTTCACAACCTAAACAATACTTTATTATTCTTAATTAAAATTCAAGAGTGTTTATTAAAAGAAGACACTTAATTGAATGTATTGAAAATACTATTGAAAATAACCAAAAGATTAATTCACCAAGAACTACTAGACAAATTGAAACTTGTTTGCATGAGAATATGTTTGACATTTTTTTACATTTGATTTTTGGCCTTTTTGACACATTTATGACCAGTTCGTTCACTCAAAAGATTCGTTCAAAAACACTGATTCATTCACAAAGAACACGACATCGCAAACTACTCAATTTAAACTTGTTTTCATGAAAACATAGTAGACAAGCTTCAAGTAGACAAGCTTTGGTAGCATGGTAGCTTTATTTAATGTAAATTAATGTATATGTCCAAAAAACGGGTAATGTCATACTTTCTAGTATCGTGGCGTAATAATCTGTTTGGTTGTAAAATGTATTACCTGAGTGAAATGAAATCGAATATATCGTCCTGACTCCTGTGGAATCATTCATTCACAGACAGCTTACGAAGATGTTCAACTAATAAAGATCTTCATCGCTGGCAAAAATATGATGCATTTGAAGATTTGCTCTCACTTGACTGTACTGTAGGTCCACTGCCACTTCATCTAACGCTCTTGATGTGCTTAAATCTTCCTGTTACGGCTCCGAGTCCAGTGTGAATTGAAATCGCTTCAGATGATTCAGTGCGTGCAGGAACTGAACAGAATCAGGAACTGAATTATTCAAACTGATTCGCGAACCGATTTAGACAGATCTGCCAACTTGTTTGATGAAGTCTTTGAACAGAATCGACTCAAAAGAGTCATTCATTTGTGAATTGAGCATCGCTCAAGTCCAGAAAAAAAAGATACAGGGCGCTTGGAATAAACTACGCATTTAACAACACATATTGCATTAAAATAAAGTAACGAGAGGAACGTCGCCCAATGTAACGAAGTAAAAGTACAGTTTTTTCATTAGAAATGTACTCGAGTTAAAGTAAAAAGTACCCACATTCAAATCTACTCTTAAAAGTACAATTTTTCTAAAAAAGTACTCAAGTAAATGTAACGAAGTAAATGTACTTCGTTACTACCCACCTCTGGTCAGGGCTCACTAGTTTATGTAACGGTCACAAGCTGGAGTGCCCATGAGAGCCAACAGAGGGCAATGCACACCAGACTATTGTCACTCTCACAAACTACATTTCCCAGAACTCACTCCCCGGACTCATCATCATTGATTGCATTCACCTGTATCTTATTACCCTGTTAGTCTCAGCCTATTTTTACCTTGTACACTCATTCATTCCCTGCAAAGTAAAGTTTAGTGACACTTGTTTAGTGTCACACTGCAACTCTGAGCGTTTTCCTGGTTTTCTTGTTTCTTGGTTTTCGGATTTCTTGCCTGTTCCTTGGATTACTCTCTTGCCTCTGACCCCTGCCTGTCTTGTTTTTGTTTTGTTTTGTTTGTTTGGACTGTCTACCTGTGTTTTGACCCATTGCCTGTTTATTGGATTACGTGTTTGGATTGACCCTTAATAAAGCTGCTATTGGATCTCACCTTCGAGTCTCGGAGCAGTTTCGTGACAGTTTGTCATGGTATTGCTGTTCATTTATTTATTGAAAAAAGGACTCAAATAAGAAGGACTCGCAATGAAACCTTGCTGAAATTAATTTTTTTGGTGATTCACAAGATTCACTTAAATTAATCAAGATCTCCACCACTTTTTTCTCATTACCTCTTCCAAGTCCTCTCTTTACTAAATAAAATCAAATAAAAGCTTGTCTAATTTAGTAGGGATAGCCAAAATCTGGAACAACTTACACTGCCGGTCAAAAGTTAGGGATTGGTTTATTTGATTACATTGGGGAAAAAAAAAACAGTAATATTGTGAAATATTATTACAATTTAAATGAACTGTTTTCTATTTGAATCTATTTTAAAGTGTAATTTATTCCTGTGATCAAAGCTGAATTTTCAGCATCATTACTCCAGTCTTCAGTGTCACATGAGCCTTCAGAAATCATTCTAATATGATGATCTGATGCTCAAGAAACCAATCCAATATTTTTTTTTTTCCCCAGGATTCTTTGATAATATAAAGTTCAATCTGAAATAGAAAGCTTGGTAACACTTTATAATAACTGCACGCTATTAATCATTAGTTAAGCATCAGTAAACAGTTAATTCGTCATTTATAAAGCATTAATAGACATTACAAAGCATAAATAGTCCTCACTTTAGATGAGCTCACAAAATAGTTAACTGACCACTACTAAATGCGTTATAACTACCTGAATTTACTTCATTTACTTACACTTTCTAAGTGATCTAATTAATCAATGACAACACCTAGTGTGTAAATAATGTAACTGGTTTGTAAATAATGCTATACTTCATTTAGAAATGATAAAGTGATCATTAATAAAGTATGAAAATACAATTATTAAACACATTATAGATATGCTTATAAATCAAGAATAAAGCATTTATAGCTGTATTTATAAGCTGCTTATTAATGCTTTATAAATGATGAATTAACTGTTTAGTAATGCTTAACTAATGATTAATAGCATGCAGTTATTATAAAGTGTTACCGAAAGCTTTTGTAACATTATACTCTACCGTTGGGCTCAGTAAGAATTTTCTATTAATCAAAGAATCCAGAAAAAAAAATAAAAAAAATAAACATTGATAATAATAATGAATGTTCTTTTAATAATAACTTCTTTTAAAAATATATTACAGATCCCAAACCTTTGAACGGCAGCGTAGATAAAATTGCATACGAACAGTGACCATAAAACAATGGAGTTGTTGAAATGCACATGCAGTGGAGTGAGTGAATGTGATTCTCTAATGTGCTTTCCCCTCCAGCAGCTTCTTCCACCAAGATGACGTACGTCAGCTACAGCAATCATGCCATCTGAAGAGGGCCACTCTCTGTGGGCGGAGCCGAGGGCCGGCCCGTCTGAAGCGGCGCGGTCATGTGACATGCGCTGACCTGGAACGGGCATCTGAGCATGAGATTTTTATATCGTTCTGCATCAATCTAAAACCCGCAGCATCCTGGGAGACGAACGGACATACGGGACCTTCCAGTGAGACTGCGTTCAAGAGCTACCGATCCTGCCATGAACACACAAGTGAACACGCACACACTCACAAAACTGAAGGTGCAGGCTTGCAGTCATACGAAAAAATTACTTTCCACAAATAATCGTGTAAGCATTCTGCAGACGGAAACATTCACGGTTAACTTTGGAAATGTGGATGTGTAAAAATAAAAAAAAAGAAAATATATGAAAACTAACACAGTCGAACTATGTTTGTTGTTATTGTATTTTTGTGGTCGTGCAGATTTTTTCATTCTTGTCCCACTTTGTCAGAAACCTGCATTCTGAGATGACGTGTCTTGTATTGGCTGACCGCGGGGTTGTGAAGCTGTAAAATGCCATGGTTGAAGCATGCTAGTTTTTATACCAAAAAAAAATGAAGATTTATTTATAATAAAGGAATGTTTTGCAAATGTGCAGCGTTGTTAGATGTGTTTCTCAGTCAGATTTGTTTCTCGTTTCTCTCATTCATATTGAATCACCTCCACGGTCCAAAAACTGTTGCGCGCAAAACTCAAACTCTGTTTTCCATAACTCCATAAATGACTGGAAAAGTCACATAGATTCATTGGCCAAATAATGCAGGATCAACATAACAAAAAATAGCCTTAAAGTTTCGAAATAGCCTTAAAACTTCAATATTATCACACATGCTCGGTGCGAACACGTCAAAATGCAAGTTATAGTTATAGGAAAACATTCCTCTGATGCGAAAGCCCCTGTAGATCTGGGTTGATTAAGAAAGAATAATCCTAAACAGAGTTTGTTTGTTTAAAGGTTTCGCAGCATGTTCTTTATGGAACCATTGATGCCAATAAAGAACCCCTCTAAAAAGCAATTACATTGGAAATGCATTAATTTTATAGCTAAAATAACTCTCTCTGTTATGAAGATGCAAGGAGATGAACCCAAATGCAGACAGTGTACAATGAACACTAGGTTTATTGGTACAAAAACAGGAAAACAAAACCCACGAGGGGGCAAAACATGGACAGGGCAAGGAATCTTAGGCTGACAAGACTAAACTATGACTAGACTAAGACTTGACAGATAACTAGACAAATAACTAACAACAGCAACAAAATCAGGACTTTACAAGACAGAGTTCTTCACAAGGTACTCACGGGAAGGTTAATACACAGGTAATGTATCACAGGATACACACACTGAGAATCACACAATGAACCAGCACAAGACAGCAAACACAAGGGGATTAAATAGAGAGACTAATGATAAAACAACAGGTGACACAGGTAAAGCAATAATGACAAAACGAGTATAACAAGGGGGCGGGGCAAGAGAATGAGACAACACAAGCACATGGCCCAAACAAAAGGCCATGTGCTTGCACAAAACATGGGTCTGTCATGATCCTGCCTCAAGAATTAAAGAATGAAATGGACTAGATGGCAGATTCATGACACTCTCTATGTCTCTACTCAACTGTGCGGATTATGAGATAATAATCCTAAAAAGAGTTTGTTTGTTTAAAGGTTTCTTCATGGAAACATGAAGCAAAACGAAAAGCAGTTACATTGGAAATGCATCAATTTTACAACTAAAATAACTCTCTCTATATATGAGTTTCACATTTCTGCTATTAAACTTTCTGGAATGCCTTCCCCTATAGATCTACTCAACTGTGCGGATTATGAGATAATAATCCTAAAAAGAGTTTGTTTGTTTAAAGGTTTCTTCATGGAAACATTGATGCCAACAAAAAAAACGAAAAGCAATTACATTGGAAATGCATCGATTTTACAGCTAAAATAACGCTCTCTATATATGAGCTTTCTGGAATGCCTCACACCATAGATGTCCTCAATTTAATGAGCTACTGGGCTGATTATGAAATAATGATCTTGAAAAGAGTTTTTTGTTCAACTTTTCAGTCCCTGCTCCACTTGACAGGGCTTTGATGAGCACTGAGACTGAGTCCAATGTTGTGTGTGAGACGACCTTGGCTGGAGTCCTGACTTGACAGCACAGCGCCCGTGGCACGACCATCTCCCGCTCCTGTGGAACCATACAGCAGGTGTTGAGTGAAACTCGAGGCTGTCGGTTTGCCCCGCGCACTAATCCCTGATATCTCCACCAAGCTAATTGAATTACTTTGCCCCCCGTACAAATGAGATTCAGAGAACATCCAATCTCACGTCTCTCTTCCCTTCCGTCTGCCTCGCTCGCACTTAGATATGTCAGTCAGGGAGTAAAGAGGCAGATGTTGTCTCGGGTAAGACCAGAATCAGCGCACTCGTCTTTTGGAGGGATGCGGTTGCCATGGCAGCCTAACAACTGTTGTGTGTTTAGACCTTGATCTCCTCTGGGTTTTCTCTACAGCCATTTTCACACTCGATCTGACTGCTTGATCTGAAACAGGCACAAAGGAAAGCAATCGACATCTGGTTTCTTAATATTTTTATTAATACTTAGTTAATATTTTACAGAGAGCCTAAAGTGGTGATGGTGATGGAAAAAGTATATTTTAATGCTTTTGTGAAAGAAACTCAAAGTTTCTTGGGGGAACGCAAAACTATAATTTAAATATGTATTATTTAAAGCTACAATCTGTAACTTTTTGGGGTTAAAAATGATCCAAAATAAATTTTTGAGCAAGTACATATCCAGCCAGTGTTTAAAACTCTCTGCTTGCCGTAGCTCGACTCAAAACGGTAAGCTTGTAATAATGTTTTTAACTCCAGCGGTACTGGTGGATTTCCGTGGGAAATTTGAGCATGTCTTTGCGTCTTATCGTCACATCTGTACACATAAAGAAGAGTCTCGGCTAGTAGGCTATGAGTGTGAGGATGCTGGAGGTGGAGATTTATAGCCTTTTCTCACGGCAATTGATATAATGAAACTTATCAATTTGATGGCGGAACCAGAAAGGTTCAAACGACAATAACCAGTGACAACCGGAGATTCACCCGCTGTAAAATGCAAAAGACTTCGGACTTCGGAGTGGCTACAGAAAAAAAGAGACTGCAACCGGCCCATGCGAAAACAAGGACAAATATTGGAAGGGCATTAAATGTAGTCACGCAATGCTGATGTTGTTAACATTAACAATTTGAGAACAAAGTATAATTTGCACGGTTTGACGTGATATGATAAGCGATCGTTAGATTTAATCAGCGCGATTTACTGCAATGCTTAATTTCCCCCTTAGTTGGTCAGAATAAAAGTGGATGATACTTGTTCAGAGGACATTTTCCGGTGAAAATTCTTATGTTGGTCATACTTCCAAAAAGTAGAATCTGTGATTGCGAATGCCAGGATCCACACCGGCGGCGGCTGAGAGCCGCACATTCTCCTCAAAACATGGGATTCATCTGCGCTGTGCCGTGCCGAGGCACAACCCACATAAAGTTGATAATTCCGCGAACAACTGCAATTGCAGATTTTGAACAGAGATGGCGACAAAGAGGAAAAACTACAGACTGCAGCTTTAATATAAGATATATTTTTTCCTCCCATCTCATATTCCCATGTCCCTTTAGGTGCTCTGTTAAATATTAATAAAAACATATTAATAAAGCTGATCTGAACCAAATGTCGATTGCATCCCTTTTTGTTATTGAAGTATTTGTCCTTTTGGATTTACAACCGAATTTTTTGCATAGACAGACTTTGCGAGAGAAAAAAAAAAGTGCACTAATGAGCATCATGATTTTTAATCCAAAAATGCATATGCACTATATCTAAACCATTATGATACTCTAGTCTAAATGCATCCACGATTCAAAATTATTCCAGTGGAAATGTTTCCCCAATCAGAGAACTGTGAATTCAGATAAGTTTATCTTTTCCTTTCTGTGTTTCTTCCTCAACTTTGCTTCTCTCCCGACTCGTGGAAAGCTATTTTTGTGTGTGTTAGTTTTGCCTAATAAGATTTAGCTACAGTGAAAACCAGAATAATTTTGAGTCGAAGCGCCGCTTATTGTTTGCGGGACCTAGAATGTCCGTCCCCAAAGGAGGATGAGGCTGGAAATAAGTTTAATCTCCAGACTTCCAGCTGCCAGATAGCGACACAATTGCACCCGAATATGAACGTATGATATATTTTGTCAGTTGTTATATGAGACATAATCTCTCCGGGGAACCTGCATGAAAGAGGAACTTATGAGTGAGAGAAGCTCCAAAAGCCCATGCAAAACTCTACGTTTACTGTCTTGACATTCATCTTTTTCTCCTCCACAATATTCAATCTCAAAGGTATGTTGATATCTATTGTAGGTTTTTTCTAGGTTATATTTTAAAATTTTAATCTTAAATTCTACCATTTACTTATATCATTGTTTGCAATTTGATATCTAACCAACATTAATGACTTTGTAATATGATGTATGCGCGTGACGTCATCGTTGGGCCGAGTGACTGTGGTTACGCCAACTGAGTAAAAAGACTTGGCGGCAGCATTTGTTTTCATCGTGAATGCCGTGGAAAACACACAAAAAACATCTAAAACAAGAAAAGAACTTTGAGATTTGAGGTATATTTTTACGGACTGCCGATACAGAACAGAGAAGCAAATGGATCGCTGCAATACACAGAAACAACTGGACTCAAGGCAGCAAAAGGTGGATTTGCAGTTATCATTTTGTGTCAATATGCTGAATTTTGGGGGGAAATAATACCCTATATATTGTATTGACAACTTATCAATTAAATATTTAGTATCGCATATTCTGCAAAATTGGATGTTTTTAGATAAACACTGACAAAAAAACTATACAAGTTTTAGGGCTGGACGATATGATGATTTATATATATCATTGATATAAGTGATTTAGATATACCTATATTATATTTATATAAAGCGTTCACAGGCAAATTTGCTTTATGTATTTCCCCGGCATTGAAAACAGGCTCATATAAATGTCAGGAAACACGATTCCTGGCTGCATGTCAATATCCATAGATCACTGGATCTTTGGTAAGTTGTAATGAACACTATATCAAGTCCAACCTTTAGTTTAAACGGATAATTGTTTGTTTTACTCATGTTTTCGCAGTTTCCTCTATTAAAGGTGAGCGATGTTAATGTGGTGACTTGTAAGATGCTGATTCTATCGGGTGTGTGCATGGAGCTTAGCCAGCATCAGTTTGATAAATATTACAACCTTGTGTTTAAAACATTGGGGGAACACAATCCGGCGGCAAAAAATCCTGCTGTCAGAATTCGTTCCCCCACCCATAAGATGAGAGATGCTGTAGTGACATAAAAGATTCTGATTGTGTTCTATGTGTTGAAGGAGCTTAACCAGCATCCGTTTAAAGATTTATTTTTATCCTTTTATCATGATGGGACAGTATGAAGACAAAAAACGAAGTGGGAGAAACAAAGAGAGGAGGACAGGATCAGGAAAAGGCCAGGACTCGAACTCGGGTCTCCTGAAGCACAGCTGTGTTATATGTCAGCGCGTTGCCCATGACGCTATCGGCAGGAGATAGAGGAGGAAGGATTTCTTTTAATATTAGAACCTCATGTTGTAAGAAACATGAACAGAATCCGACGGCAAACAATCCAGCTGTCGGAATCCGTTCCCCCACCCATAAGATGAGAGATGTTAATGTGGTGACTTGAAATATGCTGATCCAGTCACGCTTCAGCTCTTCTGAGTGTGTTCCGGTGGGAAAGTGACGTCAATGCATTCCCTCTGTTTTCATAGTGAATTCTGATTGGTCTACTTCATTGTATTTATTTGCATATTCAATTGTAATTGGTCTTGGTTTTGCTTGCATCTAATTTAACCGTCTACAACAGAATTTACATTGCCCATCATTTGTTAATTCTCATGCACAAATATACACTATTTAATTCATAGGCAACCTAAACTTCCCTAAAAATGTATAGTCATTTATTTTTTTATGGAATATTGCAGTATTTATTATAAGTGAATTATCGTGCACATCCTTATTATTATTTTTTCATGTTCCTCATAATCTTGAATCAGAATAATTTACCCTCCCTCTTACAGCTCTTCTCTTCTCTGATGATGAGGGCGGGGCTAAACCTGTCACTCACATGAGATCAGCCAATAGCAAACCACAACCATCCAATCAATTCCCCACAGACAAAATCAAGCCCCGCCCACATTTGTTCTTGTTCCAGAAGCCGTTTCACTCGGATATACGTCACAATAGAGAAGAAAAAACTAGCGCAACTTCCGTTTCATGCTGACTTTAACACTTCCTTTACGAAATCTAGTGTTTTAGTTGAGTTAGTATTGTACTAATGCTCCTTGGTCTTGTTGTTCTGTTATTTTTTCACAGCTTTGTGATTTCTCTCCCTTGGCTTCGGTACAAGAAAGCGAACATATGAATGACTCCAAAACATTTAGAAAAACACCACACCTGAGACACGCGAGCTGTCAGAAATGCCATTGCTGTCAATCATCCCGTCTCCATGAATGCCGTCGAGACGAAAGCGTTACTGGTGCTTCATCTGGTTAATTACGATCGGAGCACTCGGGATTTTATGGCATGTGAACACACACATGCTGCCTGAGACAGGAGTGCACTGAACCACTGCCTTCTAAAAACCATCATTAACTCTTATTAATACGAATGTAAGTGCTTGTGTCTTAAAAATAACATTGTAATAATTTTTTTGCATGATAAGTTAGTGTTTCATAACCATTTTTCACTGTATACCCATAATGCTTTTTCCCCATGTTCTTCTTAAGTGTATAATATTTCTGTTTGAGTATGAAAAAGGTCTGCAAAAGTTATCAGTGTCAGTGTTTCTGAACTCCCTGAAACGCCTCCATTGTAGTCTTGAGTTTTCTTCCGGGAACGAACACGTCATAATATTCCTCATTTGAATAATTCATACGCAGAATAAAGGGGCGGGGCCTGGTTGAGTTAGTTAGTAGTGTGTTGAAACTGGTGGTTATGGTAAGGGGCGGAACATTTCCCAAACACACTCGAAGCGCTCGACCAATCACAACACACTGCTCCAGCTGACCAATCAGAGCACAGTGTGCTTTTCAGAAGGAGGGGCTTCATAGAGACAGGGACTAAACAGAGCGTTACTGACAGACTGGGGAGAGAGGAGCTGCAAAATAAGAAAAATGTGTTTTTGAACATTCAAGCATGAAAACCTGTTCTAGTAGAGACTGAAATCAAGACTTTAAAAAAGGGCTATTTTTTATGTCGCTGTGCCTTTAAGACATTGCATGTGAAATGAGCAGCTCAGCTGTGCTTTGCTCTGCTAACCAGAAGCTGTGGTTTGCTGTTTGGGTCCAATAAAGTTTGCATCTCATCTTCATTTCTTACATTGGGAATCTTTAGAAGCATCAGCAGAGCTGTAGGTGCTACACAACCAAGATCAGCACAAGGTTTGGCAGACTTTCCATGTTTTACTCTTATCATTAGTTTTTCTGCTGAATCACAGTATCCTACTTTCTCCTTAGCTCATATGACTGGCCAACGCATTCTCATCCTAGGGCGTCATATACTGACGCTTTTGACATTTCGTCTACATCGAACGCACATGGCACCCTTTAGCGTCAATATGACACGCACAGAGCTTTGTTCGGTTATGGGTAGGTTTAGGCCTGGGGTAGGGTTAGGGTTAGACCGCTAGGAGGCGCCTTCTGGCCCATATCTATCTGCGTCTCATATTGACGCTAAAGGGTGCCATGTGCGTTCGATGTAGACGAAATGTCAAAAGCGTCAGTATATGACGCCTTGGGATGAGAACGGGCTGGACTGGCAGGACCAAATTGAGCATCAAATAAAAAGTTATTTGTGGGTTTTCATGTGTTATTGTTTTGAACATGTCATATTTTTGCTGCTTCTTTGAATAGATGGTCTTTTTGGGCTGTGAGGGAAAGTTATACAGTATATTTTCATTGTACATCTCACTGTTTTATCCTAAATTATCAAGGTAACTTTGATTCGAATCTCCGTTCTCTAAGTTGTGCAATGATAACAGTGTTTTATATGAAATTGTACATGTGTATCTCAACAAACTTGTCAGTCATGCTCTTAAAATGCCGGCATGAAGCCCTCTTCTCATAGCAGTACGATAGGCAGCCCAAGGCTCGCTGTATGTGGGCTCACAGGCAGATCCTCTCATCTTGACAGCATCGCTGAGAAATGGCTGCATGCTGCAAAAATCCCAAAGCTGGCAGAGATCTGCGCTTGTGAAGCTCGTGTTTGTCATGGTCGGCTGCGGTCGTGTTCCCTTCATGCAAGCCAAACTCTGAAAAATGAACAAGGTTATGTTTTTTGTTTTTTTTAAGTGGGAAAAATTTTTGTAGAAAGCCTCTGATTTATGATCTCAGATATATTAGGGAGATACAAAAAAGTTTGCAGAAATTCTGAAGAATTTATTTTATTACATTTATTAATAAAAATGCTGTCTTGGTTAAAGCACTTTTTAACAGCAAAAATTTGTTATTTAAGCTGTAAATCAACATTTTAGTAAAGGTGGGTGATATTATTGGTTCACCTAATTACATAACCAGCCAGCTCCAGCATTTATGATCATTTTCACAAAAATGTCATGGCACCCCAGAATATTTTGTTGTATCAATATCTTTACATGCAATATATCAAAAGACAGAAAAGAGCCTCTGCTTTTAAACAAACAGACAAACAAAAATGCATGCATTATTTTTTATCAACACTTGAATGTTTGAAAGTTTCATAAAAGAGCAAGCAGATCACGTGTCTGGATGGGATTCAGAACGATGATCAAAACAAAGACCCCCAAAGCTTCACAGTCCTGTACCTCGTCATTTCATTCAGTAACGTTATTATATTTTATTTATATGCTGTTGAATGTCTAATGGTCGTGTTATTTGACATGTGCATAAGCAATGCTTCTATCGCTTGTTTCTGCATCTTCTTCGCCTGTGTTTTGATCCAGAGATTCTGTACTCTTTTAGAAGAGGCGTAATAGCGCCCCCTATAGTAGATCAGTTAAAACATGGAATGGCTGGGAAGCGTTGTGTCATAAAAGACGCAAAAAAATCTATTGATGGCGGGGAAAGAGTTAATACCTAAAACGTTTTTACAGAAATTAGGTATTTTTGCCGTTATATTTATCTACAGTTACGAGAACTAAGAGTAAAAAACTCTTAATGATCCTAAAACTAGTTTATTGCATTTGTTTGTACAGATTCAATGTGGGTGTTTAAGATACTAGAACTGAGATTTTGATTTAAGGCCCTTGAGGAGAAAGTGAATTATTTAGACAAACCCACCCTTTTCTTAAGGAGTCATTGACCTTTTACCATAAAATCTGCAAAACTCATGTAAATCCCTTCGGCTTCGTCTCCTGTTGCTTGATGAATTCCGCCTCCCTCTGTGTTTTCTGACCTTCGGGCGATATTCAGGGTTATTGATTTAAAACCGGCTGCTCTCCGGTGCTTTGGACTGTGACACTTTCAAGCTGCAGACCAAAGGATGCAAGAGCATCTCTGCAGAAAATCAGAGCCTCACTTTGAGTTCCCAGCCGATCAATTGGCAAAGTGGACATCAACAACCTTCCCAGAAAAAATCCTGGTTTTACAACACAAGGCTGGTTGTTAGAAGGCTCCGCAGTACTAAGTAGTTTGTTTTATTAATGTAAATTATGAATGGAATGGAAAATATTACAAATGAAAACGAAAAAAAAAAAATAAAAAAAAATAAATAAAAAGCAATTCAAAATACTATTATAGTATCTCAATGATAGGCTACTAAAATAAACGTGTGCATGTCAGCTTCAGGCATAAAGTAATCTGATTACATAATGCACATTACTTTTAATGCGTTTCTTTACTCGTTACTCCAAAAACATTCTGATCACATATTGCATGTTACTTGTAATGTGTAACTTTGCTCGTTACATCAAAAAAGTAATCTGATTACGTAATGCACATTATTTGGAATGCGTTACTTTACTCGTTACTCCAAAAAAGTAATCTGATTACATATTGCTTGTTACTTGTAATGTGTTACTTTGCTCGTTACATCAAAGAAGTAATCTGATTATGTAATGCACATTACTTTTAATGCGTTACTTTACTCGTTACTCCAAAAAAGTAATCTGATTACATATTGCACGTTATTTGTAATGTGTTTCTTTACTCGTTACTCCAAAAAAGTAATCTGATCACATATTGCATGTTACTTGTAATGTGTTAATTTGCTTGTTACATCAAAAAAGTAATCTGATTACGTAATGCACATTATTTGTAATGCGTTACTTTACTCGTTACTCCAAAAAAGTAATCTGATTACATATTGCATGTTACTTGTAATGTGTTAATTTGCTTGTTACATTAATAAAGTAATCTGATTGCGTAATGCACGTTACTTGTAATGTGTTACTTTACTTGTTACTCCAAAAAAGTAATCTGATCACATATTGCATGTTACTTGTAATGTGTTAATTTGCTCGTTACAACAAAAAAGTAATCTGATTACATATTGCACGTTATTTGTAATGCGTTACTTTACTCGTTACTCCAAAAAAGTAATCTGATCACATATTGCATGTTACTTGTAATGTGTTAATTTGCCTGTTCCATCAAAAAAGTAATCTGATTACATATTGCACATTATTTGTAATGCGCTACTTTACTCGTTACTCCAAAAAAGTAATCTGATTACATATCGCATGTTACTTGTAATGTGTTAATTTGCTTGTTACATTAATAAAGTAATCTGATTGTGTAATGCACGTTACTTGTAATGTGTTCTTTACTTGTTACTCCAAAAAAGTAATCTGATTACGTAATGCATGTTACTTGTAATGCAAATGAAAATGAAAAATATAAAAATAAAAAGCAATTCAAAATACTACATGTATTATAGTATCTCAATGATAGGCTACTTAAATAAACGTGCTGTGCATGTCAGCTTCAGGCATGCTCAAATCTCCACTTCTTTTCTGGATTACGATCAGCTACTTTAAAAGCAGTGGCCCGTTATCGTAATGACTCCAGACCTGGTCAAATGTGAACCTCAGAGAACCCACGGCAATTTTCCACACATAAAACTTTTCAGCCCTAACGGGATTTTTCCTCTAATGGCAGACACTAGGGACAGCAATGCGTTTCGGCTCCATTTACAAAGTGCCGAGAGCCTTTTCACTCCGAGCTCACTGCGAGTCATGACACATCTGCTGAGCGGTTTGTTGTCAGTCACACACTTTGGTGAAGTTTTAATGAAGGTGCTGCTTTTGGTCCTCGAGTCCACAGGGCTGTTAGAGCCGACATGCCCGTGTTGGCTTGTGTATTGATGATCCCACTGAATAGGTGTCTCTGAGACGAATTTTTCGCCATGTGCATTGTGTGATATTTCATTCATCTTGGTGTTGAGTGAGAGAGAAAGGTGGGGATGATTGAAAAATGAGGTGTGGATGATACTGCTCAGTAACCAGGGCAGAGGTAAGAGTGGAGTGGGTTGATGGTCCATGTTACATTGATGGTAGAGGAACTGAACTTGCGCTAATAACCAGCCGTGAAGGGGGAAACATGTCGCTGATGCACAGCCCATTTTAAAGTGTGTCCTACCAACTTTTTTTTTTTTTTTTTTGTCAGGTTTATTTGACAGGGACAATGCACATCAATAATACATAAATGTACAATGTGCCAGAATTAGCCAAAAGGCTATTTTACATCTGATGTTCCTTGACTGGTGGTAAAATTGTCACCCTAAAAATACAAAACAATATACAGTACTGTGCAAAAATCTTAGGCATGTTAATATACCCCCCCCCCCCCCCCCAAAAAAAATGGTTTTAAGTCAGTTATTTATGTCTTTTGCTGTAGTGTGTCAGTAGGAAATATCAGTTTACATTTCCAAACATTCTTTTTGCCATTAATTGTAATAATCCAGTGAGATTTGTGTATGCACAAGGAGTCTGACAACAGCCGGTATGATCTGATCTCACCATCATCGAGTCCGTCTGTGATTACATGAAGAAACAGAAGAAACTGAGACAGACTAAATCCAGAAGAACTGTAGGAACGTCTCCGAGACGCTTGAAGAAACCTTCCTGCAAAGCTACAGGACTGTGAAAAGCACTGGCACTTGTGTTAAAATGCTGTAAAGTGAGAATGCTTTCAAAAATAAAATCACAAATTGAATTTATTTATGATTTAACTTCTATTAACTAATTCAAATCAATATATGGTGTAACGACCCTTTGCGTTTAAAACGGCTTTTGTCCAGGTACGCTTGCGCATAGTTTTTCAGGGAGCTTTGCAGGAAGGTTTCTTCAAGCGTCTCGGAGACGTTCCCGCAGTTCTTCTGGATTTAGTCTGTCTCAGTTTCTTCTGTTTCTTCATGTAATCACAGACGGACTCGATGATGGTGAGATCAGATCAGACCGGCTGTTGTCAGACTCCTTGTGCATACACAAATCTCACTGGATTATTACAATTAATGGCAAAATAATGTTTGGAAATGTAAACTGATATTTCCTACTGACACACTACAGCAAAAGATATAAATAACTGACTTAAAACCATTTTTTTCGGGGGGGGGGGGGGGGGGGGGGTATATTAACATGCCTAAGACTTTTGCACAGTACTGTATATATACATGATACATACATAACAATTACGCTATAAACAATACAACATGATATAAATCAACATCCGTTTAGAAATTACACTATAGATACAGATCAACAACAGCTCACTCACACACACATAATACGACTGTCAGACAATGTACCGATAACATCGATATACAGACAAGCACATAATCATACAAACAAGTACAGTAACAATAGTTCAGCATATTTAATCCTTCAACAAAACCAACCAACCTCATAAACGTATCATAAAAATCTTGAACTGGTAGAGCAGAAACTTGTCTTATATTCTTCACTTTTAGCATTGTTGTGGAGCCTACTTTAAAACTGTTGCTATAAGCGGCTCATAATTTTAAAGGGTTAGTTCACCCAAAAATGAAAATTCTGTCAGTAATTACTCACTCTCATGTTGTTCCAACCCCGTAAGACTTTCGTTCATCTTCGGAACACAAATTAAGATATTTTTGATGAAATCTGAATGCTGGATCACTCCTCCACAGGCTTATGGACACTATAACTTGCTGGCCCAGAAAATGTATTAAAGACATTGTTAATATAGTTAAAGGACAAGTTCGGTATTTTACACTTAAAGCCCTGTTTACAGATCGTTTCTGATGAAATAGAACGGTTAAGATTAAAATTTGGTCACATGCTGCTGTCCCGAGAATTTTAGGTTTATTTCGCTTTCCCCCCCACCTACAGAATGGCAGTCTATGGGCACTGGAACAATCCTTCATAAAACGCATGAAACTTTCGTTTACAAAGACATGAAACTCACCGAGTGGTCAGGGGTGTCCACTGATATGCTCACACAAAAATCGCTGCAAAAGATGCTTTCCAACAGGTGTTTTACCATTCGTTGTAAAACTGTGGACCTATTTTTCCAAACGTCTCACACCCGTAGATTCTTCCGTTGAGAGCTTGAATAATAGACACTCCAGCCCAGTTGGTGGCGATAATGCACCTTTGCCAATTGCAAGCAAACCACTGGCATTTCATTGAATACACAGAAGAAGCAGAAGAAGAAGCGGCGGAGTAATACCGTACCTCACACAGCCCATCCAATTCAAGTCAATGGAGTTGGACAAAAACTACGATAAAACCTGTTGGAAAGCATCTTTTGCAGCGATTTTTGTGTGAGCATATCAGTGAACACCCCTGACCACTCGGTGAGTTTCACGTCTTTGTAATCGAAAGTTTAATGCGTTTTAGGAAGGATTGTTCCAGTGCCCATAGGCTGCCATTCTGTAGGTGGGGGGGAGAAGGGAAATAAACCTAAAATTCTCGGGACAGCAGCATGTGTCCACATTTTTATCTCAACCATTCTATTTCATCAGAAACGATCTGTAAACAGGGCTTTAAGTGTAAAATACCGAACTTGTCCTTTAACACACGCACGTCACACGCATCACACACATGACCACCGTCAGCCAATAGTGAGCCTACGTGGTGACGCTTAAACACTACGTGAAAAGACTCGAGGCCCAGAGAGAAGGAAATGAAAAGTGGAATAAAGTCGTTATTTTTGTTTGTTTTTGCGCACAAAAAGTATTCTTGTCGCTTTATAAACTTAAGATTGAGCCACTGGAGTCACTTGGACTATATTAACAATGTCTTTAATACATTTTCTGGGCCAGCAAGTTATAGTGTCCATAAGCCTGTGGAGGAGTGAGACAGCTCTCAGATTTCATCAAAAATATCTTAATTTGTGTTCTGAAGATTAAAGAAAGTCTTACGGGGTTGGAACAACATGAGGGTGAGTAATTACTGACAGAATTTTCATTTTTGGGTGAACTAACCCTTTAAGTAAGTTCAATTTATCACGCCATTTTAGCATTAACTAGCCTACTTTTCATCCCAGATTTAACCCTTTCACGCTAGAGTGAACAGCTAATTAAAAAGCCATTCTTTCGTATGCATGGGTTCTGGAATGTCATAGTTGCACATCAACCAGGGCCATAGCTAGAGGATTCGGGGCCCCCTGAAAAAAAATTGATGACATTTGAAATTTGAAATTGACAAGAATACAGTAAATTATTGTCTTATAATTTATTGTCTTATTTTTTAATAAAGATCGTTTGGAACTGGTAATATATTATTAAATTAAGCTAATAAATGTATTCATCCAAGTGCAGTGTGTTGTATTCGTGTTGTATCAGCCGGCAGGTCAGGTCGGCTACATAATGCAATGCGTCGTGATTCGTGTCAATTTTTTAACTCTATTTACAATGATGTAAAAAGACAGGAATTTTGACCACGTAATTATTCGGTCGATTGTGGTGCACACCGATAATGAAGAGTGACAGGACCCGGCAGGCTGTAGACGGCAGTTTTCTTATTCCCAGCGAAATAACAATACAAGTTGTCTTTAAGAACGTCTTGATCGACTGGGATACAACAACTCCCCTGGCCTCCCTCTCCATCTTTTCATGGTGTTTCTGGTACCCTGATTTATGTTTTCTTTTCCCCGTCATTTTTCAGTCAATCTCCTGCTCTTCCACCAAGTTCATCGTTAACTTCAGGCACTGCCGCCTCAACTCTGATTGGTTCTGTTCACGAGCTGGGGTGGGACTTGCAATTTTATTGGGTCCATCTGATGTTTGTCACTGGCTGAACAATTAATAAATGCTTTAGATTTGGACTAAACCATTTTTAGGGAGGTAATACAAGCAGATATTTGGAAAAAAATATTTAACCAAATTGCATGTTTTTGTGGTTTTCATTTATGACAATGACAATGACAATGACAATTTATTTATAAAGCACAAATTAAACACAGCAGGTGCTGACCAATGTGCTTTCCACAAAGTCACAGATAAACAACATAAAGGTTTTAAAAACATATACGAACGTACAAAAGTTTAGTCGAACGCTTTCGAAAATAAAAATGTTTTAAGTTTAGATTTAAAAATATTAAGAGTTGGAGCCTGTCTTAGGCTGATTGGGAGAGTATTCCAAAGTCTTGGGGCAGCGATGTAGAAGGCTCGATCTCCTCTGCGCCTCAGCCGCGATTTTGGAGTAGACAGTAGGGCTTGATTTGAGGAACGTAGAGACCTTGCAGGCTTATGTTCCATTAGTAGTTCCGCAAGATATGTGGGTGCTAGTCCATTTAAAGATTTATATACTAAAAGTAATACTTTAAAATCTACTCTATAGCACACTGGTAACCAGTGTAACGATCGTAAAATTGGTGTGATATGCTCTCTCTTTTTTTTTCCGCATAAAAAACGTGCCGTAGCATTTTGGACAAATTGTAACCTTGAAAGTGTTTGTTTACTAATTCCTAGATATAATGCGTTACAATAGTCCAATCTCGATGAAATAAAAGCGTGCACTAATTTCTCAAGATCTTTAAATGAGAGAAATGGTTTAGGAGATTTAATGGAGATTTAATGGAGATTTAAATCTCAGGCATACAACTAATATAAATATTATAATTATTCATACAACAGGGGCCGATATAGTATAACTGCTGGATTTTGTGGGGCCCCTATAATTGTCACCACCTTTCACCCCACTAGCAACGGTCCTGACATCAACCATTACAGTGGACTCTAGTGCATCATCTTAAACACTGCCATCAAGTGGCAAGCCTTTGGATGTGGGATTTTTTGTTTTCTCCAAACCAAGATGGCGGACGGCCAGTCGGAAATGCCAAGTTGCTCCGGAATATCCATTCCTTCTATTCAATGAGACTCTTGCAGGTAAAAACTTTTTTTGTAAAATCAAGTGACACCTAAGGAGTCATATCACTGTTAAATTCTCCACATATTAATTTTAGATTGGGAGGAAATTCTGATTAATCTGTCCACTGAATTGGACATCATGCATCCCTAGCTATATTTCAGCAACGATTTACTATTACTGTGACTATTATAATACTTAATTATTAAAATACTTAATTTGCAGTAACTTTTTTGGCTGTAAATAAATGTATATGTATTGCAATTTGCAGTAACATCAAAAAAGTAATCTGATTACGTAATGCATACGTAACTTGAATATATGTTAGACCTTTACTGTCTTTTTTGTGTACCAAAGATTGTGGTCAGTAAACAAATTTTGAATGAAATTAACACTTTTATTCAGGATGATAAAAAGTGACGGTAAAGATGTTTATAATGTTACGAAAGATTTCTACTCCAAATATATGCTGTTCCTTTCGATTCATCAAAGAATCCTGAAAAAAGTATCACTGTTTCCACAAAATTATGAAGCAGCACAACTGTTTTCAACATAATATCATACATAATAAATACATAATCATCAGAAATATTTATTGAGGAGCAAATCATTATATTCATCACTGAAGACTGGAGTAATGATGCTGAAAATAGGAATAAATTACATTTTAAAATATTCATATTCATTTTTATATATATAAAAATGGCTTAATGCTCCTGAAGCATGCAGCAAATGCATGAATGTCGACAGAGCTGTGTTTACGTTCCTAATTAATGCCACGCACTGAATAAGTTCAGGGTCCGCGTTGGTGACGGCCACTCAGAGTTTGGCATTGGATCAATCCCCTAATAATGAAGCGCTCACTAGTTCTGGTGACTTCTGTGGTTCATGTTCGATGCTGCCTATAGCTCAGAAAGGTCACCTAGCGAGTGTGGACACGGACCCTGAGGAATATCAACTCCCAGGAACATTTACAGTGTCCTTTTCCCAGAGGTTTGTCTGAAATGTCACACTGTGAAATTAACAATTAAGACAAAGAAAAACTATCATGAAGGGCTGGAGCTCCACTTATTTGAAACGTAATTAGAACTTTTCTCATGTGGTTTTGCTAGAAAAGGCCGTGTCGCAATTTTAAATCGTGTCATTGATTTGTTCAAAATAAACCCCCGGGAAGATGATAATTCACTTCACACAGAGCAAAAAAACAGTTTAACCAGATGGTCACAAGCAGAATATATATTTATTAGATTTTCACATGCAGAATAGTGTATTCTGAATCTTTTCAGTCTGACATATTTTTTTTTTTTTTTTTTTTTTATATCAGTTTACTGCACTATTTTGTGATTTCAGATTGTCTTGTGCTACACCTCAAATAAATAAAAAGCAACGAAGCAGAACAAAAAATTTACTTTTTAGTCCAGCCTTTTTCTCTCTGTCTGTATTTGTTTCTGTCATACAATCATATAATAAAATATAATAAAATGCACTACTTTTTGCACTTTTATTTATTATTTGACCACTTGAAGCAATATTGATACTGAATGAAATAATTCACAACTTGTAAGTGTTTTAAATTTATATTACATTTATTTCATCACATTGTTTTTAGAAATTACACCCAATAACTGAGACAGAGAATAGAGCACTGAAGAACATGCAGTAGTTAGCAGTGTAAGAGAGTTATAGCTCTCTATATTACTTCGCCTCACATAAGACAGTAAAATTAGATCTGCAGTCTTTATCAAACCATTTGTATTGACCGTCCACCTTCTCTATGGCACCGCAGTGGAGGGAAATCTGATGTTCTGGTGGACTTCCCCCTTTCCAGTTGCTATAGTTTCCCACATGAAGCCCGTTGATCCAAATCCAGAATCCGAAAAGTCGACTCTGTCTGAGTCCCACCCAAACTGGCCCGGAGATTTTCCTTCTTCTTAGCTCTCGCTCCATTTCTATCTGATCGTTCTCAGAGTGAATGGTCAGGGGTCCAGCTGTATTCACAGGATTGCCGCAGTAATCCAGAGCTTCTTCCCAGGGCATTTTATCAGTGCTCACATGAATGAAGCTCTCTGAGGAAAATAATTATAATAATACAAATAAAATAAAATTAGTTGCATGTTTTGATTTATTGAAGCATATGGTAGACTTGGAAATGTTGGATATTAAAGCATAAAATAGTTTGTTAACTTACTGTAGCAAGGAGCAGAATAGTTACCCACGTTATGTTTGGACCAAGATCCATTTGAAGATTTTGTGAGAAATGTAAAGCATCCTTGAGATAAACTATTCTGTGTGTAAGCAGAATGTCCGCCATCAAGCCAATAAAGGCTGTCACTGTATTGGAGGCCGATCCAGATCCAAGAGTTACTCCCATTTACTGCTACTTTCACTCGTTCATTTTCCGTCTCATTTCTGATACTGACTAAATCAGTGTGATTCTCTCTACAGTAAAGCTGAGCCTCAGACCAGGTTCTGTCTTCACGGATTAAACTGTAGTTGTATGGTTCTTTCCCTGTATGGATACAGATAATAATTTTACTCATGTATGACATTTAGATATTTATATAAACAGCTCAGGGATCATTACCTTGACACATGAAGTACATTTTTGATGAATTACAATTGAAACACTCCCAGCTTCCATCAGTGTTTACGGCACCACAGCATTTTTCATATGTTTTATTAAAAGTGCCGCTGTATTTGGTGAATGTGACAGGATCACCATTTGGCCATTTACAGCTGCTGGCACCAATCCAACCACTCACACTACTCACACTTTTATTGAGAATATTAACTAACTCATTATTCTCTTCTTCATCATAGATTGTGACGAGATCAGTGTAGTCTCTTCTGCAAACATTTTGTGCTTCACTTATATTCATTGTTTGATTATTTTTCAAGTAGAATTTTCTCAGTCGGCCTGTAGAACTTGAAAGGGGAAGACCTGAGAACAGATATTCAGTTTTTAGTGAAATACTCTTGACATCTTGACTGGAAGAGCATTCGTATCTTTCAAAAACATTTACATGTGAAACTTAAAAAAAAAAAAGCGTAATAATTGGAGACTGTAGTGCCTTGCCTAGGACCTCATTTTGACTTGTAAAATTAAAAAGATCTATAATTTCTCAATAAAATAATAAGAAAAATACATAATATACTACTACATTTTTAACATGCATAAACATATTTTGTGAGAGGAACTTTTTTTTTCAAAGCTGCTCAAAATATAATAAAGACCGGATTAAATACTCACCCCAGAGGAGAAGCAGGACACATAGAAGTACCATGAAGACTTTCGTTCATCTTCTGAACACAAATGAAGATATTTTTGATGAAATCTGAGTGATTTCTGTCTCTCTATTGACAAACTACCACTTTGACGCTTCAAAAAGTTCATAAAGCGATAGTAAAACTAATCCATTTGAATTGAGTCCAAAATTGAGTCTAAATTTTCTGAAGAGACTCGATTGCTTTATATAATGAACAGATTTACTTTAGGCTTTTATTCACATAAAAACATTCATCAACTCATGCATCAGTTATCATGCATATATTATATTTTAAAATCACCTTGATAAATCATTTTAGATACGCAGTAAAAATAAACCCACCTATATCAACTCAAAAAGTGTACAATGCACAATTTAAGCGATCTCTGTCTTAATTACACAGAGAAAGTCATTAATATAAAAAGCACTTTTACATTTTCACATGCAAAACATGCATAAAAAGCCTAAATTCAATCTGTTCATAATATAAAGTGATCAAGTCTCCAATAAATTGGACTAAACCGCTCAATATGGATTAGTGTTACGATTTCTCTATGAACTTTCTCAAAGTGGTAGTTTGTCGACAGAGAGACAGAAATCACTCAGATTTCATCAGAAGATCTTCATTTGTGTTCTGAAGATGAACGAAAGTCTTGCTGGTTTGGAACGATATGAGGATGAGTAAATGATGATATTTGAATTTTTGGGTGAATTGATGCTTTAAGGGGGGCAACTTCCCTCATCTTACCCTACACATGTGTTATGTGAAATATGAACTTTAACATATGGACATTATAGACATGTGCCTGTCCATGACCTTGATGATAAAATTAGGGCTGTCAAAATAACGCGTTAATTTCGATTAATTAATCTGAGAAAAAATAACGTGTTAAAAAAAATAACGCAGATTAATCCATTCCGTATTGACCTTTGACCCGGAGCCGTTGTTGTGCCGAATTTTGACCCCCTGCCAAATTATTACCCCCTCGTTGAAGTCAGTACCTGATTGCCTAATCCTAACCCCACCCCTAATCCTAACCCCTCCCCCACAACTAATCCTAAACCTACCAATACTAGGGGGGTAATCATTTGGCGGGGGTCGAAATTCGGCATACCGTTCTAGCCACCATTCGACTGTAAAATGAAGGAGGGAGACGAGAACGCGCTGCCCGGATCATTGATTGTAACATTTACTTGTAAAAAACGGCCTGACTGAAGTGTTGATAAAAATAAAGTTCGTCAACTGTAAAGTACCACATCAATGCAAAGCATCCAGGAGATAACGTTAATCCGGAGGTACGACCTAGCACGTCCCGTGATACCAACTCTAGCAGTCAACGTCATCTTCAAACCACACTGGAGGAAACACTGAAACGCAAACTTAGCAAATCAGTATGTGACTGACTGAGCAATTCCTTTGTAAAATGGGTCGCAGTGTCCAGCAGACCAGTTTCAGTGATAGACAGGGGTTTAGCAGAGGTTTTGCAAATAGCCTCTTTCTTAAATAGCATATAACCCGCCATCGCGAAACAACATTATGTTAAAATCCAGTATTGTATTGGTGGGAGCGGAATATATCGCACTGACAGGGGATCACTGGACTTCAGTTAAGCAATCACAATTACCTTGGTGTTACGACACACTGAAGCACTTTTTTCCCTGCATTTATTTCCTCAGCATATTAGGTCATATTGTTGATTGTTATGGCCATTGTTTGAACAGTGAAAATAATCATAAAAGAGTTTTTGAACTTTAATGTCACTAATGTTGATTATTCATTGATTCATTTGAATTGAAATATTTAAAATACTTTCACAGCAAAAATTATGTATGCGATTAATTTAGATTAATTAATCACGGAGTATGTAATTAATTGGATTATTTTTTTTAATCGATTGACAGCCCTAGATAAAATCATTTAACCTGTTAAGCGATCTCTTTCTTAATTACACAGAGAATGTCATTAACATGAACAAATACTTTTACATTTTCACATGCAAAACTGCTGGGTTTTTTTCACCTCTTTTATTTATTTATTTTATTTTTTTTGTGCAAATTTGCTCAGCAACATATTATATAATCATGGTTTAATACTCACCCCAGAATATGAGCAGGGCAGACAGAAATACCAGAGCAATGTTTGACATGTTGGAAACCAGAATCTGATCTTTTATCAAATGGTCTGAATCTCCTTCTTGTGATCTGATGAAAGAAATATGAGAATTTGAAAAATCAAAATTGGTTCAATAATTACTAGTTCTTCAGAGACGTTGTGATCAGATTCTCTGATTATTTCACAGATATCTACAGTTAAGACTTTTGTAAGTTACATTTTAAATAGATATGTTGCAAAAGATGGCTTCATTTCATTTTTTATTTTACAAACTAGGATATTCTTCTCAAATTAGAGTCAGTCTATATATATATATATATATATATATATATATATATATATATATATAAAGCCAAGAGAAAATATGATCAGGTGATTTGGGGAAACTGTTGATCTGAACTGCTGATAATGCTTTTCTTTTCTTCCCTCATCACTGAAATCATTCATAACTGATTGCTGTAAAATGCATTAATAATATAACACACTCTCTAAATGAAATTAAACATAGTCTCTGCTTGAAAAATGTAAAAACGGACGTGATTTACCAGCATAGAAATAAAGTAAGATTTGTTCTATTTATTTAAGATTTAATTAAGATCGTGTTGTACACAAAGATTGATTTGTTATTGTTTCAATGTTGATTCGATGTAAAATAAGTGATTTTATTTTAATGTCCGTCTTGATCTTTATAATTGAAATAACATTATTTCAAGGCTAGACCTGATGAAAAAAGTCAATGTTAAATATGGATCTTGATTCAATGTTGGTCTGTTATCAGCGTTTTAAAAAAGTGCCTCATAGTCCAACACAACTCTCCATAATGGAGACCAGAATACTGTGTCGACCATGTTAAAAGCAGAGCATTAATCTATAGCAGCAAAACTTTCACTTCATTTTACATTTGCTTTCACTAAATTTCTCCCATAAATACTGTGAAACATGTAGTCTACAGTATCACAAACAGCTATTAATGACAAAACTGCAAAAACGTGGAGATTGATAGAAACACTAAAGCATTTAATTCTCATTTAAGTAAAGAGAGACTCACCTGATATGAGTTTCTTCACCCAACTAGACGGACTACACAGAAATATGTGTGTCAGAAGATTATATGACCGTTATCTGTTCATCCAATGAGGAAAAAAACATATTTTGTCAACACTTCCAGCTAAAATTCAAATTAACATTCAAATTTAGACAGAAAACACACCAAAGACATATGAAATGAATACACAGATCACATTTCTAAAACCATGGTACATTTGTACTTTAAAGGAGATTAAAAAAATACTATTTACTTTCTTTTTTCTCTAACCTTAGACCTTTATATCATCTTAGACCTTCATATTTGCCATAATGCATATTTTCGAAGTTGTGGGTTTGCAAAGACGACCACAGCTTCACATTCATCTTCAGTGTTTAAAGCCCAAGTTTGACCAAAGTGACCAAACTCATCATCAAACTGCTCTTCATTACAAACTTCAGCATGTCTAATATTCATGACTGGTGTGAATAGATCAATCCATTGTTTCTACATTGTAAAATTCTGAGTGTTCATTTAACACTCATATTGTAACACTTTAACACTCTTGAGTCTGGAGTTTTTGCTGTGTGTGTTAACCAAAAATCTAATTTATTAAAAATACTATCAAAATGAAAAATCATTTGAATTCAATATTCACTGAATTATTAAACATTTTGTAAGTCTCTAAACTTGTTTAAATAAATGGGTTTATGTTTTAGATCAACATGTCCATATTTCAATGTCTATCCATCCATAGGAATAAAATGTGTGTTAAAATCACATTTTTGATTTACAAGCCTACAAATAAGTTTCTTTAACCATTTTTTCTGATTGTATTTTATAAAACCTCTTCAAATCCTATCCTAAAAATACATTCCATGATTTGCTGAGTCATAAATAGCCAATGTATTAAATTACAATACAGTTCTCTATTGTTACTTATTTGCCAAGTACAAATGCCTATCAACACAATAAAAAGACTCAATGATATAATATGCACTCAATGATATAATATGCACTCATAAACAACTTTTAATGTTATTTTTTAGTATACGACATAAAGGTTTACAAAAGTAAAATGATAAAATAAATGAGATAAAAATAAAAATCAAACAGGTAACAGGATAGCATTAGCTTTATGGGCTTTATTATACAAGACATGAAGATAGAGCTGTTTACTGTTGAACACATTAACTCTTTTTCCTCTTGTTTGGGAGGGGAAATGAAAACTGCATATGATAAACCAAAGGGTCTATATTACTTCCTCTCACATAAAACTCTATATTTGTTTCTGCAGTCTTTATCAACCCATTTGTATTGACCGTGCACCTTCTCTATGGCACCGCAGTGCTCGGACATCTGATGTTCTGGTGGACTTCCTTCTTTCCAGTTGCTATAGTTTCCCACATGAAGCCCGTTGATCCAAATCCAGAATCCGAAAAGTCGACTCTGTCTGAGTCCCACCCAAACTGGCCCAGTGATATTATGAACTGTTCTTCTTAGCTCTCGCTCCGTTTCTATCTGATCGTTCTCAGATTGAATGGTCAGGGGTCCAGTTGTATTCGTGTGATTGCCGCAGTAATTCATAGCTTCTTCCCAGGGCATTTTATTCTTACTGACATGAATGAAGCTCTCTGAAGAAAAGTATACAAAAAAAGAGTTAAACACTTTCACTTTGAATTGCAAAAGCATGCGGTGCTAGACCAGAACTTATTTGAATTTCAAAGCAAGTGTTGTGTTGACTTACTATAGCACAGAGGAAAGGAGGTACTACCAGTATTTTTATACCAATTCCCCTTTGAATCCATGATAGCTTCAGGATAACGTGAGCTGGTGTTAAGGTTAGAGGGCCAGTTTCTGTAAGCAGATTGTCCTCCACCAGCCCATTCCACCCTGTCCTCCAGCAGGCCGATCCAGAAAGTATTGTTATACTGTTCTCCTGCCTTCATCACTTGTTCATTTTCCGTCTCATCTCTGATACTGACTAAATCAGTGTGATTCTGTCTACAGTAAAGCTGAGCCTCAGACCAGGTTCTGTTTTCACGGATTAAACTGTACTTGTATGATTTTCGCCCAACATCTAAAGGTGCAAGAAAATTATATTGTTTTAATTAATTGTAAAATTAAATATTAAAATAAGTTATATTTTATTACCTTGTTTATAACACATAAAGTGTTTTGTCTCGTTGCATTGGAGAGAATCCCAGTATCCATCAGCTGTCATAGCAGCACAGCATATTTCCCCACATCCTCCTGTAAAACTTCTGTTAAATGTGACATCATCACCATTCGACCATTTCATACTGCGATTTCCTCCATAAGTACCAATCCAGGCATTTTGCACGCTTTGATTTTTCATCAGTTTATATAGTTCCATATTGTCCTGTTGGTCATAAACTGTGACGAGGCCAGTGTAGTTTATTTTGCATTCTTCCACAGCATTTGTTCTATTAGTTTTGTTCGGTCCTATGTGTAATGTTCTTAGTCGACTCTCAGCAGTTGGAGGAGGAAATGCTGAGGAGAAATATTCAGTTTTTAGAATTTACTGGAAAAACTGGGAGAACATGTGTGCAAACAGTTTATGTACATAATGAAATAATGAATAACTTTAAAACTGGATAAATCTTTAGATATGCAGTACAAATAAATCCACCTATATCAACTTAAAAAGTTTTTTTTAAGTTTTTTAAAGTTTTTTTTTTATTTTTATTTTTATTTTTTTTAAAGTATAATCAAATTGGCTGTACAAGTAATTTCAACTTAAATTATATAAGATTTACTTATAAAATTTAAAGTAATTTATAGAGTTAAAGTAATGTAAAAACATAAGTTGTCATGACTTATTGGTCATATTAATTTTTTAAGTGTCGTCATACTGTGGAAATGCTATTTATCATTTATAAAACATTACCATATAGACATTAGAATACTGCCTTTTGATGACCAGTGCGATGCAGATAATAATAACATCAATATGCAATGAATAATTTATAATATTAATTGTTCTTGCTATATGTTATTTATACCATTTATTTGCAGAAGGACATTGTTTTGGTTGTGTGTGACTGTGTGGATGAATACGGTTATCTTACTGCTCATAAAACACGAGGCTTAAAGGGATAGTTTGCCAAAAAATGAAAATTATGTCATAATTACTCACCCTCGTGTCGTTCCAAACCCGCAAGACTTTCGTTCATCTTCTGAACACAAATGAAGATCTTTTTGAGGAAATCTGAGAGATTTCTGTCTCTCTATTGACAAACTACCACTTTGACGCCTCAAAAAGTTCATAAAGCGATGGTAAAACTAATCCATTTGAATTGAGCCTAAATTTAGTCCAAATTTTCTGAAGAGACTCGATTGCTTTATATAATGAACAGATTTAATTTAGGCTTTTATCCACATAAAAACATTCATCAACTCATACATCAGTTGTGGTAATGATGAAATAATTTTAAAATCACCTTGATAAATCATTTTAGATACGCAGTAAAAATAAACCCACCTATATCAACTCAAAAAGTGTACAATGCACAATTTAAGCGATCTCTGTCTTAATTACACAGAGAAAGTCATTAATATAAAAAGCACTTTTACATTTTCACATGCAAAACATGCATAAAAAGCCTAAATTCAATCTGTTCATAATATAAAGTGATCAAGTCTCCAATAAATTGGACTAAACCGCTCAATATGGATTAGTGTTACGATTTCTCTATGAACTTTCTCAAAGTGGTAGTTTGTCAACAGAGAGACAGAAATCACTCAGATTTCATCAGAAGATCTTCATTTGTGTTCTGAAGATGAACGAAAGTCTTGCTGGTTTGGAACGATATGAGGATGAGTAAATGATGATATCATTTTAATTTTGGGGTGAATTAATGCTTTAAGGGGGGCAACTTCCCTCATCTTACCCTATACATGTGTTATGTGAAATATTTAATATATGGACATTATAGACATGTGCCTGTCCATGACCTTGATGATAAAATCATTTAAGCGATCTCTTTCTTAATTACACAGAGAATGTCATTAACATGAACAAATACTGTTACATTTTCACATGCAAAACAGCTGGGTTTTTTTTTTGTTTTTTTTGCAAATTTGCTCAGCAACATATTATATAATCATGGTTTAATACTCACCCCAGAATATGAGCAGGGCAGACAGAAATACCAGAGCAATGTTTGACATGTTGGAAACCAGAATCTGATATTTTATCAAACGGTCTGAATCTCGTTCTTGTGATCTGAGGAAAGAAAAATGAGAATTTGAGAAATCAAAATTGGTTCAATAATTACTAGTTCTTCAGAGACGTTGTGATCAGATTCTCTGATTATTTCACAGATATCTACAGTTAAGACTTTTGTATGTTACATTTTAAATAGATATGTTGCAAAAGATGGCTTAATTTCATTTTTTATTTTACGAACTAGGATATTCTTCTCAAATTAGAGTCAGTCTATTATATATATATGATCAGGTGATTTGGGAAACTGTTGATCTGAACTGCTGATAATGCTTTTCTTTTCTTCCCTCATCACTGAAATCATTCATAAGTGATTGCTGTAAAATGCATTAATAATATAACACACTTTCTAAATGAAATTAAACATAGTCTCTGCTTGAAAGATGTAAAAACAGACGTGATTCACCAGCATAGAAATAAAGTAAGATTTGTTCTATTTATTTAAGATTTAATTAAGATCGTGTTGTACATAAAGCAAGATTGATTTGTTATTGTTTCTATGTTGATTCGATGTAAAATAAGTGATTTTATTTTAATGTCCGTCTTGATCTTTATAATTGAAATAACATTATTTCAAGGCTAGACCTGATGAAAAAAATCAATGTTAAATATGGATCTTGATTCAATGTTGGTCTGTTATCAGCGTTTTAAAAAAGTGCCTCATAGTCCAACACAACTCTCCATAATGGAGACCAGAATACTGTGTCGACCATGTTAAAAGCAGAGCATTAATCTAATAGCAGCAAAACTTTCACTTCATTTTAAATTTGCTTTCACTAAATTTCTCCCATAAATACTGTGAAACATGTAGTCTACAGTATCACAAACAGCTATTAATGTCAAAACTGCAAAAATGTGGAGATTGATAGAAACTCTAAAGCATTTAATTCTCATTTAAGTAAAGAGAGACTCACCTGATATGAGTTTCTTCACCCAACTAGACGGACTACACAGAAATATGTGTGTCAGAAGATTATATGACCGTTATCTGTTCATCCAATGAGGAAAAAAACATATTTTGTCAACACTTCCAGCTAAAATTCAAATTAACATTCAAATTTAGACAGAAAACACACCAAAGACATATGAAATGAATACAAAGATCACATTTCTAAAACCATGGTACATTTGTACTTTAAAGGAGATTACAAAAATACTACTTTCTTTTTTCTCTAACCTTAGACCTTTATATCATCTTAGACCTTCATATTTGCCATAATGCATATTTTCGTAGCTGTGGGTTTGCAAAGACGACCACAGCTTCACATTCATCTTCAATGTTTAAAGCCCAAGTTTGACCAAAGTGACCAAACTCATCATCAAACTGCTCTTCATAACAAACTTCAGCATGTCTAATATTCATGACCGGTGTGAATAGATCAATCCATTGTTTCTACATTGTAAAATTCTGTCATAGTTTGAACAAGTCCACAGAGTCTGTTTATGCGAATATGGAATGCATGAATAGTTCTATAGCACATTTCTTTATGAACAAATCAATCTCTCAAATTCTGAACACATTTTAAACCAGGTTTCCCAAACAAACTAGTATAACATAAAGTTCTTTTTGTCAATGATCTGATTTTTAACATGAACCACTTGAAGGCCAATTTTGAAAATCATACAGGTTTAGAACATACAGACCCTTTCCAAAAAATTAGAATATCATGGAAAAGTTTATTTATTTCCATAATTCCATTCAAAACGTTAAACTTCCATAGATTATAGATTCAGGGCCCACAACTTAAACGATTTCAAGTATTTAGTTGTTTATTTGTACATAATTTGGGCTTCCAGCTCATAAAACCCACGAAAACTGGATTTCAAAAAATTAGAATATTACATGAACTCACACAGTGATTACACAGTGATACCATGGTCATTGAACCAGGTTTTGGTTATTTTGGCAGTGTGGGCAGGTGCAAATCCTGCTGGAAAATGAAGTCAGCATCTCCATAAAGCTTGTCTGCTGAAGGAAGCATGAAGTGCTCTGGAAATGTCCTGGTAGACGGCTGCGTTGAGTGGACAGCACAGTGGACCAACACCAGCCGATGACATGGCTCCCCAAACCAACACAGACTGTGGAAACTTCACACTGGACTTCAAGCATCTTGGATTGTGTGCCTCTCCATTCTTCCTCCAGACTCTGGGACCTTGGTTTCCAAATGAGATGCAAAATTTGCTCTCATCAGAAAAGAGGACTTTGGTCCACTGTGCTTTATTAAATCCAGAGTCAATGCAGGCGTCTACCAGGACATGTTCAGAGCACTTCATGCTTCCTTCATTTTCCAGCAGGATTTGCACTGGCCCACACTGCCAAAAGAACCAAAACCTGGTTCAATGACCATGGTATCACTGTGTAATTACTGTGTGATTTCATGTTCTAATTTTTTGAAATCCTGTTTTCGTGGGTTTTATGAGCTGGAAGCCCAAATTATGTACAAATAAACAACTAAATACTTGAAATCGTTTAAGTTGTGGGCCCTGAATCTATAATCTATGGAAGTTTAACGTTTTGAATGGAATTATGGAAATAAATAAACTTTTCCATGATATTCAATTTTTTAGGAAAGGGTCTGTACATCATGTTTGGTACAGTTATACCAATTTTCTCTTTAATGTGCCTTTTGACAATGTTTTGAAAGCAGGAACCTTGGATTAGAGAAATAATCAGTGTTTCATCTCACTACTTTACAAGTTGTATCTGTATCCCATATGCAAATCCACCGCGGAGTAAAAGAGTCAACCCAAGTTAACCCTGATGTTAAACTAATACAAAAGTATTTTTATTACTATTATTATTTAACCATTTATTTGTTCAGCTAAGTTGATTCAACAGGGTCAAAAAAGCAACAAATACACAACAAAGCAATTCATTTTCCAGATTTTTCAGCATCTAGATCAGGGAAGGGCAACTCAGTCCTGGAGGGCCACTGTCCTGCTGAGTTTAGCTCCAACCCTGATAAACTCTCCTGTCTGTAGATTTGTGATTCAGGTCAAATTATGATTATGTCAAAACATAACCAACACCACCTGATCAACTTTTCTCTTTGTTCATCTGGCTGTTATAACTCAGGTACAGCAGCCAAACAAAATCTAAAGTTAATGATTTAAGGGTCAAGAGCCCAACTAAAGTGAACACTGATCAACATAACGGTGACTTAAACTTACAGTTTTCTCCTTCAGTGATTCTGCTTGTTAACATCAAGTGTATTCAATGTTGGCAATAAAAAATAGAGTTCATCTTTGATGTCTGTCTGTTATTCATATATTTTTGTTTAAAAAAAATTGTTGTAAATTTTACTCATTTTAAATGGTTAACTTTTAAGAAATTAATTTGATTAATTATTACTCAATTCTAATTTGTTACATTTAAATAATAATATTGTTTGTAATCTGTTGCCACAATTTTATTGAGTAGATATTGCGTATTCATTTTTACAGTGTAGACGTTGTGATCAGATTCTCTGATTATTTCACAGATATCTACAGTTAAGACTTTTGTATGTTACATTTTAAATAGATATGTTGCAAAAGATGGCTTAATTTCATTTTTATTTTACAAACTAGGATATTCTTCTCAAAAGAGTCAGTCTATGTTATATATAAAGCCAAGAGAAAATATGATCAGGTGATTTTGGGAAACTGTTGATCTGAACTGCTGATAATGCTTTTCTTTTCTTCCCTCATCACTGAAATCATTCATAACTGATTGCTGTAAAATGCATTAATAATATAACACACTTTCTAAATGAAATTAAACATAGTCTCTGCTTGAAAGATGTAAAAACGGACGTGATTCACCAGCATAGAAATAAAGTATGATTTGTTATTTATTTAAGATTTAATTAAGATCGTGTTGTACATAAAGCAAGATTGATTTGTTATTGTTTCAATGTTGATTTGATGTAAAATAAGTGATTTTATTTTAATGTCCGTCTTGATCTTTATAATTGAAATAACATTATTTCAAGGCTAGACCTGATGAAAAAAATCAATGTTAAATATGGATCTTGATTCAATGTTGGACTGTTATCAGCGTTTTTAAAAAGTGCCTCATAGTCCAACACAACTCTCCATAATGGAGACCAGAATACTGTGTCGACCATGTTAAAAGCAGAGCATTAATCTAATAGCTGCAAAACTTTCACTTCATTTTAAATTTGCTTTCACTAAATTTCAGTATATGATCGTTATCTGTTCATCCAATGAGGAAAAAACATATTTTGTCAACACTTCCAGCTAAAATTCAAATTAACATTCAAATTTAGACAGAAAACACACCAAACACACATATGAAATGAATACACAGATCACATTTCTAAAACCATGGTACATTTGTACTTTAAAGGAGATTACAAAAATACTATTTACTTTCTTTTTTCTCTAACCTTAGACCTTTATATCATCTTAGACCTTCATATTTGCCATAATGTATATTTTGTGGGTTTGCAAAGACGACCACAGCTTCACATTCATCTTCAGTGTTTAAAGCCCAAGTTTGACCAAAGTGACCAAACTCATCATCAAACTGCTCTTCATTACAAACTTCAGCATGTCTAATATTCATGACTGGTGTGAATAGATCAATCCATTGTTTCTACATTGTAAAATTCTGAGTGTTCATTTAACACTCATATTGTAACACTTTAACACTCTTGAGTCTGGAGTTTTTGCTGTGTGTGTTAACCAACAATCTCATTTATTAAAAATACTATCAAAATGAAAAATCATTTGGATTCAATATTCACTGAATTCTTAAACATTTTGTAAGTCTCTAAACTTGTTCATTATATAAATGGGTTTATGTTTTAGATCAACATGTCCATAGTTCAATGTCTATCCATCCATAGGAATAAAATGTGTGTCAAATTCACATTTTTGATTTACAAGCCTTCAAATAAGTTTCTTTAACCATTTGTTCTGATTGTATTTTATAAAACCTCTCCAAACCCTTAAAAATCCAATCCTAAAAATACATTCCATGATTTGCTGAGTCATAAATAGCCAATGTATTAAATTACAATACAGTTCTCTATTGTTACTTATTTGCCAAGTACAAATGCCTATCAACACAATAAAAAGACTCAATGATATAATATGCACTCATAAACAACTTTTAATGTTATTTTTTAGTATACGACATAAAGGTTTACAAAAGTAAAATGATAAAATAAATGAGATAAAAATCAAAATCAAACAGGTAACAGGATAGCATTAGCTTTATGGGCTTTATTATACAAGAAATGAAGATAGAACTGTTTACTGTTGAACACATTAACTCTTTTTCCTCTTGTTTGGGAGGGGAAATGAAAACCGCATATGATAAACCAAAGGGTCTATATTACTTCCTCTCACATAAAACCCTATATTTGTTTCTGCAGTCTTTATCAACCCATTTGTATTGACCGTCCACCTTCTCTATGGCACCGCAGTGCTCGGACATCTGATGTTCTGGTGGACTTCCTTCTTTCCAGTTGCTATAGTTTCCCACATGAAGCCCGTTGATCCAAATCCAGAATCCGAAAAGTCGACTCTGTCTGAGTCCCACCCAAACTGGCCCGGTGATATTCCTTCTTCTTAGCTCTCGCTCCGTTTCTATCTGATCGTTCTCAGAGTGAATGGTCAGGGGTCCAGTTGTATTCGTGTGTTTGCCGCAGGAATCCATAGCTTCTTCCCAGGACATTTTATCAGTGCTCACATGAATGAAGCTCTCTGAGGAAAATAATTATAATAATACAAATAAAATAAAATTAGTTGCATGTTTTGATTTATTGGATCATATGGTAGACTTGGAAATGTTGGATATTAAAGCATAAAATATTTTCTGAACTTACTGTAGCACAGAGCAAAAACGTTATTCTTATTCGCTTTCATCCAAACTGGTAGGGTTTGCCTTGAGAGAAATGTAAAGCATCCTTTAGATAATTGTTTCTGTAGGCCTATGTAACCAGAATGTCCACCATCAAACCAATAAAGGCTGTAATTGTATTGGAGGCCGATCCAGATCCAAGAGTTTCTCCCATTTACTGTTACTTTCACTCGTTCATTTTCCGTCTCATTTCTGATACTGACTAAATCAGTGTGATGCTGTCTACAGTAAAACTGAGCCTCAAACCAGGTTCTGTTTTCACGGATTAAACTGTAGTTGTATGATTCTTGCCCTGTATGGATACAGACAATAATTTTACTCATGTATGACATTTAGACATTTATAAGATATAAACAGCTCATGGATCATTACCTTGATCATAACACATGAAGTACATTTTTGTTGAATCACAATTGAAACACTCCCATCTTCCATCAGTGTTTACGGCACCACAGCATTTTTCCTCAGTAATTGTGGTGATGTTGATGAATGTGGCAGGATCACCATTTGACCATTTACAGCTGCTGGCACCAATCCAACCACTCTGACTATTATTGAGAATATTAACTAACTCATTATTCTCTTCTTCATCATAGATTGTGACGAGGTCAGTGTAGTTACTTCTGCAAGCATTTTGTGCGTCATTTATAAGCATTTTTGTATTATTAATCAAGTAAAATCTTCTCAGTCGGCCTGTAGCACTTGAAAGGGGAAGACCTGAGAACAGATATTCAGTTTTTAGTAAAATACTCTTGACATCTTGACTGGAAAAGCATTCATATCTTTCAAAAACATTTACATGTGAAACTTTTAAAAAACCCAAAGAAAGCGTAATAATTGGAGACTGTAGTGCCTTGCCTAGGACCTCATTTTGACATGTAAAATTTAAAAGATCTATAATTTCTCAATAAAATAATAAGAAAAATACATAATATACTGCTACATTTTCAACATGCATAAACATGTTTTGTGAGAGGAACTTTTTTTTTCCAAAGCTGCTCAAAATATAGTAAAGACCGGATTAAATACTCACAATAGAGGAGAAGCAGGACACATAGAAGTACCATGAAGACTTTCATTCATCTTCTGAACACAAATGAACAAATGAACAAATCACAAATGAGTGATTTCTGTCTCTCTATTGACAAACTACCACTTTGACGCTTCAGAAAGTTCATAAAGCGATAGTAAAACTAATCCATTTGAATTGAGTCCAAAATTTAGTCCAAATTTTCTGAAGAGACTCGATTGCTTTATATAATGAACGGATTTAATTTAGGCTTTTATTCACATAAAAACATTCATCGTCTCATGCATCAGTTGTGGTAATGATAAAATAATTTTAAAATCACCTTGATAAATCATTTTAGATATGCAGTAAAAATAAACCCACCTATATCAACTCAAAAAGTGTACAATGCACAGTTTAAGCGATCTCTGTCTTAATTACACAGAGAATATCATTAATATAAAAAAGCACTTTTACATTTTCACATGCAAAACATGCATAAAAAGCCTAAATTCAATCTGTTCACAATATAAAGCGATCAAGTCTCTTCAAAATAAATTGGACTAAACCGCTCAGTTCATATGCTTAGTTTTACGATTTCTTTATGTACTTTCTCAAAGTGGTAGTTTGTCACTAGAGAGACAGAAATCACTCAGATTTCATCAGAAGATCTTCATTTGTGTTCTGAAGATGAATGAAAGTCTTACAGGTTTGGAACGATATGAGGATGAGTAAATGATGATATCATTTTAATTTTGGGGTGAATTAATGCTTTAAGAGGGGGGAGGGGGGAGGCAACTTCCCTCATCTTACCCTACACATGTGTTATGTGAAATATGAACTTTAATATATGGACATTATAGACATGCGCCTGTCCAAGGCCTTGATGATAAAATTAGGGCTGTCAAAATAACGCGTTAATTTCGATTAATTAATCTGAGAATAAATAACGTGTTAAAAAAAATAACGCAGATTAATCCATTCCGTATTGACCTTTGACCCGGAGCCGTTCTAGCCACTGATCTAGGCTGATCACTGATCACTTGGCACAGATCACATTTCTAAAACCATGGTACATTTGTACTTTAAAGGAGATTACAAAAATACTATTTACTTTCTTTTTTCTCTAACCTTAGACCTTTATATCATCTTAGACCTTCATATTTGCCATAATGCATATTTTCGTAGCTGTGGGTTTGCAAAGACGACCACAGCTTCACATTCATCTTCAGTGTTTAAAGCCCAAGTTTGACCAAAGTGACCAAACTCATCATCAAACTGCTCTTCATTACAAACTTCAGCATGTCTAATATTCATGACTGGTGTGAATAGATGAATCCATTGTTTCTACATTGTAAAATTCTGAGTGTTCATTTAACACTCATATTGTAACACTTTAACACTCTTGAGTCTGGAGTTTTTGCTGTGTGTGTTAACCAACAATCTCATTTATTAAAAATACTATCAAAATGAAAAATCATTTGAATTCAATATTCACTGAATTCTTAAACATTTTGTAAATCTCTAAACTTGTTCATATAAATGGGTTTATGTTTTAGCTCAACATGTCTATCCATCCATAGGAATAAAATCTGTGTTAAAATCACATTTTTGATTTACAAGCCTACAAATAAGATTCTTTAACCATTTTTTCTGATTGTATTTTATAAAACCTCTCCAAATCCTTATAAATCCCATCCTAAAAATACATTCCATGATTTGCTGAGTCATAAATAGCCAATGTATGAAATTACAATACAGTTCTCTATTGTTACTTATTTGCCAAGTACAAATGCCTATCAACACAATAAAAAGACTCAATGATATAATATGCACTCATAAACAATAACTTTTAATGTTATTTTTTAGTATACAACATAAAGGTTTACAAAAGTAAAATGATTAAATAAATGAGATAAAAATCAAACAGGTAACAGGATAGCATTAGCTTTATGGGCTTTATTATACAAGAAATGAAGATAGAGCTGTTTACTGTTGAACACATTAACTCTTTTTCCTCTTGTTTGGGAGGGGAAATGAAAACCGCATATGATAAACCAAAGGGTCTATATTACTTCCTCTCACATAAAAACCTATATTTGTTTCTGCAGTCTTTATCAACCCATTTGTATTGACCGTGCACCTTCTCTATGGCACCGCAGTGCTCGGACATCTGATGTTCTGGTGGACTTCCCCCTTTCCAGTTGCTATAGTTTCCCACATGAAGCCCGTTGATCCAAATCCAGAATCCGAAAAGTCGACTCTGTCTGAGTCCCACCCAAACTGGCCCGGTGATATTCCTTCTTCTTAGCTCTCGCTCCGTTTCTATCTGATCGTTCTCAGAGTGAATGGTCAGGAGTCCAGTTGTATTCGTGTGTTTGCCGCAGGAATCCAGAGATTCTTCCCAGGACATGCTATTCTCACTGACATTAATGAAGCTCTCTGAAGAAAAAAAAATCTAGAATTAAATTATTTGATTTGGTAGTACTGTAAATGTAGTATTTCAAAGCATAAAGAATTGTTTTAACTTACTGTAGCAGAGGGCATTCAATTTGTTCTCATTCTTTTTGAACCAATATTCTGGATTTGCTTTAATGAGATATGTAAAACATCCTTTAGTCCTGGGATTAAATTCATGTATGTAATCAGAATGTCCGCCATCAAGCCAATGAAGGCTGTAATTGTATTGGAGGCCGATCCAGATCCAAGAGTTACTCCCATTTACTGTTACTTTCACTTGTTCATTTTCCGTCTCATCTCTGATACTGACTAAATCAGTGTGATTCTCTCTACAGTAAAGCTGAGCCTCAAACCAGGTTCTGTTTTCACGGATTAAACTGTAGTTGTATGATTCTTGCCCATGACCTGTATGAATGCAAGAATAGACAATAATTTTACTCACATGGCATTTAGATATTTGTAGGATATAAACAGCTCAGGGATCATTACCTTGTTTATAACATATGAAGTATTTTGTTGAATTACAAGTGAAAAAATCCCAGCTTCCATCAGTGTTTATAGCACCACAGTTTTCCTCAATAAAAGTGGTGCTGATGTTGGTGAATGTGGCAGGATCACCATTTGACCATTTACAGCTGCTGGCACCAATCCAACCACCCAAATGTTTGAGAATATTAACTAACTCCATATTCTCTTTTTTATCATAGATTGTGACGAGGTCAGTGTAGTCTCTTCTGCAAACATTTTGTGCTTCATTTATAAGCATTTCTGTATCATTAATCAAGTAAAATCTTCTCAGTCGGCCTGTAGCACTTGAAAGGGGAAGACCTGAGAACAGATATTCAGTTTTTAGTGAAATACTCTTGACATCTTGACTGGAAAAGCATTCATATCTTTCAAAAACATTTACATGTGAAACTTTTAAACAAATCAAAGCGTAATAATTGGAGACTGTAGTGGCTTGCCTAGGACCTCATTTTGACTTGTAAAATTAAAAAGATCTATAATTTCTCAATAAAATAATAAGAAAAATACATAATATACTGCTACATTTTTAACATGCATAAACATATTACATATTTTGTGAGAGGAATTTTTTTTTCAAAGCTGCTCAAAATATAATAAAGACCGGATTAAATACTCACCCCAGAGGAGAAGCAGGACACATAGAAAGTACCATGAAGACTTTCATTCATCTTCTGAACACAAATGAATATCTTTTTGATGAAATCTGAGAGATTTCTGTCTCTCTATTGACAAACTACCACTTTGACGCTTCAAAAAGTTCATAAAGCGATAGTAAAACTAATCCATTTGAATTGAGTCCAAAATTTAGTCCAAATTTTCTGAAGAGACTTGATTGCTTTATATAATGAACGGATTTAATTTAGGATTTTATTCACATAAAAACATTCATCGTCTCATGCATCAGTTGTGGTAATGATAAAATAATTTTAAAATCACCTTGATAAATCATTTTAGATATGCAGTAAAAATAAACCCACCTATATCAACTCAAAAAGTGTACAATGCACAGTTTAAGCGATCTCTGTCTTAATTACACAGAGAAAGTCATTAATATAAAAAGCACTTTTACATTTTCACATGCAAAACATGCCTAAATTCAATCTGTTCATAATATAAAGCGATCAAGTCTCTTAAAAAAAAATTTGGACTAAACCGATCAATTCATATAGATTAGTTTTACGATTTCTTTATGTACTTTCTCAAAGTGGTAGTTTGTCGATAGAGAGACAGAAATCACTCAGATTTCATCAAAATATCTTCATTTGTGTTCAGAAGATGAACGAAAGTCTTACAGGTTTGGAACGATATGAGGATGAGTAAATGATGATATCATTTTAATTTGGGGGTGAATTAATGCTTTAAGGGGGGCAACTTCCCTCATCTTACCCTACACATGTGTTATGTGAAATATGAACTTTAACATATGGACATTATAGACATGCGCCTGTCCATGGCCTTGATGATAAAATTAGGGCTGTCAAAATAACGCGTTAATTTCGATTAATTAATCTGAGAATAAATAACGTGTTAAAAAAAATAACGCAGATTAATCCATTCCGTATTGACCTTTGACCCGGAGCCGTTGTTGTGCCAAATTTTGACCCCCTGCCAAATTATTACCCCCTCGTTGAAGTCAGTACCTGATTGCCTAATCCTAACCCCACCCCTAATCCTAACCCCTCCCCCACAACTAATCCTAAACCTACCAATACTAGGGGGATAATCATTTGGCGGGGGTCGAAATTCGGCACAACACCGTTCTAGCCACCATTCGACTGTAAAATGAAGGAGGGAGATGAGAACGCGCTGCCCGGATCATTGATTGGAACATTTACTTGTAAAAAACGGCCTGATTGAAGTGTTGATAAAAATAAAGTTCGTCAACTGTAAAGTACCACGTCAATGCAAAGCATCCAGGAGGTAACGTTAATCCGGAGGTACGACCTAGCACGTCCCGTGATACCAACTCTAGCAGTCAACGTCATCTTCAAACCACACTGGAGGAAACACTGAAACGCAAACTTAGCAAATCAGTATGTGACTGACTGAGCAATTCCTTTGTAAAATGGGTCGCAGTGTCCAGCAGACCAGTTTCGGTGATAGACAGGGGGTTAGCAGAGGTTTTGCAAATAGCCTCTTAAATAGCATATAACCCGCCATCGCGAAACAACATTATGTTAAAAATCCAGTATTGTATTGGTGGGAGCGGAATATATCGCACTGACAGGGGATCACTGGACTTCAGTTAGCAATCACAATCACCTTGGTGTTACGACACACTGAAGCACTTTTTTTCCCTGAATGTATTTCCTCAGCATATTAGGTCATATTGTTGATTGTTATGGCCATTGTTTGAACAGTGAAAATAATCATAAAAGAGTTTTTGAACTTTAATGTCACTAATGTTGATTATTCATTGATTCATTTGAATTGAAATATTTAAAATACTTTCACAGCAAAAATTATGCATGCGATTAATTTAGATTAATTAATCACGGAGTATGTAATTAATTAGATTTTTTTTTTTAATCGAATGACAAACCCTAGATAAAATCATTTAACTTGTTAAGCGATCTCTTTCTTAATTACACAGAGAATGTCATTAACATGAACAAATACTGTTACATTTTCACATGCAAAACTGCTGGGTTTTTTTCACCCCGTATTTTTTTATTTTTATTTTTTTTTGCAAATTTGCTCAGCAACATATTATATAATCATGGTTTAATACTCACCCCAGAATATGAGCAGGGCAGACAGAAATACCAGAGCAATGTTTGACATGTTGGAAACCAGAATCTGATATTTTATCAAATGGTCTGAATCTCCTTCTTGTGATCTGATGAAAGAAAAATGAGAATTTGAGAAATCAAAATTGGCTCAATAATTACTTGTGTTCTTCAGATACACTGAAAAAAATGATTTGTTGAAATTAATCCATTTTTTTATCGTAAGTGGTTGCATTCAATTGATTTTATCTACATTTAAACAAATGCATTAAGTTGAACAATCAATTTTAGTTCAACTTAATGCATTTGTTTAAATGTAGATAAAATCAATTGAATGCAACCACTTACAATAAAAAAAGATTAATTTCAACAAATCATTTTTTTCAGTGTATGTACAGTATTTCCTTCATCTGTATGCTGACCTGAGAAAACAAGAGATTACAAATATTCAGCTTTTACATAAAATGCATTATTGACTGAAGATAAACAGAGGTAGTAAAGTCCGTTCAGTCTTACCTGGTGAGAAGACGATTTCAGCTGATAATGTGCTGAAGAAAACCCGATACTTTTATAGATTACTTTCTAGTGGGCTGGAGCATTAGTTAATCAGTAACTTCACTTGGGTGTTAAACATCATATCAGTAATATTCAGTAATGTGTATGCATGTTCAGGGACATCACTATTAATCACTGATCAGTTTATTCATTTGATTAAAAAATAAAATAAAATGGTGGTCAGAAAAGGAGCAAAATGGTATTTCAGTATAGTGGTGCAAAAAGTTGTTTGTGTCATTTATGCAATATGGTCCTAATGTGATGTGGTTGTGGTGTGAATGTTACATTATCAGAACTGCTATACTTCAAAAAATAAATAAAAAAAAAGTAAAAGACAATAATGTGTAGAGTAAATAAACCCTGATGTCATCTGTGCGTGTGTACTGTACACTCCATGGATTATGAGCATTGCAGCCTCTGCTTCTTCCATTTCACAATAAATTCAAATGTGCGGTTTGAATTAATATAAATAAAAAAAAGTTCCTTCCTCCTGATCCTCAGAGCCTGCTTTCATTCATTCAGTGTTTGCATAAATAACATTGCCTTAGTCAAATATCATCTATAATGTGTCCATATTCAAACTCACTGGGCTCTGCAATGTCCTGTTCTGATGTGCCTCAACTAACTCCTCTTTATTCCAGTGTTAAGTTCACGTTTGAGGCATGTATATATGACAACTTCATTATTCTTTCTAAACACTAAACTGACAGCTTCTCTGATTTCCCAGCTAACAGGGAACGTTCTGGCAATGTTCTCTCAAAGTTATGAACAAACGTTCTTCCAGTAACGTTAATAGAACGTTCGCTCAAAGTTATCTGGGGCCAGTTGCATAAACATATCCATTATGTTAAGACTGTGTCTTAAGAACTAGTATGATCAACTAGAAGTTAGTTAGGGGTAATCAGTCTTACTGTTCGGTGTCAAATTAGACCAATCTACGTTTTTATACTACTGACTTTAAAAACTTAAATAAAATTGGATGACTAACTTGTAAGACTAGTCTTAACAGTTTATGCAACTGGCCACTGGTCTTTAATAAAGCTCTCAAAACGTTAGCTCAGAAACATTATCTATACATCATTCATGGTGGGTTTTTTTATTCTGAAATGTTTTAGTTGCATGTTCGTCCAAATTGTTTTTTAATGTTTCTACTTGTTTTAGAACATTCAGAGAACATTTAAATGTAACATTCACATAATGTTTGCCAAATTTAATGTTCCCTTAACGTTCGTAGATCCAAGAAAAAAACTTTGAATCAAGCGTGTTGCATTTAAATCACATTTTCATGACTTAATGCCGATCTCACGGCAATTCGTAAGTATTTTATGAGGTGGCTAATCCGTACGAATTCATACGACCTCACTGGTACGAATTCCTACGATTGCTAAATCCTACATATTACCCCTGACCCCACCCCGTCAATCCTACAAATTCGTACGAATTAGCCACCTCGTACTCACTTGTACGGATTCGTATGAATTGGCACGAACGTTGGCAAAACATTCTTAGAACATTTTTGGTAAAACTTTATATTTTTGTGTCTTTAACATGTACTTACCTTAAAAAAGTAAATACAATATACTTATTGTGTCCATGTTGTATTGCAAAAAACTATTGAGGTGGATACATGTAAGTTTAGGACATTGCAAATATAGATGTAATTACACTTACAGAAATTAATTACATATGGTATTTTTTTAAGTACAGTGTAAAAACATGTATGTATCAAATGATTCATTTAAATGTAAGATAGTTAAAGGGACTGTGTGTAGGAATTTCTCCCATCTAGTGGTGAAATTGTATTTTGCATTCAAACGAATAATGCTCTCCAGCGCCTCACTTTTTCAAATGCGCGTTGCATCTACGGTTGCCGTTATGTACCAAAAAGCTATGACAGGATGTCTTATAATAGCACTTCGAGTTTTCCTTCGGGTGAACAGGTTTGTTATTTAAAACAAACTGAAACTTGAAACAACGAAAAAAAGAATGTTACAGTTATCAATTACTGACTGTGAAAAACATTAACTATGGTAATTAGTAGTAATGCCTTCTTTACTCGTTATATTTTTTGAAGTACGTGCATTGTTAGATATCATCATCATCAGAGCCTTCTCTAACGTTACTTTACTCAATAGCTGCTATTCATCGAAGAGCCTGTTGAGCTTTTAACTATAAATGTTCTACTGTCTATATAATAAAGTACACAACCAAGCAATGAAAAAAAAGCTTGTAATTAAGACCGTAACATTGACTTACCTGTCGAGAAGAAAGCAGGCAACTTCAGGGTCTCTTTTGAAAGCTTTCTCCTGCATTAGCTATCCCGACATTAACCCTTGTTTTTGTAATCTCCGGTCACGTTTCCTTTTACGGTCTATTTTGGACTTTTTCGACGACGAGGACTCCTTATCCTGTGACTCATATGTATGTATGAATGAACGGTGTATAAATAACCGTGCAGTGTGCATCCTTTTAAACTTGCCGGGGCAGTGACAAGCGCCTCTCTCTGCTCTGCTCCTCCGCTTCTGCTGGTCTCAGTCACGTGACGCTGGCTCTGAACGAAAACGTTGTGGAAACACGTTGGCCTAGTACTTTTTGTTCCTCTCTGCTATTATAGTTTTTCAAGATGGCGGAACTACATGGAAGCCTCCGTGGACCTACCCGTCCCATGTATATAAAGATAATAAATTCTTCGTTTACGAGGATTAGTCTGATCATTGGCATAGGTATTTGTACACCATTGAGGGCACATTTATGAATAAAAATATGGATTTTAGATAATAAAATACCTAAAAAGCTACACATAGTCCCTTTAAATACACCTAATAAAGTGCGACCCTTTGTTAGGTAAATAAAAAACAGAAAGAAAGAAAGAATTCCTTTTTTTGTACATCTCTCTCTATCTGATCATCCTCAGAATCAATACACAGTAATGCATAAAAGTAATGACTGCAGTCAGATTATTCTGATAAGACATGTTACATAAATTGTCTGTGTTTGGATGGTTAGCGTGCTCTAATTTGCCCCTCCTGGAAGATGGTGAAACTTTCTATTTCTATTGATGGCTATTTGTATATTTGAATTAAACATTTTTTGAAAGCAACATAACAATCCCAAATATTTCATTATATGCTTTTATATTTCAACATGCTCCTAAAAATATGAAACTGGCTTGTTTATAAATGTGTAAAGTAGTTTCTATTGAAAGGCTGTTCATTCGGCCATTAAGATGATTCTGAATGCTATAGATAGCTCACTCCAGAATTATAATATAAACCTTCTGGGCTCTCCATTTAATGGTATCAGTGCTCATAATTCATTTGTAAGTGTTTTTTAGGATTTTGGGCCCATTGGGAACTACAGAGGAAGGCGTGTTGAGATAGTCACTGTCCTGCAGCTTCTGTGCTGTGATTTAGAGAAAGAATAAAGCGAAGCTCATGAAAGGGTCTGGATCAGGGTTCAGAGTTGTGATGGATCACAGACGCTGGCCGGGTTTGTTCTCTACATGACTGATGCTTCTGTATTTGCTCACACAGGAAACTTGTGCTGGTTGTAAACTGTGTTGCTCGTGTTATTTAATCACAGTGATCAAAGTGCATCTTTCCTACAGCCTCAGCGCTATATAGGATTGTCAATAAGTGCAGCGCTGAGTCTGCATTATGTGATTTAGGGTTTCTGTCACACAGACCAGCATCACATATGCCCAACTTCTCTCCCTACAGCGGTTTTTTCTTACTTTATAAAGCATCTAAAAGTGTGACACTGATGTATAATGTCCCTTTTTACAATGTAATGTGATTCAAATGCAATTTGTTGCATTTGTGATGTGTGTGTACCATGCATTTCTGTACGTTTAGAGACTGAGATCTACACAATATCATGTTGACATCATTTAAAATATTACATTTTATAAATCTTTACAAATTGTCTGACTGAAATTGTACCTGAATATGCACAATCACTTATATACGTATGATATAATCTCATTTATCAGAAGAGGAACTTTGTCTCACAAAGACCTTTTTAATGGCAAATTTATCATAAAAGCTCAAAAAGTATATGTAAGAAAAACTATTTTACAGTGTAATGTTATAGTTATTGTCTTTAATATATGTAAATGTGTTAACCAACAATCTCATTTATTATAAATACTATCAAAATGAAAAATCATTTCAATTCAATATTCACTGAACTTCAAGAATTCTTTAACATTTTGTAAGTCTCTAAACTTGTTAAAATAAATGGGTTTATGTTTTAGATCAACATGTCCATATTTCAATGTCTATCCATCCATAGGAATAAAATGTGTGTTAAAATCACATTTTTGATTTACAAGCCTACAAATAAGTTTCTTTAACCATTTTTTCTGATTGTATTTTATAAAACCTCTCCAAACCCTTAAAAATCCCATCCTAAAAATACATTCCATGATTTACTGAGTCATAAATAGCCAATATACTAAATTACAATACAGTTCTCTATTGTTACTTATTTGCCAAGTACAAATGCCTATCAACACAATAAAAAGACTCAATGATATAATATGCACTCATAAACAAACTTTTAATGTTATTTTTTAGTATACGACATAAAGGTTTACAAAAGTAAAATGATTAAATAAATGAGATAAAAATCAAAATCAAACAGGTAACAGGATAGCATTAGCTTTATGGGCTTTATTATACAAGAAATGAAGATAGAACTGTTTACTGTTGAACACATTAACTCTTTTTCCTCTTGTTTGGGAGGGGAAATGAAAACTGCATATGATAAACCAAAGGGTCTATATTACTTCCTCTCACATAAAACCCTATATTTGTTTCTGCAGTCTTTATCAACCCATTTGTATTGACCGTCCACCTTCTCTATGGCACCGCAGTGCTCGGACATCTGATGTTCTGGTGGACTTCCTTCTTTCCAGTTGCTATAGTTTCCCACATGAAGCCCGTTGATCCAAATCCAGAATCCGAAAAGTCGACTCTGTCTGAGTCCCACCCAAACTGGCCCGGAGATATTCCTTCTTCTTAGCTCTCGCTCCGTTTCTATCTGATCCTTCTCAGAGTGAATGGTCAGGGGTCCAGTTGTATTCGTGTGATTGCCGCAGTAATCCAGAGATTCTTCCCCAGACATTTTATCAGTGCTCACATGAATGAAGCTCTCTGAGGAAAATAATGATTATAATACAAATAAAATAAAATTAGTTGCATGTTTTGATTTATTGAAGCATATGGTAGACTTGGAAATGTTGGATATTAAAGCATAAAATAGTTTGTTAACTTACTGTAGCAAGGAGCAGAATAGTTACCCGCGTTACTTTTGGACCAAGATCCATTTGATAAGAGAAATGTAAAGCATCCTTTAGATGAACTATTCTGTTTGTAATCAGAATGTCCGCCATCAAGCCAATAAAGGCTGAAATTGTATTGGAGGCCGATCCAGATCCAAGAGTTACTCCCATTTACTGCTACTTTCACTTGTTCATTTTCCGTCTCATTTCTGATACTGACTAAATCAGTGTGATACTTTCTACAGTAAAGCTGAGCCTCAAACCAGGTTCTGTTTTCACGGATTAAACTGTAGTTGTATGGTTCTTTACCTGTATGAATACAGACAATCATTTTACTCATGTATGACATTTAGACATTTATAAGATATAAACAGCTCAGAAATCATTACCTTGATCATAACACATGAAGTACATTTTTGTTGAATCACAATTGAAACACTCCCATCTTCCACCAGTGTTTGCGGCACCACAGCATTTTTCCTCAGTAATTGTGTTGATGTTGGTGAATGTGGCAGGATCACCATTTGGCCATTTACAGCTGCTGGCACCAATCCAACCACTCACACTATTCATACTATTATTGAGAATTTTAACTAACTCATTATTCTCTTCTTCATCATAGATTGTGACGAGGTCAGTGTAGTCTCTTCTACAAGCATTTTGTGCGTCATTTATAAGCATTTCTGTATCATTTATCAAGTAAAATCTTCTCAGTCGGCCTGTAGCACTTGAAAGGGGAAGACCTGAGAACAGATATTCAGTTTTTAGTGAAATACTCTTGACATCTTGACTGGAAAAGCATTCGTATCTTTCAAAAACATTTACATGTGAAACTTTGGAAAAAAAACAAAGCGTAATAATTTGAGACTGTAGTGCCTTGCCTAGGACCTCATTTTGACTTGTAAAATTAAAAAGATCTATAATTTCTCAATAAAATAATAAGAAAAATACATAATATACTGCTACATTTTTAACATGCATAAACATATTACATATTTTGTGAGAGGATTATTATTATTTTTTTTAAAGCTGCTCAAAATATAATAAAGACCGGATTAAATACTCACCCCAGAGGAGAAGCAGGACACATAGAAGTACCATGGTAATGCTCAGGTAATTTTAAACCAGAATCTTATATTTTATTGAATGATCTCAATCTTATTCATGTAGTGTAATGAAATTTTTTTGTTGTTTGGTCTGTTGATTCAATGAGGAGTTTGACTGATCAATGGAGTGGAGGAAATAGAAAACAGAAAAATATTAGAGAATATAAGAAATCAAAAATGTCTCAATAATTACTTATTCATTATGATTCTCTGTTATTAATACAAAGGCTAAAGACTTCTTATATGACATACCCAAACAGTATCATAAATTCATACATGTCTAAATGTGCATCGCATCAACAAACAAACAATGACAGGCAATGCAATCAGATTTGCTTATAGGCCTACAAACAGTATGTTAGTATCATTTACAGGGTAAGTAATAAAAACTGATCATAAAACAGAGAAAGAAAAGATCCTTCTTACCTGTGGAGTAGGTCGTTTGCTTGTGCTGTGCTGAAGGAAATGCCAGACTTATTCAAATCATGCCAGAATTTTAGGATGGGCAGAGACAGTCAGACAGGCAGATTGAGTCTGATAACACATGGGCTATTGAGGATTTGCTGTATCATTACAGTATGCAAAAGGTGTAACACAAAATGTCTTAAGTTTACGTGTAAAATCACAAAAGGACTGTTCTTACTGTAGCTCATGTTCCCTTTCGAAAGGGAACTCGCACTGCGTCAGAAGAACGCTATGGGGAAAGCTTTCACGTGAACCGGTGTCTGAAACGCTTATCTAATCACGACAATCCTATTGGCCGGCGACAGCCTATGACATCATCACTAGTGCGACCCGGAAGTATAAAAGGGGAGCCTGGAGAACATGTCAACAACTTATCATCTGAGGGGACTGTTCAGCAGGCATCCCCGAGGCATGGCGGGAAGACGCAGTGTCTCATTCCCTGTTCTCAGGGAACATAGGTTACAGTCGTAACCTGAGACGTTCCCTTTCGAAAGTCACTCTCAAAAACACTCCCCCTTCGGGTCACATACAGGCTATCAGTGACACTATTTCCTACGGCCACTGCCCAAGCTATAAGCCTCAAAGAGGCCTCCGATACAATGAAGGCCTACCAAGGCTGCTCAAAGGCTTTGGAACCAACAACCGTGGAAGGGGTTAGATTCAGACACCGGTTCACGCGAAGGCGTTCCCCATAGCGTTCTGAAGCAGTGTCTCGTTCCCTGTTCTCAGGGAACATAGGTTACAGTCGTAACCTGAGATGTTTTCTGTGTTACTCATAAAGTAGACCTATGCATTTATTCATTTAAAAAAAATTAACTGCAAATGTAGAGTTACTGTTATATAAAGCAAACAGCAAACTGAGTGCACGGACATTGAAGGAAAAAAGGCAAAGGAAAAATATTCAGCTTTTGACTTTTAAATGCTTTTGAAAAGAAACAGTTTTCATTTGTAGAATGTGAAGTCCTGCACATGTTAGTATAGAGAATAATTATCCTGATACTTTATAGCTCAGAGCTGGCCTTCATTCTCTTTTGGAAATATTGGCATAAACTTGCTGCTTTAGTCAAATATTAATAACATCCATAATGTTTCCTTATTCAAACATCTAGTCCTACAGTGTTCCACTCTGATGTGTCACATTCACGGAAGCACTATTTATTTTATTTACTATTTATAACATTTAAAAAAAACAAATAAAAGGGAAATGGCACCCTGGTTTGTGAAAAAATTGTTATGTTATTGTTTTTGTTTCTTATTAAATGTAAATGGTGAAAAAAACAAGTCACATCAAGTCATCTTCATTTATATAGCGCTTTTAACAATGTAGGTTGTTCCAAAGCTGCTTTACAATGATAATAGGAAATTAAAGTAAAGTGTTTTGGCTTTATAGCAGATCTAGAATAAAGTTACTGTCCAGCTAAAGTTACTGTAGTTTGATTGATTCACTTCCGTCGCAACGATCATTGGATATTAACTTAGGGGCCTCTAACACAACACCGTTTTAACAGAAAACTCTTAAGTTCTTTCTGCGCAACTTCAAAAACACGAACCAGTGAGAACGCAGATGGCGTGCACATGCGTATTACGAGTTCAGTCTATAGGGATGTGCGTTTGAATATATGTGCGCAGGCGTGTAGTCCTTCCCTACAAATCAACCCTCAACATACTACTTGTCTGGCCTTAAAATTAATAATACAGAATTTTTATCGCTTCCACGTAGCCACGCGAACCGGAATTATCCTGACAACGCATTATCTGTAGAGAGGTAAAGCGAGGGGAGAGAGGCCTTTACAGGGAAGAGCCTAGTGGACATTTCAGGACTGCGCTGTCATCGCATCCAGGCGCAGGTCCTTCATCAGATCTGGATACAGCCTGGATTCGGCAGGCTGCGGGAAAACCTCGGGATAAACAGAGAGACTAATATTAGCGTAGACGTCATTCTTCTTATGATATAACGAGTACATCAGGATTTATGGGAAGTGTTCCCGGTTCCGGCTGACCTAATCTATGCAGCCTAACATTGAATTATACAAGTCTATTATGTGTTATGTGTATGATAGGTCAAAGAGATGTGTCTTTAGTCTAGCTTTGAACTGACAGAGTGTGTCTGCTTCCCAGACAATGTTAGGAAGACTGTTCCAAAATTTTGGTGCTAAATAGGAGAAGGATCTACCGCCAGCTGTTGATTTTGATATTCTAGGTATTATCAACTGGCCGGAATTGTGAGATTGCAATAGACGTGAAGGACTATAATGCACTAAGAGCTCGCTCAAGTACTGCGGAGCTAAACCATTTAGTGCTTTGTAAGTAATAAGCAATATTTTAAAATGTATACGATGTTTAATTGGGAGCCAGTGCTGTGTTGACAGAACCGGGCTAATATGGTCATACTTCCAGCTGCTGCGTTTTGGACCAGCTGTAATTTGTTTATTAAGCGTGCGGGGCAACCACCCATAATAGCATTACAATAATCTAGCCTTGATGTCATGAACTCATGGACTAATTGTTCCGCATTTGTCAATGAGAGCATATGGCGTAATTTAGATATATTTTTAAGATGGAAAAATGCGGTTTTACAGATACTAGACACGTGACTTTCAAATGAAAGATCGGTATCAAAGAGCACACCCAGGTTCCTAACCGATGACGAAGACTTGACAGAGCAGCCATCAAGTGTTAGACAGTATTCTAGATTATTACATGAGGAAGTTTTTTGTCCAATAATTAGAATCTCTGTTTTTTCAGAATTAAGTTGTAGGAAATTACTAGTCATCCAATTTTTTATATCACCTATACATTCCGTTAATTTTGTGAATTGGTAAGTTTCGTCAGGCCGTGAAGAAATATAGAGCTGAGTATCATCGGCATAACAGTGAAAACTAATTCCATGCTAACGTCCTAATGATATCTCCTAAGGGTAGCATGTACAGAGTGAACAGCAACGGTCCTAGTACTGAGCCTTGTGGTACACCATACTGAACTTGAGATCGATGAGACATCTCTTCATTTACTGCTACAAACTGATAACAGTCAGATAAGTATGATTTAAACCACGTTAATGCAATTCCACTAATGCTAACATAATTTTTGAGTCTATTTAAAAGAATGTTGTGGTCAATAGTGTCAAATGCAGCACTAAGATCGAGTAACACTAATAGAGAGATACAACCACAATTGGATGATAAGAGCAAATCATTTGTCACTCTAATGAGAGCTGTCTCAGTTCTATGGTACGGTCTAAATCCTGACTGAAAATCCTCACAGATATCATTTATTTTTCTCTTTTCTTTTCTAGTATCTTTGACAGAAAAGGTAGATTCGAGATCGGCCTGTAATTGACTAATTCTGTACGATCAAGTTTTTTAACAAGCGGTTTAACCATAGCCAGCTTAAATGTTTTTGGTACGTATCCTAATAACAAAGATGAATTAATGATATTAAGAAGAGGATCTATGACTTCTGGAAGCATCTCTTTCAGTAGCTTAGTCTGTATAGGGTCTAACATACATGTTGTAGATTTAGATGATTTAACTAGTTTAACGAATTCTTCCTCTTCTATAGCAATGAATGAATCAAATTTTTCAAATTTTCAACATCAATTTTTTCCTCAGGGACGCTACAATGCACTGCCTGATGCGAAACTGTAGTAGACGGTTGCATAGTTATAATTTTCTCCCTGATATTATCAGTCTTATAAGTGAAGAAGTTCATAAAGTCATTACTGCTGTGCTGCTTGGAAACTTCTGGGCTTGAAGCTTTATTTTTAGTTTAGCCACTGTTTCAAATAAATACCTAGGGTTTTGTTTATTTTCTTCTAATAGGGTTGTAAAATAAGCAGATCTAGCAGCTTTTAAGACCTCTATGCAATCGAACTCTCTTTCCATGAAATGCGAAATACCTCTAGTTTTGTTTTCTTCCAGTTGCGCTCCATTTTTCTGGCTGCTCTCTTAAGGGCCCGAGTGTGCTCATTGTACCACGGCGTTGGACTATTTTCTTTAATCTTCTTTAAGCGCAACGGAGCAACTGTGTCTAAAGTGCTGGAAAAGAGAGAGTTAAAAGTTTCTGTCGCAATATCGAGTTCTTCAAAGCTATCTGGGATGCTGAGGTGATGAAACTGATTAGGAAGATTATTGATAAAGCAATCTTTAGTGGCAGAAGTGATAGGTCTAACATATTTGTAACACAGAGTCGACTTTGCAGCCTTGGCTAAATGAAGTTTACACAAGACTAGATAATGATCTGAGATGTCATCGCTCTGCTGCAGAATTTCAACGGCATCAACACTGATTCCATGTGATAATATTAGATCTAGAGCATGATTATGACAATGAGTAGGTCCTGACACGTGTTGTCTAACTCCAATAGAGTTAACAATATCTTTAAATGCCAATCCCAATGCATCTTTTTCGTTATCTACATGTTAAAATCACCAACAATTACGATTTTATCTGCAGCCAATACTAACTCTGATAGAAAGTCAGCAAATTCTTTGATAAAGTCTGTATGGTGGCCTGTATACAGTAGCCAGCACAAATCTCAAACGTGATTTATCATTTACACTATATAATGCTATATTAAGCACCAACACTTCAAAATAATTATATTTGAAACTAGGCTTCTTAGTAATTCTAAAAATATTACTATAAATTACAGCAACACCTTCCCCTTTGCCTTTCAGATGAGGTTCATGTTTATTACAGTAATCTTGCGGGGTGGACTCATTTAAAGTAATATAATTGTCTGGTTTTAGCCAGGTTTCTGTCAAACACAGCACATCTAGATTATAGTCTGTAATCATATCATTAACAATAAGTGCTTTTGAAGTAAGGGATCTAATATTCAGCAACCCAAGCTTTATCATTTGCTCATTTATCTGTTTTTTACTTGTTGAAGATCAATAACAAACATTCATAATTTTGTAGAGTATGAGAATATGTTATCAGTCATTAATGAGTTTAACCAGAGCATTTAACAGCAGCATTCAAGTAAGAAATGTATTCTTATTAAAGCTACTAAAGTTATTCAGTCAAGAGCAGCGAGTGATTTTGTATTTCTTTTGTTGTTTGATTCATATTAACAGCATATTTAATAGTAGGTACTGTATATTACACTGTAAATTACGCTGCTTTCACTTTTAATACACAGATCTAATACATGCGATTTCTTTACTTGCTGTTTAAGTTCCCAGACATAACTATGAAGGAAAAAGAGTAGCAAAACTCGAGAGCACGTAGATGTGAATTTGAGAACTTGAACAATAAATAGCAAAAGGACTCAATGATATAATATGCATTCATGAACAACTTTTAATATTCATTTTTAGAATGAGACATAAGGGTTTATAAAGGTAAAATAATTGAGAGAAACATAAAAACCAAAAAGGCATAGCATTACCAAGTAGCAACTAGTGGTTAGTTAGTGCTAACTGAGAGCTTTATTATACAAGAAATGAAGATAGAGCTGTTTACTGTTGAACACATTAACTCTTTTTCCTCTTGTTTGGGAGGGGAAATGAAAACTGCATATGATAAACCAAAGGGTCTATATTACTTCCTCTCACATAAAAACCTATATTTTTTTCTGCAGTCTTTATCAACCCATTTGTATTGACCGTCCACCTTCTCTATGGCACCGCAGTGCTCGGACATCTGATGTTCTGGTGGACTTCCCCCTTTCCAGTTGCTATAGTTTCCCACATGAAGCCCGTTGATCCAAATCCAGAATCCGAAAAGTCGACTCTGTCTGAGTCCCACCCAAACTGGCCCGGTGATATTCCTTCTTCTTAGCTCTCGCTCCGTTTCTATCTGATCGTTCTCAGAGTGGATGATCAGGGGTCCAGTTGTATTCGTGTGTTTGCCGCAGGAATCCATAGCTTCTTCCCAGGGCATTTTATCAGTGCTCACATGAATGAAGCTCTCTGAGGAAAATAATTATTATAATACAAATAAAATAAAATTAGTTGCATGTTTTGATTTATTGAAGCATATGGTAGACTTGGAAATGTTGGATATTAAAGCATAAAATAGTTTGTTAACTTACTGTAGCAAGGAGCAGAATAGTTACCCATGTTACTTTTGGACCAAGATCCATTTGATAAGAGAAATGTAAAGCATCCTTGAGATGAACTATTCTGTTTGTAATCAGAATGTCCGCCATCAAACCAGTCAAGGCTGAAATTGTATTGGAGGCCGATCCAGAAAGAGTTACTCCCATTTACTGCTTTCTTCACCTGATCATTTTCCGTCTTATTTCTGATACTGACTAAATCAGTGTTATTATTTCTACAGTAAAGCTGAGCCTCAAACCAGGTTCTGTTTTCACAGATTAAACTGTAGTTGTATGATTCTTTCCCTGTATGGATACATACAGATAATAATTTTACTCATGTATGACATTTAGATATTTATAGGATATAAACAGCTCAGGAATGAAGTACCTTGACACATGAAGTACATTTTTGTTGAATTACAATTGAAACACTCCCATCTTCCTCTAGTGTTTACGGCACCACAGCATTTTTCCTCTTTAAAAGTGGCGCTGTAGTTGGTGAATATGGCAGGATCACCATTTGGCCATTTACAGCTGCTGGCACCAATCCAACCATTCACACTATTCACACGTTTGAGAATATTAACTAACTCATTATTCTCCTTGTCATCATAGATTGTGACAAGATCAGTGTAGTTACTTCTGCAAACATTTTGTGCTTCACTTATAATCATTGTTTGATTATTTTTCAAGTAGAATTTTCTTAGTCGGCCTGTAGCACTTGAAAGAGGAAGACCTGAGAACAGATATTCAGTTTTTAGTGAAATACTCTTGACATCTTGACTAGAGGAGCATTTGTATCTTTCAAAAACATTTACATGTGAAACTTAAAAAAAAAAAGCGTAATAATTGGAGACTGTAGTGCCTTACCTAGGACCTCATTTTGACTTGTAAAATTAAAAATCTATAATTTCTCAATAAAATAATAAGAAAAATACATAATATACTGCTACATTTTCAATATGCATAAACATATATTGTGAGAGTTTTATTGTATACTTTTTTTTTCAAAGCTGCTCAAAATATAATAAAGACCGGATTAAATACTCACCCCAGAGGAGAAGCAGGACACATAGAAGTACCATGGTAATGCTCAGGTAATTTTAAACCAGAATCTTTAAACTAGAACTAAAACTTTTTTTTGTTGTTTGGTCTGTTGATTCAATGAGTAGTTTGACTGATCAATGGATTGGAGGAAATAGAAAACAGAAAAATATTAGAGAATATAAGAAATCAAAAATGTCTCAGTAATTACTTATTCATTATGATTCTCTGTTATTAATACAAAGGTTAAAGACTTCTTGTATGACATACCCAAACAGTACCATAAATTCATACACGTCTAAATGTGCATCGCATCAACAAACAAACAATGACAGGCAATGCAATCAGATTTGCTTATAGGCCTACAAACAGTATGTTAGTATAATTTACAGTGTAGGCTAAGTAATAAAAACTGATCATAAAACAGAGAAAGAAAATATCCTTCTTACCTGTGGAGTAGGTCGTTTGCTTGTGCGGAAGGAATGAAACGGCAGACTTATTTAAATCATGCCATAATTTTAGGATGGACAGGGACAGTCAGACAGACAGGCAAATTGAGTCTGATAACACATGGGCTATTGAGGATTTGCTGTATCATTACAGTATGCAAAAGGTGTAACACAAAATGTCTTAAGTTTAGGCCCTACGTGTAAAATCACAAATGGACTGTTCTTACTGTAGCTCATGTTCCCTTTCGAAAGGGAACTTGCACTATTGTAAAAATACAGGCCTCAACCCTGATACATTTCTAAGGGTCATGCTGATAGTACTCCCCTTGTTAGGGTCTTTATTTAGAGTACTTTGCTACCCATAGCTCGTATGATATCACCCTTCACCACCCAGGCTCAGGTAGAGACAGATTAGTTACTCCCTCCCACTTGCGATGGTTGAGTATGCTCCCTTAGAGCCGAAGCACTGCCTGGGCTGATGCCCGTGACATTCAAAGCTGTAGGCCTTACTGTAGGCATCCTCGATAGTCTGGTAGTGTAAGATTGTACTCCCCTTGCTTTAAAGGGTCGATAGCACTTCTGCTGAGTACACTGCTTGTTGGCAATGTAAACATTAAACCTAGAGGCACTCCCCTGATTAGGGTCCCTTTCAGAGTGCCCAGCCTCCATAGGCCTCTGAAGCACTGTGTAGATCCAGGATCGAGTAGAGTCACTCCCCTCGTTTGCAAGGGTTAGAAAGTGCTATGCTGAGTTCTACTCTCCAGGATGCCCATCTCTATGATCCAGTCTGTGAGTGCTTCCTGCCATTATCTGCAGTCCTCCTTATCGGATGCCTCCACTAGTGAGGCAAATAGTAGAGGACTCTGTTTAAGGAACAAAGCAATGCCCGGGCTGACGTCTGTGAAAGTCGAAGCTGTAGGCCTTACTGTAGGCCTCCTCGATAATCCGGTAGCGTAAGATTGTACTCCCCTTGCTTTAAGGGTCGACAGCACTTTTGCTGAGTACACTGCCTGTTGGCAATGTGAAATAAGTATAACCAGGCCCACAGACATGTCTGTGAGAGCACCAGACCTCTGTGATTAGCTCTGTTAACAATCCCGCTATCAAGTTAGGCCTTGACAGGCTTCCTTGAAGGTGGATTCCCAACGAGTTTGATGCTTAGCATTGCAAGGGCAAAACCTAGCCAAGAGCCTGGCCAATACTTATCAGGTTATGAGTATAATGTTCCAGAATCTCGTTCTGTATGAATACTTGGCTCCCTGAGTCTGGTCGGAAGATCGAAGGACACTCACGAGGCCTCCCTGTTAGATCAGCCCTAGAGCTGGAGACTCGATCCAGGATCGAGTAGAGTTACTCCTCTCGTTAGCAAGGGTTAGAAAGCGATATGCTGAGTTCTCTTCTCCAGGATGCCCGTCTCTATGATCCAGTCTGTGAGCGATCACTGGTCCTCCGTATCGGATGCCTCCACAAGTGAGGCAAAATATGTTAGAGACTGTTTAGGAAACAAGGACTGTTTGTTTGCAAGACTAGGTCATTAAATTAGACCAGGTCAGCCTCCCTGGTGGCATGTGGGGTTGACTTCATGTCCCCCTCAGAAAGTGACTGGATGGGACTCCTTTGGACCCCCTGGCCATATTCCCTTAATAAAGGAACCCCTTCCACGGTTGTTGGTTCCAAAGCCTTTGAGCAGCCTTGGTAGGCCTTCATTTTATCGGAGGCCTCTTTGAGGCTTATAGCTTGGGCAGTGGCCGTAGGGAATAGTGTCACTGACAGCCCGATGCCCAGGGTATGTGACCCGAAGGGGGAGTGTTTTTGAGAGTCCCTTTCGAAAGGGAACGTCTCAGGTTACGACTGTAACCTATGTTCCCTGAGAACAGGGAATGAGACATTGCGTCTTCCCGCCATGCCTCGGGGATGCCTGCTGAACAGTCCCCTCAGATGATAAGTTGTTGACATGTTCTCCAGGCTCCCCTTTTATACTTCCGGGTCGCACTAGTCAAGTCAAGTCAAGTATATTTGTATAGTGCTTTTCACAATACAGATTGTATCAAAGCAGCTTCACAGTATTAAATCAAAATAACACAACAAGGTTTGTTTCTAGTGGAAAAAACGTCCACGTTTGGTAAGGCTGATCAATAGTATTATTGATTGATTAAATTAAATTAAATATCCCCAACTGAGCAAGCCTCTTTGCAAGAGCAAGCCACTAGCAAGCCTATGATGTCATAGGCTGTCGCCGGCCTATAGGATTGCCGTGATTAGATAAGCATTTCAGACACCGGATCACGCGAAGGCGTTCTCCATAGCGTTCTGATGCAGTGTCTCGTTTTCTCTTCTCAGGGAACATAGGTTACAGTCGTAATCCGAGATGTTTTCTGTGTTACTCATAAAGTAGACCTATGCATTTATTTCATTTAAAAAAAAAATTAACTGAAAATGTTGAGTTACTGTTATATAAAGCAAACTGCACTGCAAACACAATGATTTTATGAAGAGTTTCACGGACATTGAAGGAAGAAAGGCAAAGAGAAAATATTCAGCTTTTGACTTTTAAATGCTTTTGAAAAGAAACTGGCCTTAGAACCTTCATTCTCTTTTGGAAATATTGGCATAAACTTGCTGCTTTAGTCAAATATTAATAACATCCATAATGTTTCCTTATTCAAACATCTAGTCCTGCAATATTCCACTCTGATGTGTCACATTCACAGAAGCACTATTTATATTACACATTTGTAACATTTAAAAAACAAATAAAAGGGAAATGGCACCCTGGTTTGTGAAAAAATTGTTATGTTTTTGTTGCTTATTAAATGTAAATGGTGAAAAAAACAAGTCAAGTCATCTTCATTTATATAGCGCTTTTAACAATGTACTGTAGATTGTTCCAAAGCAGCTTTACAATGATAATAGGAAATTAAAGTAGAGTGTTTTGGCTTTATAGCAGCTCTAGAATAAAGTTATTGTCCAGCTAAAGTTAGTTTGATCTCAAAAACGGGAACCAGTGAGAACGCTCACTATGCTTTCTAATGATATCTCCTAATGGTAGCATGTACAGAGTGAACAGCAACGGTCCTAGTACTGAGCCTTGTACTTTTACTTTACTTTATGTCATGGCGATGGTAACCCATGCTCCGACAGCCCCAACACGAAGTCCCTCCATCTATTTCTGTCAGAGGCTGCAAGCCTGCAAGCCTCGACGATGTTCAGCCTCATTTTTTTCAGATCCTCTTCCAAGTTGTTGAACCATCTTTTCTTTGGTCGCCCTCTCCTCCTTGCCCTGTGCACATGGCCGAATAGCGCGACATTTGGAAGTCGTTCTGTTTTCATTCGGACCACGTGTCCAAAGTATCCAAGCCTCTTTTTCTGAATTCGCTGTACCACATCGATTTCCATCCCTAATTCTCTTCTTATGTCGACGTTTCTTATTCGGTCTCTTCTTGTCACCCCTTGGATTTTCCGTAAGCAATTCATTTCAAACACTCTCATTTTATTCTTGTCTGCTTCTCTTAGTGTCCATGTCTCTGAATTGTACAATAGTATGTTAAGTACCAAGGCTTCATAAACTCTTATTTTTGTAAATCTGGAAATATCTTTAGATTTCCATATGGAGTTCAAGTTTTGCATTGCACCACACGCTAATCCAATTCTTCTTCTGAGGTCCTGTTCTGTAGAGGCGTCCTCACTAATATTTCCTCCCAAGTACACAAATTCTTCTACCTGCTTAAGTTCCTGGTTTTCTATTTGGATGTATACTTTAATCTTTTCCCGTCCAATATGTTGTACTTCTGTCTTTCCTGTATTGACCTTCATGCCCATCCTTTTACTCTCCTCTACGATTCTGTTGATCACTACTTGTAGGTCACCCTGGTTTTCTGCCAAAGCTGCGATGTCGTCCGCGAATCTGAGGTTGTTAATGATTCGTCCATTCATGACTGCTCCTTCGTTCGCCTCTTCCAGCGCACTTGCCATGATCACCTCTAAAAAGATATTAAAGAGAAGTGGAGACACCATGCAGCCCTGAATTCTTCCACTTCTTCCACTGAGCCTTGTGGTACACCATAAAGAACTTGTGATTGATAAGACATCTCTTCATTTACTGCTACAAACTGATAGCGGTCAGATAAGTATGATTTAAACCATGTTAATGCAATTCCACTAATGCTAACATCATTTTCGAGTCTATTTAAAAGAATGTTGTGGTCAATAGTGTCAAATGCAGCACTAAGATCGAGTAACACTAACAGAGATATTATGGCAAGCCGTTTTAACATTTAATCATTTAAACCGACTAGTCTCTATTTTCATGCTACTAGTACTTATTTTTTAGATACTAGTATCAATTCCATTAAGTACTAGTACTTATTCATTAGCTACTAGTGCCTATTCTTTAGATATTAGTGCTTATTCTTTAGTTACTACAGTACCTTTTTAAAGATACTAGTACTTATTCATTAGATACTAGTTCTTATTTATTAGATACTAGTACTTATTCCAATAGTGACTAGTTCTTATTTATCAGATACTAGTACTTATTCATTAGATACTAGTTCTTATTTATTAGATACTAGTACTTATTCATTAGTTACTAGCAGAGGCGGACAGAGTACACAGCTTCATTACTTGAGTAAAAGTACAGATACCCCTTGCTAAATTTTACTCAAGTACAAGTAAAAGTACTACAGTCAGATGTCTACTTAAGTAAAAGTACTAAAGTACTTGTTTTTAAAAGTACTTGAGTATCAAGAGTACATTTTCTAAATGTTGCATTACTACTGCCACAGTGCTAACATTGGTAAACACAGCAAACACTTGAAGCGAAAACTATCATTAACTTGTTCAGAAAATTGAAATAGTATGGCGAGGTGGGGCCACGGCTTGGCACATTCCCGGGATGCGATATTTTTTTTTTCCAGGATGGTAGGGGAAGACTCATGAATATTCATTAGGGAAGTCATCCCTGATTGGTCTAATGACCTACCCCTAAACCTACCCGTCACTGGGGTTAAGACCAATCAGGGATGACTTCCCTAATGAATATTCATGAGTCTTCCCCTACCATCCTGGGAAAAAATATATCACTCCCGGGATGGACCTGCTGCGTCTTCATCCATTGTTTCGTCCATGGTTTCGTCTCTTATCTAAATCTGACCATGGAGTTGACTTTGGTGGAAAGCTGAAGGTGATTGCTGATAGGCTGTCCCAATCAGTGGCGCCTGCACAATCCAATCACATTTGAGAGGGTTTCCGAGATGTTTCTTTTTTCCTTTCCTTTTTTTTTTTTTTTTTTTTTTTTTTTTTTTTTTAGAAGAAGTAACGGGTACTCACAGTTATGGATAGAAATGTAGTGGAGTAAAGAGTACAATATTTGCCTCTCAAATGTACTTGAGTATTAAAGTCATGAGTACTCCCCAAAAATGATACTCGAGTAAAGTACAGATCCCTCAAAGTTGTACTTAAGTACTGTACTCAAGTAAATGTACTCAGTTACTGTCCGGCTCTGGTTACTAGTACTTATTCATTAGATACTAGTACCCAGGGCCGGCCCGCGGCATAGGCAGTATAGGCAAATGCTAGGGGCGCCACTCATCCATAGGGGCGCCAAAATGAGTGAACGAGTGATTTTTTTTTTTTTTTTTATTATTTTTTTAATAATACTATTTAAACCATTACTTCGAAATACTACCAAATAAAGCAAAAAAATTCCGGCACATCAATCTTCCCCCGCCCAGCCAGTGCTTAAAGTGCGTCAGAAAAAGAGCGCGCGCGCGATCAGTTGTTGGTAATTTGTTGTGTAGCGTGCGCGACGCCGCATCCAATGTAGACAGCATTGCTTTTGGTTTGCTTTTGTTTGTTTTAACACACTCAGGCTCGACTCCCCTGTAGAAACGGACCTGGCAGCTCGCGCCAGGTCTGGTCTAGACACGGTGAAAGTTTCCTGATTGTGACGGATGGCCAAATTTACATGACACATTATAAATTAGCATTATAGTCTGCAATAAATACAGTGTCAAAAAGAAGAGAAGAGGATAAAAGGGGATAAAGACAGGTAAAGTGCATGATGTAGTGAATTAACAGTTTATCTAATTGCATAGTAGTAGCCTAAGATACTATCATTTAATGGCATTTATTTTAACCTTAAACTTAATGTTAGCAGTTGTGAGTTCTCCAGAGGCCACAGACAGTGTGATTTTGTATAACAATCATGTCAGTTTTAAGACGCATTTTTTATCACTTTTTTAATTAATGTTTTACACTACAGTTGTGCAGTTTTGGGGGATATATGGCATTTTTAAAATTTATGTGCAAAAATTAGAAATGATATTTATTTACAGGTTTATTAAAAATAGCAAAGTTCACATTAAATCTGTATTGTAAAAAGCGCTATAAAAGATAATGGGGACTTGACTTGAATGCTAGATGTAATACACTACAGGCCAAAAATTTGGACACATAACTATTTTTAATGTTTTTGAAAGAAGTTCTTCTATCATTTATTTCTGTGATTCTGTGATTTTTCAGGGTCATTACTCCAGTCTTCAGTGTCACATGTGACATCCAGTCTATCACATGATCCTTTAGAAATCATTCTAATGTTCTGATTTATTATGAGTGTTGGAAACAGTTCTGCTGCCTAATATATTTGATGAATAAAAGGTTAAAAAGAACTGCATTTATTCAAAATAAAAAAAATATTTTCTAATAATATAAATCTTCCTTACTATCACTTTTTATCAATTTAACACATCCTTGCTGAATAAAAGTATTGATTTATTTCAAAAAAAGAAAGAAAAAAAATTACTGACCCCAAATTACTGACCAGTAGTGGATATTGTTGTTACAAAAGATTTCTATTTTTAAAACATTTGCTTCTTTTTTTATTTTTATTTTTTTACTTTTTATTCATCAAATTATCCTAAAAAGTATCACAGGTTATGAAAAAATATTAAGCAGCAGAACTGTTCCCAACTTTGATAATGAATCATCATATTAGAATGATTTCTTTTGGCCTGTAGTGTGTGTGTGTGTGTGTGTGTATATATATATATATATATATATATATACTGTATATCATGAACACAATGACGGGGTGAAATGGGCTGTGATGCATGGGGCGCCAGGTAAAATCTTGCCTAGGGCAGCAAATTGGTCAGGGCCGGCCCTGCTAGTACCTATTAAATAGATACTAGTATGTATTCATTAGATACTAGTACTTATTCCAATAGTGACTAGTAACTATTCTTTTGTTTCTAGTAACAAATTTTTAATTTTTGCCATTGACTTCTATGGGGATCTGTCATTCAGATATCAACTATTCAGTTCTGACTAGTATGTATTCCAATTGTGACTAGTACGTATTTATTAGATTCTAGTAGTTATTCATTAGGTACTAGTACTTATTTTTTAGATACTAGTACCTATTACTAGATACCAGTGTTGGGCAAGTTACTTTAAAAATGTAATTAGTTATAGTTACTAGTTACTTCTCACAAAATGTAACTGAGTTAGTAACTGAGTTACATCATTACAAAAGTAACTAATTACCAGGGAAAGTAACTATTGCGTTACTTTAAAAAAAAAGTTAAATGAATTAAATGGACACTAAATAGAATAAATTATTATTATAAAATATTGTACACTAATTCACACTATTTTAATGTTAATTTGGTGTGGGACATTGTGAGAGACACCTATTAACTTAAATATTAAAATGTTATCTTTACTATGGAACAACAAAACAATAGAAGGTTTAGAACTTTTAATATTTATTGCACAGTCAACAACTGGCCAAGAAATAAGTCTAAAAATAAATGATGCTTCTTAAGAAATGTACCAAAAATAAATAAACAGTAATAAAAAATATACATACACATACACTCTTTGTAGTGCAAATTAAAATGATAAAACTCACACACCTTTACAACTAGCCTACTTGAAGTATTTTCTTCCTCACGAAAGTAAGCAGTTTAACAAAATGTGCTCTCAATATAATACTGAACAATGTACCAAAATAAACAATAATAATAAAATATAATTTTGGGGGGGTTTATTTCTATAACCTACAGAGAACGTCACCATTAGAGGTTATTTAAGCCAAATTCTAGTCGTGTTTGCCGCACGTGTTCACAACCGGTCAGATGTGTTCTGGGAACGTTCTCTGCAGGTTATTTTGGAGTTTTGTTTCATATGTAAACTAATTAAAACGTTGCAGATGATAACAATATGCTACAGATATTATTCAAATGCTGAAGTGTGTAATTTATTTATAAACAAACTATATTATGCTCGAACACATTCGGTCTCTCTCGCGCACTTCCGAGCGCGCTCTCCAACATACACACCGGTCTCTCTCGGACACATCGGTCTCTCTCGCGCACTTCCGAGCGCGCTCTCCAACGGTCTCTCTCGCGCACTTTCAAGGGCGCTCGCGGCGTTCGCCTCGCTTTTGTTCGCCTTGCTCTCGCCTTGACTCGCCATGACTGCCGGTCTGCCGCACATAATTAATTTTAAAAAGTAACGGACAACGCACCATATGGTACCGGTAACGGAGTTAATTTATTTAAAAAGTAATGCGTTACAGTATTAGTTACTGTCAAAAGTAACTGAGTTACAGTAACGCGTTACTAGTAACGCGTTACTGCCCAACACTGCTAGATACTAGTATGTATTCAATAAATACTAGTACTAAGTCATTAGATACTAGTACCTATTAGATACTAGTACCTATTAATTAGATACTAGTACTTATTCATTAGCTACTAGTACTTATTCAATAGATACTAGTACTTATTCTTTAGATACTAGTAAGTATTCATTAGATACTACCTATTAATTAGATACTAGTACATATTAATTAGCTACTAGTACTTATTCAATAGATACTAGTACTTATTTATTAGACACTATCCTTTGTAATTGTTACTAGTAACTATTCTTATTTTACTAGTCACAACTGCTTTTTTACTCGTCTTATGTTATGACTAGTCAGAATGGCCACTGGAGAGTTAAATTAAAAATCTTACTTGTAAAATAAAAAATCTTACCTTTGGTAACATTTGGTATAAATACTAGTATCTAATAAATAGGTACTAGTACGGCTTGCCATAGAGATACAGCCACGATCGGATGATAAGAGCAAATCATTTGTGACTCTAATGAGGGCTGTCTCTGTACTATGGTACGGTCTAAATCCTGACTGAAAATCCTTGCAGATTCTTTCTAAAAAGGAACATAGTTGTGAGGATACTTCCTTTTCTACTATCTTTGACAGAAAAGGTAGATTCGAGATCGGCCTGTAATTGACAAATTCTGTACGATTAAGTTTCGTTTTTTTAACAAGCGGTTTAATCATAGCCAGCTTAAATGTTTTTGGTGCATATCCTAATGACAAAGATGAATTAATGATATTAAGAAGAGGATCTATGACCTCTGGAAGCATCTCTTTCAGTAGCTTAGTCGGTATAGGATCTAACATACATGTTGTCGATTTAGATGATTTGACGAGTTTAACGAATTCTTCCTCTTCTATAGCAACGAATGAATCAAATTTTTCCTCAAGGAAACTACAATGCACTGCCTGATGCGATACTGTAGTAGACGGTTGCATAATTATAATTTTCTCCCTGATATTATCAATCTTATAAGTGAAGAAGTTCATAAAGTTACTGCTGTGTTGCTTGGAAACTTCTGGGCTTGAAGCTTTATTTTTTGTTAGTTTAGCCACTGTTTCAAATAAATACCTAGGGTTTAGTTTATTTTCTTCTAATAGGGTTGAAAAATAAGCAGATCTAGCAGCTTTTAAGGCCTCTCTGTAAGCAATCGAACTCTCTTTCCATGAAATGTGAAATACCTCTAGTTTTGTTTTCTTCCAGTTGCTCCATCTCTCTGGCTGCTCTCTTAAGGGCCCGAGTGTGCTCGTTGTACCACGGCGTTGGACTATTTTCTTTAATCTTCTTTAAGTGCAACGGAGCAACTGTGTCTAAAGTGCTGGAAAAGAGAGAGTTAAAAGTTTCTGTCGCAATATCGAGTTCTTCTAAGCTATCTGGGATGCTGAGATGATGAAACTGATCAGGAAGATTATTAATAAAGCAATCTTTAGTGGCAGAAGTGATACATATTTATAACACGGAGTCGACTTTGCAGCCGATCTCTAGAAAATCTAGAGCATGATTACGACAATGAGTAGGTCCTGACACATGTTGTCTAACTCCAGTAGAGTTAAGAATGTCTTTAAATGCCAATCCCAATGCATCTTTTTCGTTATCTACGTGTAAATTAAAATCACCAACAATTAGTACTTTATCTGCAGCCAGTACTAACTCTGATGGAAAGTCAGCAAATTCTTTGATAAAGTCTGTATGGTGGCCTGTATACAGTAGCCAGCACAAATCTCAAACGTGATTTACCATTTACACTATATATTGCTATATTAAGCACCAACACTTCAAAAGAATTATATTTGAAACTAGACTTCTTAGTAATTCTAAAAATATTACTATAAATTACAGCGACACCTCCCCGTTTGCCTTTCAGACGAGGTTCATGTTTATAACAGTAATCTTGCGGGGTGGACTCATTTAAAGTAATATAATTGTCTGGTTTTAGCCAGGTTTGTGTCAAACACAGCACATCTAGATTAGTCTGTAATCATATCATTAACAATAAGTGCTTTTGAAGTAAGGGATCTAATATTCAGCAACCCAAGCTTTATCATTTGCTCATTTATAGATTATATCTGTTTTTTATTTGTTGAAGATCAATTAAATTTTTACCCTTAGATACCCTTAGGTTTGGAAGTTTTTTAGAGTAATTTGTAGAGTATGAGAATATGTTATCAGTCATTAATGAGTTTAACCAGAGCATTTAACAGCAGCATTTAAGTAAGAAATGTATTCTTATTAAAGCTACTAAAGTTATTCAGTCAAGAGCAGCGAGTGATTTTGTTTTTCTTTTGTTGTTTGATTCATATTAAGAGCATATTTAATGGTAGGTATATTACATTGTATATTACACTGCTTTCACTTTTAATACACAGATCTAATACATGCGATTTATTTACTTGCTGTTTAAGTTCCCAGACATAACCATGAAGGAAAAAGAGTAGCAAAACTCGAGAGCACGTAGATGTGAATTTGAAAACTTGTACAATAAATAGCAAAAGGACTCAATGATATAATATGCATTCATGAACAACTTTTAATATTCATTTTTAGAATGAGACATAAGGGTTTATGAAGGTAAAATAAATGAGAGAAACATAAAAACCAAAAAGGCAACAGGACGACTAAGGATAGCATTACCAAGTAGCAACTAGCGGTTAGTGCTAACTGAAAGCTTTATTATACAAGAAATGAAGATAGAGCTGTTTACTGTTGAACACATTAACTCTTTTTCCTCTTGTTTGGGAGGGGAAATGAAAACCGCATATGATAAACCAAAGGGTCTATATTACTTCCTCTCACATAAAAACCTATATGTGTTTCTGCAGTCTTTATCAACCCATTTGTATTGACCGTCCACCTTCTCTATGGCACCGCAGTGCATGGAAATCTGATGTTCTGGTGGACTTCCTTCTTTCCAGTTGCTATAGTTTCCCACATGAAGCCCGTTGATCCAAATCCAGAATCCGAAAAGTCGACTCTGTCTGAGTCCCACCCAAACTGGCCCGGAGATTTTCCTTCTTCTTAGCTCTCGCTCCGTTTCTATCTGATCGTTCTCAGTGTGAATGGTCAGGAGTCCAGTTGTATTCGTGTGATTGCCGCAGGAATCCATAGCTTCTTCCCAGGACATGTTCTTCTCACTGACATGAATTAAGCTCTCTGAAGAAAAGTATACAAAAAAAGAGTTAAATACTTTCACTTTGAATTACAAAAGCATGCGGTGCTAGACCAGAACTTATTTGAATTTCAAAGCAAGTGTTGTGTTGTCTTACTATAGCATAGCGGACGGAAGGTACTACTAATATTTCCACCAGAATTTGCTATCCATTTCCCATTTAAAGTCATGATAGCTTCAGGATAATATGAGTTGGTGTTAGGGTTAGGGTTATGGTTAGGGTTAGGGGACATCCAGTTTCTGTAAGCAGATTGTCCTCCACCAGCCCATTCCACCGTGTCCTCCAGCAGGCCGATCCAGAAAGGATTGTTATACTGTTCTCCAGCCTTCTTCACTTGTTCATTTTCCGTCTCATCTCTGATACTGACTAAATCAGTGTGATTCTGTCTACAGTAAAACTGAGCCTCAAACCAGGTTCTGTTTTCACGGATTAAACTGTATGATTTTCGCCCAACATCTAAAGGTACAAGAAAATTATGTTGTTTTAATTAATTGTAAAATTAAATATTTATAAGGTAATATTTTATTACCTTGTTTATAACACATAAAGTGTTTTGTCTCGTTGCATTGGAGAGAATCCCAGTTTCCATCAGCTTTCATAACAGCACAGCACATTTCCCCACATGTTCCTGGAAGACTTTTGTTAAATGTGACATCATCACCATTCGACCATTTCATACTGGGATTTCCTCCATAAGTACCAATCCAGCCACTAGACACAAGCACGGTTTGATTTTTCATCAGTTTATATAGTTCCATATTGTCCTGTTGGTCATAAACTGTGACGAGGCCAGTGTAGTTTATTTTGCATTCTTTCTCAGCAGTTGTTCTATTAACTGTTTTTCCTTTCACTATTATGTGTAATGTTCTTAGTCGACTCTCGGCAGTTGGAGGAGGAAATGCTGAGGAGAAATATTCAGTTTTTAGAATTTACTGGAAAAACTGTAAGAACATGTGTGCATACAGTTATGTTATGTACATAATGAAATAATGAATAACTTTACATATGAAAACTTTAGATATGCAGTAAAAATTAAATCCACCTATATCAACTTAAAAAGTTTACTTCCGTTGACGCCTTACATTTTTAAGTATAATCAAATTGGCTGTACAAGTAATTTCAACTTAAATTATATGAAACTGACTTATCAAATTGGATCTCTTATAACTTAAAAGGTTGCAATTACTCTCAATATTTTGATGACTTAAAGTAATGTAAAAACATAAGTTGTCATGCCTTATTGATCATATACATTTTTACCGTTTCATCATAATGTGGAAATGCTATTTATCGTTTATAACACATTCCAAGAAATATACTGCTTTTTGATGACCAGTGCGATACAGATAATTTGTCTCATCAACTGTTTGATACCCATTGTGCAGAAACGATTATTAATTGTTTTATTTCTGATTATTATTGACACATTACTGTATCTAAATCATCATAATACTGTCATGGTCCAGTTGCCTCAGTGAGTTTATTTGTGCGATTCTGTGTTTTGTGGCTGGGTATATGATTTCGGCATGTTTTTTGGCCATATACTGTTGTCTGTATGATTCTTTTAATGTTCGGGGCATGGTGTCTGGATCTTCTTTCGGTCCTGCTATGTTTTCTATTTGAGAACATGGCTGATGCTTCTTTTGCCATATTCTCTTTGTCCTTTCATTAGTTTTCTTTTTTAAATTTACATAAAAAGCTAACAGTTCAGCCCTCGTCATCTCTTACCCTTACCTAACGCAGACAACAGCAATATGCATTATAATTTATAATATTAATGCCATTATATGCATTTTGCAGAAGAACATTGTTTTGGTTGTGCTTCAGCTCTGTGTGACTGTGTGGATGAATACGGTTATCTTACTGCTCATAAAACACGAGGCTTAAAGGGTTAGTTTGCCCAAAAATGAAAATTATGTCGTTAATTACTCACCCTCGTGTCGTTCCAAACCCACAAGACTTCCGTTCATCTTCGAAACACAAATGAAGATGTTTTTGAGGAAATCTGAGAAATTTTTGTCCTTCCATTGACAGCGACGCAACTACCACTTTGACTCTTCAAAAAGTTCATAAAGAGATCGTAAAACTAATTCATATGAATTGAGCCTAAATTCAATCTGTTCATAATATAAAGCGATTGTCTCTCTTGAAAAAATTTGGAGTGAGCCGCTCAATTCATATGGATTCGTTTTATGATCTCTTTATGTACTTTTTGAAGAGTCAAGTGGTAGATGCGTCGTTGTCAATGGAAGGACAGAAATCTCTCAGATTTCATTAAAAGATCTTCATTTGTGTTTCGAAGATGAATGAAAGTCTTGAAACCAGAGGGTGAGTAAATTATGACATAAATTGAATTTTTGGGTAAACTAACACTTTAAGGGGAGCATCTTCCCTCATCTTATCATACAAATGTGTAAACTCGCATTCGATCGGCCCAAAGTCCGGCATCTGACCAGTGCGGAAGGTCTCTACGTGTTACTGTCTTTTCTCGTGGCAACGCATTTTTGATTAAATGCAAAACATTTTCTCATATGTATTTTCTCGTTATTTCATCTGACTCCATAAATGAAAAGGTTTTAATGATATCCGTGCATCATTAAAAGTGAGCGAATGTTTGACTATTCTTTTTAACTCTTTAATGAAAATAATGTCAAAGTCAGTTAGAATAATCAAATGTAACAATTTATTATATCAGGTAAATGTATCATGCCAATTTCATAATCATTTCAAGGATAATCAATACAATAACATCGAATGCTCTAGAATAAAGAGAAATGATGTGAGCCTAACATTAAAATACATGATGCTAAGAGTTTTGGTCACTCTTAGCATCATGGGATGAACTTTAATATATGGACATTATAGACATGCGCCTGTCCAGGACCTTGATGATAAAATCATTTTAACGTGTGGCACAAGTTAAGCAGCAAATTATATCTTAACATGAAAAAACACTGTTACAATTTCACATGCAAAACAGCTGTTCTCCCCCCTTATTTTGTTTTCTTTTGCAAATTTGCTCAGCAACTTATTATATAATCATGGTTTAATACTCACCCCAGAATATGAGCAGGGCAGACAAAAATACCAGAGCAATGTTTGACATGTTGGAAACCAGAATGTGATATTTTATAAAACGGTCTGAATCTCGTTCATGTGATCTGATGAAAGAAAAATGAGAATTTGAGAAATCAAAATGCCTAAATAATTACTATATACTTCAAATATGTACAGTATTTCCTTCATCTGTATGCTGACCTGAGAAAACAACCTAATCTAAAGGTTAAAAATATTCAGCTTTTACATAAAATGCATTATTGACTGAAGATAAACAGAGGTAGTAAAGTAGAATTCATCTTCCAGAATCTGGCAGTAAGTTTTGGGAGTTCATTTTGAGTCCATCTCTGCAAAACGGACTTCAGGGTAGGAGATGGACTAAAAATGAACTCCCAAAACTTACTGCCAGATTCTGAAAGATGAATTCTTCCACAAAACAGTGGTAGAAGAGGATGTGGTGCTGGTCCATCAAGAGTCACTCTCAATCTGTCTGTCTATAAAGCCTATAAAAAACAGTCTTCATGTATTTTACTACACTTGTTTACTACAGCTTGTGATTCTTATTAAGTGGAGGTCAACCTAAGTCTCCTTGCACTTGCACCTTGCACTTCTGGAGACTCCAGGTAGGTTGCAATTCTGGAAAAAGATGGTGCTGGAGACTAAAGGGTTCCTGATGGTTTCACACTTTAATTCTTCACCTTAATTCTTAATTCTGTTGCAGTTAACGTGTCTTTTCTTCTCCACCCTGCCCGACCCTAAGCCAGTTAGCCTTTGCCTTAACTGCAATTTCTGGTATTGCAATAGTATTGCATCCTTCTCATGGACATTTAATAAGTTTTGACATTTCAGTCTGAGTTAAATCTCTTTTTTTGGCTTATTTTATCTGTAAAATAAAACGTGCCTAATAATTATGCACACCTGAATAGGTGTTTTTCATTTCCAGCCTTCATGAACAATTATATATCACTTATAAATGATTAAATACAAATTTAATAGTAGTTATTAAGATTAATGTGGTTTGGAATTGGTAAAATGTGCCTATTTAATTCTGCACGCACTGTAAATGTGTATCTCATCAACAAACATACAATGACAGGCAATGCAATCAGATACTTTGCTTATAGGCCTACAAACAATATGATAGTATCATTTACAGGGTAAGTAATAAAAACTGATCATAAAACAGAGAAAGAAAATATCCTTCTTACCTGTTGAGTAGGTTGTTTGTTTGTGCTGTGCTGAAGGAAATGCCAGAATTATTCAAATCATGCCATAATTTAAGGATGGGCAGAGACAGACAGACAAGTCTGATAACAATTGGGCTATTGATGATTTGCTGTATCATTGCATACAGTATGCAAAAGGTGTAACACAAAATGTTCTCATGTTTACGTGTCAAATCACAAAAGGACTGTTCTTACTGTAGCTAAAGCTAAAGTAGACCTATGCATTCAAACTGCACTACAAACACAATGATTTTATGAAGAGTTCACGGACATTGAAGGAAGAAAGGCAGAGAGAACATATTCAGTTTTTGACTTTTAAATGCTTTTGAAAAGAAACTACAGTTTTTATTTGCAGAATGTGAAGTCCTGCACATGTTAGTAGAGAATAATTATCCTGATACTTTATAGCTCAGAGCTGGCCTTCATTCTCTTTTGGAAATATTTGCATGAACTTGCTGCTTTAGTCAAATATTAATAACATCCATAATGTTTCCTTATTCAAACATCTAGTCCTACAATATTCCACTCTGATGTGTCACATTCACGGAAACACTATTTATATTACACATTTGTAACATTTAAAAAACAAATAAAAGGGAAATGGCATCCTGGTTTGTGAATGTCTATGTTTTTGTTGCTTATTAAATGTAATTGGTGGGGAAAAAACATACATAATTTGTAGAGTATGAGAATATGTTATCAGTCATTAATGAGTTTAACCAGAGCATTTAACAGCAGCATTCAAGTAAGAAATGTTTTTTTATTAAAGCTACTAAAGTTATTCAGTCAAGAGCAGCGAGTTATTTTGCTTTTCTTTTGTTGTTTGATTCATATTAACGGCATATTTAATGGTAGGCATTGTATATTACACTGTAAATTACGCTGCTTTCACTTTTAATACAGAGATCTAATACATACAGTACATTCTTTACTTGCTGTTTACATTAGCAGACTATGAAGGAAAAAGAGTAGCAAAACTCGAGAGCACGTAGATGTGAATTTGAGAACTTGTACAATAAATATTTATACTTGTACACTAAACTTTACACTCACAGCTCCAATGTGAAAATCTGTAAAATAAAAATCTGATGTTGAATGTTGAGATTTGCACTGGCAGACAATAATCACAAACTTGTATTCTGAATTTGAAGCTGCAGACAAGTATCCATTCACATTCACAGAACAACATTAATTAGGCACATACAACTTCTCAAATCTGTCACTGCAATTTAAAAATTCGCACCTTGACTCTTGACACCATTTTCACGATATATTAGATAACTAACTTGTGTACATGCAAACTCAGTGTCGCAAGAGAAAAAGGCGGGGCAGAGGGAGGGAGCAAAGGAGTCGTTTTATTGGTTGGCGCCTAGCCAGGGGACAGCAGCTCATTTGCATTTAAAGATACAGTAAATGCATGAGAACAGCATGTTTGTCCTTCAACTCAAAACTGGGCATTTACAACATGGTATAATAAATGATCTGTGGGGTATTTTGAGCTGAAACTTCACAGACACATACTGTGGACACCTGAGACTTATATTACATATTGTAAAAAGGGGTATAATTGGTTTCCTTTAAGGCTGGCATTGAAGGAAATAGTCAATGTAGTACCCAATGTAGTATTGTTTTTTTTTAGACATGTCAACATTGCAACAATCACAGATAACACACTCATGACACTAATGAACTGTCTGTGTGTCTCAGTTTACTTATAGATTTGCCGAGTACAAACAGAGGTGTCAAGTAACGAAGTACAAATACTTCGTTACATTACTTAAGTAGAAATTTTGGGTATCTATACTTTACTAGAGTAATTATTTTTCAGACGACTTTTTACCTCTACTCCTTACATTTTTACGCAATTATCTGGACTTTCTACTCCTTACATTTTAAAAATAGCCTCGTTACTCCTAGTTCATTTCGGCTTGTTTTCATTCCGGCTTGTCGTCGTTAAAAAAAATTGGCCAATTACACAAACGGTTAATAGATCGTCCCGCCTCCTGAACACACATCGCTAAACTGATTGGCTTTGTGTTTTCTTTTCTTTCTAACTTGTGAGAGGCTGTAGCTACATTTGGTTGTGCGAAGCGCCAAAACTCCTCCGAGTCCTAAGGAAACCTAGATGCGGTAAGCGAGGGAGAAATCAACAGTTCTGTGCTCAAGAATACGGGGCAAATCGCATCAAATATTTATTTGGGGACAGACGTTTTTACAATATAATGACAATCGTAACATAACACTAACATAATCGTTAGTGTTTGTGTGTGTTCGTGTGTGTGTGTCACGTGTCACGCAAACAGCACCCGTCGTAACTGCCGTCGTAAATGTAGAGAATCTTCTGACATGATTTTACGCACAGCACTCCTTGTTATGTGTTTGATAACATCCATCAAACTAGCCTTTAAGCAGGCGATACAGAGTGGTCAAATTTACAAATACCGCCGGCAAGTCCTGGATTCTACCCCAGAACATCTACCGTCGGCCTACAACATTCTATCTACCGAATGTGTGGATACATTTCCAGTATCATGAAAGACAATTTAGGAAAGGCTTGGATACAAAGCGTTTACAAGAAAAACAAAACTTTGTACTCACCGGAGATTTCAGGAAGTGGTCAAAGTTGTTTACAGTTCTTAATGGTGCCTTCTTCAAAACCGGAATATTTTCCACAAAACGCACAGATGGAGGACAACTTGGACTACCGTTACTCAAGTATGTAGTGCGGATTTTAAGGACTTTGCCACTCAATGATTTTGCGCGATCCAAATCAAACCCTGTTGCAAACCCGGCCGACTGGATTGAAAAGCAACTGCGGTACGTGCGCGAGGTGATACAACCAGCTATTGCGTCTGCCACACGACAGCACCAGAGAAATCCTCAAAAGGTAGGCAAAAACAAACTAACCTATCTATGGCAGCACCGTAGAGCAAAGGCGATTGACATTATCCTAAATGACTGCATGTTTCTCACGCCACCGTTAGATACTGTTAACACTGAGCGAGTGTACAACTATTATCGGAAAAAATGCCAGTCTGATCCAACTACTATCGCGCTTGAATTACCGCCGTGGAATGATGACTTAGACAACATAATGACTGAGTCGCCGCCACTGACATCAGCGTTTACAATAGAAGAGATTGAGAAAGTAATTGTAAATCTGCCCAATAACAAAGCCAGTGGTTCAGATGGTGTTACTTACGAGCATCTTAAAGCCACAAAGCAAACATCTTGCTACATATTGAAAAGCCTATTTAACACCTGTTTGATTAATGGTAAAGTCCCTAGTTCATGGAAGGGAGCACTCATTCATAGAATACCGAAGAAACACAATGTACCAGAAGATCCCTCAACATGGAGGGACATCTCTTTATTGCCATCTGTATATAAAGTCTTTATGAAGTGTCTGCTTTCAAGAATATTACCTTGGCTGGTTGATGCTGGAATTCTGTCTAATAAACAAAAAGCTTATATTGAGCGACAAGGCATGAATGAACATGTTTTTTGCCTAAAAACTGCCATTGACGATTTTAAGCATGAATCTGCTAAGCTGTACATTGCCTTCCTTGACTTTAGAGATGCCTTTGGCACATTGCCTCATAGAGTCATGATTGATGCATTGGAAGATATACAGCTTCCTAAGATCTTTGTGGACATAATAAAAGATATATACAGTATTGTGATTCCTACCTACAAGTGATCTGTGGAAAAGACCTCACCAGACCAATACCACTGGAGGTAGGAATCAAAACTGGTTGTCCATGGAGTGCTGTGAATTGTATCATTGCCATAAATCAGTGGCTAAAATGGCTCTGCGCACATGCCCCACCCCACGTCCTGTCACCGAACCCAGTCCAGGGCTATGCTGATGATGTGGTCGTCGCATCCGAGATGAAGGCGTGATTAAAAACATGTTGTCATGCACTGACAGATTCCTGATGTGGTCTGGCCTACAAGTAAAGCACAGTAAATGTGCAGTTTTCTATGAGAGGAGGAGCGGTGGCAACCGTTGGTATAGATCCAGGGCTGACCAATCCCCCTTCTTTACCATCTTGGACCAGCCACTCCGAGTGTACACTAGACACGAGACTTATAACTATCTGGGCCACAAGTTTAACATCGCTGGAGACTGGAGTCTGCAAGTGACTGACATGGCACATCAGTTTATGACCAGACTGGATTCTATTGACGGATCACCTCTTCCTGTTACTCTAAAAGTGCAAGCAATAAGAGACATGGCGTTTTCTAAAATTCAACATCTTTTTGCAAATGTCCATATTCCGCAAAAAGTATTGCGTGAAATGGACGACAAAACCGTAAGCGTGGTTAGGAAATGGCTTTGTCTCAACACACATTCCACAAGATGTTTTATCTTCCAGAAAAGACAGGACGGGGGGCTTGGAGTTCCACACTGCATGTGGGAGTACACCGCCACAAGACAGTCCCACCTCACCAACATGCTGAACTGTGATGATGCCAGCGTGAGGCAGATGGCCAGGGCATCCTTATTGCTGGATTTTAAAAAAACGGAAGGTGCTGCATGCATGCGGTGGGGAAGATAGCTTCCTGGGTTTTAAAAGAAAGACCAATGGAAAGCTGGATGGACGGGCACAGGGATTTGGTGTGTCATCAGACTGGCCAGACTTAAATGACTTATGCTGGAGGACAGGCACTGACCTGAAGTGGATCTCTCACTGCCGACCTGTAGAGGTCTCTGATGCAGTCGTAGAGGACTCATCTGTCATCGTGGAAGCCAGACTGCACCATAACAATACTGTTCTCCTGCTCCAGCCTAGAACATCAAGCCAGACTCTCTTGTCTATTCAAAGAGCCCAAAATATGGAGTACTGGTCCAGTCTGAAACTCCAGGGAAAGTTGGCAAAACTGCCCTGTGCGGACCACTCGGTGTCACACACCATCTACAGCAATGCCACCATTAGTGAGGAGATCCTAACCTTCTGCGTAAAAGCAGGTCTGCAGGTTCTTCCTACAAAATACAACTTATCAGTGTGGTTTCCCTCCACCCATTCGCCCCTCTGCATGCTGCATGCCCCCCCTCAACACCTGGAGTCAGTAGCCCACATCATGAACAGTTGTTCATCACTTAAAGGACTATATATTGCCAGACATGATAGACTTGTGGACCTCATTGCTGTTCAGGTTCCTTGCGTCGGTGATGAGCAAATTTTTAAACATACTACTGTACAATCTGAATGGTTTAACTCCCCTGCAAACATTTTTTTAGGAATTGCTAATACACCAGATATTATTAACATTTCTCAGAATGGAAAAAAAGTTACACTATTTGAGGTGTCATGTGCATTTTACTTGTTTATGGAGGACTCTTACTGCTCTAAGATTCTAAAATATCAGTCATTGATATCGATCATTGAGAACCTTGGGTACAAATGCCGGCTTATTGTGCTGGTGTTTGGTAGTCTAGGTCATGTACACAGGCTGGTGATCCGTGGACTTTGCATTGGGGGGATTTCCAAAACAAGGGCCAAACAGTTGGTGAAGTACTGTTCAATCTCAGCAACTATAGGAAGCATGTTTGTTTGGAAAATGTTTCCTGTATCCTTAGAACGGTTTAATCCATAACAATGTGCTGATTTGTTTTATTTTGTTGGACTATTTAAAAAATTTGATTCCTAATGAAATTTGACTTGTAATGTGGAACCAAATAAAGTATATAAAATGTGTGAGCGAAAGAGAGAGAGAGAGTGTGTGAGTGTTGTGTGTGAGCATGAGCGAGAGAGAGAGAGAGAGAGAGAGTGTGTGCAACTCTATAGCCTGACTTCGTCATACTCATATTCTAGTCAGAATGTGAGTCTGATACCGCTCCATAGAGATTTGATTATGGGGCGTGTCTCAACCGAACCAGGAAAAAAAAAAAACTCTGCACTCAATTGGATAGACCTACAACCAATCAGAGCAACGGAGTAAATGACGCATGTTCTTCATTCATATTTTCAACCAACAAAATGTCGCGGCTCTCTGTTCCTCTTTTAAAATGAATGCGCTGTGGATATCTTCTATAACAGACGCGATGGCGGAATCTACACATGATGTTTCATAAACAAAGTTCGGGAGAAGCACGTACAAATAATCAATCCAATATCAACTTGTCATCAAACAATACCATGTCTAACGTTACCCTATATCAGCATGAGGAAGCATATTCACTCTGTCAACTTACCTAACACTCCTTGACAGTTTTTCAGCATCCCTCCACCACCCCGAATCCTCACTCTTGTCTTGTTCTCTCACAACCAGGAACACGGGGGAGTATGGCTACCGAGCCCACAGCCCTCGGACAGCACGTCATATAGGCTACGCATTTAGTCTATCTGACTTATTTGTGTGAACTCGTGAAATCTTATAGGCTATAAGCATTTATTCTATCTGACTTATTTGTAAATGTGAACTCGTGAAATCTCAATTCTCCAGCTGCACTCGTCTTTGTTGTAAACTAATTCAAATCAAGCACTCTTTGGTGACGTAGGTGATTACGTTACCGTTGCTCATCTGTCCATCATCGTATAAAGCCCGCCCTGACAATTTGATTGGTCCGAACTATTTTTGTTCGGGCATAATAGCTCCTCAACGGAGCGAGTCCAGACCGAACTTCCCGACCAAAAAATATTGTGGGCGGGGTTCGGGCTGGCACCCAGGCTAGCAACTCTACATTATAGGGTCAAAATATCCCCACGAAGATGTCAATATCCGAAATCCTTGTCCTTTTGTGGATTTTTTTTTTTTTTCTTTTTCAGAAAACAGCTAAATCAGACTTTTGTTTTTTGATGTAAAATATCTATACAGTTATGTAAAAATGCAGACAGTTTTCTGTGATAGGTAAGGTTAGTCTATAGGGGGGTAGAATACACAGTTTGTTTGTACAGTATAAAAATCATTATGTCTATGGAAAGTCCCCATAAAACATGAAAAAATAACATTGCTTGGTCTGTTGAAGGCTGCTCTTGTTGAAATGAGAGGCCTGTTGATCAAATCACCCCAGTCTCATCAGCTGGACTGAAAGAAGTTTCAGTGCTCTTAGGACACTGAAAACATGGCTCAGAGCAATGGTCACAAGTGGCACTTGACAGTATTGCCACCAGTTTATTGTCGTGTCCAACAGGACAAACTGGACAGAATTGATGTGAAACATATGCCAACAGTTAATTTCTGTTAAATGATTAGTTCACTTAGTTAAAAAATGAAAATTCTGTCATTTACTCACTCTCGAGTTGTTTCAAACCAGTTTCTTTCTTCTGCTGAACACAAAAGAAGATATTTTGAAGAATGTCGATAACCAGACAGTTGATGGTAGCCATTGACTTCCATAGTATTTTTTTTTTTTTCCTACTATGGAAGTCAATGGGGTCCATCCACTGTCTGGTTATCGACATTCTTCAAAATATATTCTTTTGTGTTCATCAGAAGAAAGAAATTCATACAGGATTGAAACAGTTTGAGGGTGAGTGAATGATTTTCATTTTTGGGTGAACTATATCCCTTTAATGAAAGATGCAGACATGTGTTTGGCTTCTTCAAAAAGCAAGGAACAGCATTGCACTATGAGCGGAGTAAAGTTAAGTCTCTGTTAAACTGCCACCATGTCTTTATTAGTTATTTGTAACATTACAGAATTAAATAATTTACATATTGTTAAGGTCAATATAGACTAAAAACCTTAATACATTATCCTATTAATTTCCTGATTCCTCAGCTTATTTAGCTTATTTATTTAGAAAATTAATTTTCTATGGGCATATATACGGCTGAAACAGGTAGCCTATAGCATCATCCCAAATTTTTCAACATCAACATTTTTATATAAATATAGTCAAATATGGCCTTTAGAAAAATTTGTTTTTTTTGAGGAGCTGGGGGTAGTGCACTATATAGGCCCCTGTGGCCTAAGCTAAGCAAAGCCTAAGCTTTTGTCCTTAATGGCATTTTTTTCCTTACATTACTTTTACTTTTATACTTTAAGTAGTTTTGAAACCAGTACTTTTATACTTTTACTTGAGTAAAAAGCTTGAGTTGATACTTCAACTTCTACAGAAGTCTTTTTAAACCCTAGTATCTATACTTCTACTTGAGTAATGAATGTGAATACTTTTGACACCTCTGAGTACAAATGATATCAACACAATTTTATCAGTTAAAGGACTCAATGATATAATATGCATTCATGAACAACTTTTAATATTCATTTTTAGAATGAGACATAAGGGTTTACAAAGGTAAAATAAATTAGAGAAACATCAAAACCAAAAAGGCAACAGGACGACTAAGGATAGCATTACCAAGTAGCAACTAGCGTTAGTTACCCTTACGAAAAACAAGTTTATTCAAGTGTGCTATTAGTATACTTATTTTAAACTAAAAATAAGAGAATATACTTTGTCTACTTTTTATATACTTCTCAGAAATATACTTTATGTACTTCTCAGAAATATACTTCAAATTCCACTTAAGTATACTTGACTTATACTGACAGAAAAGTGTAAGTATATTTGGCCTATACTTGTTGATCAAGATATACTTAAAAGTATAATTAAGTATTCTAAGTATTCTTGGCTTGTACTTGTGTTTACTATTTTGATTGAGTAGCTTATTAAATACTTTTTTAAAAACATAATATTACACACTGTCTTATAAACTAGCCTAACATGTTCGGCTTTATATAGTAACAAACTTTCGGGTGGAAGAGCTTATAGAGCAAATAAAATAAGCATGGAAAATAAGTTTATTCAAGTGTTCTATTAGTATACTTTTCAACTAAAAAGAAGAAAGCATACTTTCAGTCTACATTTTATATACTTCTCAAAAATATACTTAATTACACTTAAGTGTACTTGACTTATACTGAGAGAAAAGTCCAAGTATATTTGGCCTATACTTGTACTCAATCTTTTGATCGAGATATACTTAAAAGTTTAATTATTCAAAGTATACTTGGCTTGTAGTTGTGTTAACTCTTGATCGAGTAGCCTATTAAATATACTTTTTTTACATTGTTTTTTTATACAGTCTTATGAAACTTTGTTTTAAAATATTGATTAAAATATTGATATAAAACACATATGTTTCTAATTCTGTGTATCTGAATTTTTGTGTAGGCTAGTCCACTGGTGTACATAGGAATTTACTTTAATTAAACTTTTCCCCACCATTGACTGAATTTTCCAGCTACCCATGTTTTCACTGGTATACGTTAGGGGGCGCTATGACACATCTTCTAGTACAGAATCTCCGGATCAAAACACAGGAGAAGAAGAAGCTGAAACATGTGATAGAAGATTGCTCACTCAAATGTAAAATAATGTGATCATCAAACATTAAACAGCTTGTAAATCAAAACTGCTTAATGTTTCCAAATGAAATGAAGCGTAGGCCTAACCCATGAAGGAAAAACGACTGAAGCTGTGGGGGTGTCGGACTCGATCTACTCCACCTGTGTTTGATCATCGTTCTGAATCTGATCAAGGCATAACTTAGTCTTTGGCAAAAATGTGATTTTCTCAACTATTTTCTCAACTATTTTGTTTAAAATGTTGCCTTTCTTTATGAAACTTACCGACATTCAAGTGTTGATAAAAAAGGATGCATGAAGCTAAAAAAATGTTTTTAAAATTAAAGTAGAGTTAAAGGTATTTTTCAAGTATAAAAAATAACATTTGAACATAGTAGTATAGGCCTGCAAGTGCAAAAATTGTATATAAATAGTAAACTATAAGTATAATGTTAAGTTCATTTAAAGAAAACTTGTAGTATAAAACTACTAAACTAGTAGTTTACAAAAGAGCAAAAATAATATATAAATGGTAAACTATAAGTATGATGTTAAGTTCACTTAAAGAAAACTTGTAGTATAAAACTACTAAACTAGTAGTTTACTGAGAGTACATTAAAAGAAAACTACTAGTTTAGTAGTTTTATACCGCAAGTATACTAGAAAGTTTTCTTTTAGTGTATTCTCAGTAAACTTGTAGTATAAAACTACTAAACTAGTAGTTTACTGAGAGTATACTTAAAAGTTGCTACAAGTATTACAATAGTGAACTACTAGTATACCCATAAGTTCACTTGCAGTACAAATGAGAAACGTAATTATGAACTAGTTGTGTACTTAAAGTTTACTACTGTTACACTTATAGTACACTTAAACATATACTTTTACTTCAAGTGGGCCAATTTAGTCCCAAGCGGTATTAAAATAGTACACTTACAAGTTTACTACTAGTACATATTGACATTAGTATACTTACTACATAAAGTATACTTAAAAATATACTTGAACATTACTCAAGTATACTTCATAAAATGAACTTGAAGTATACTTTTTTTTCGTAAGGGTAGTGCTAACTGAGAGCTTTATTATACAAGAAATGAAGATAGAGCTGTTTACTGTTGAACACATTAACTCTTTTTCCTCTTGTTTGGGAGGGGAAATGAAAACGGCATATGATAAACCAAAGGGTCTATATTACTTCCTCTCACATAAAACTCTATATTTCTCTCCACAGTCTTTATCACACAATTTGTATTGACCGTCCACCTTCTCTATGGCACCGCAGTGGAGGCAATTCTGATGTTCTGGTGGACTTTCCCCTTTCCAGTTGCTCCAGTTTTCCACAGGAAGCCCGTTCATCCAAATCCAGAGTCGACTCTGTCTGAGTCCCACCCAAACTGGCTCGGAGATATTCTTTCTTTTTAGCTCTCGCTCCGTTTCTATCTGATCGTTCTCAGACTCGATGCGCAGGAGTCCACAAAAGTTACTGTTGCAGTAATCCAGAGCTTCATCCCAGGACATTTTCTTCTCACTGACATGAATGAAGCTTTCTGAAGAAAATAATTATAAAAATAAAATAAAATTAGTTGCATGTTTTGTTTCATATAGACTTGAATTTTAAAGCATAAAATATTTTGTTAACTTACTGTAGCACAGAGCAGAATAGTTGCCTATGTTATGTTTGAACCAAGATCCTAGTGGATTCTTCGCTTTTGTGAGAAATGTAAAGCATCCTTGAGAGGAACTTTTCTGTTTGTTACCAGAATGTCCGCCATCAAGCCAATAAAAGCTGTAATTGTATTGGAGGCCGATCCAGAAAGAGTTACTCCCATTTACTGCTTTCTTCACCTGATCATTTTCCGTCCCATTTCTGATACTGACTAAATCAGTGTGATACTCTCTACAGTAAAGCTGAGCCTCAGACCAGGTTCTGTTTTCACGGATTAAACTGTAGTTGTATGATTCTTTCCCTGTATGGATACAGACAATAATTTTACTCATGTATGACATTTAGACATTTATAAGATATAAACAGCTCAGGGATCATTACCTTGATCATAACACATGAAGTACATTTTTGTTGAATCACAATTGAAACACTCCCATCTTCCATCAGTGTTTACGGCACCACAGCATTTTTCCTCTCTAAAAGTGGCGCTGTAGTTGGTGAATGTGACAGGATCACCATTTGACCATTTACAGCTGCTGGCACCAATCCAACCACTCACACTACTCACACTATTCACACTTTTGAGAATATCAACTAACTCATTATTCTCCTTTTCATCATAGATTGTGACGAGGTCAGTGTAGTCTCTTCTACAAGCATTTAGTGCATCATTTATAAGCATTCTTTTATCGATAAAGTAGAATTTTCTCAGTCGGCCTGTAGTACTTGAAAGGGGAAGACCTGAGAACACATATTCAGTTTTTAGTGAAATACTATTTTACATCTAAACTGGAAGAGCATACGTATCTTTGAAAAACATTTACATGTGAAACATTGAAAAATAAAATGTAATAAACGGAGACTGTAGACTAGTGCTCACCTTGCAAAATTAGAAAAGATCTATGATTTCTTAATAAAATAATAAGAAAAATACATAATATACTACTACATTTTCAACATGCATAAACATATATTGTGAGAGGAACTTTTTTTTTCAAAGCTGCTCAAAATATAATAAAGACCGGATTAAATACTCACCCCAGAGGAGAAGCAGGACACATAGTACCATGGTAAGGCTCAGGTAATTTTAAACCAGAATCTTATATTTTATTGATCTTATATTTTTATGATCTCAATCTTATGCGGTGTGATGAAAAATGTTTGTTGTTTGGTCTGTTGATTCAATGAGGAGTTTGACTGACAGTGGATTGGGGGAAAATACAGTAGAAAACAGACAAATATGAGAGAATGCAAGAAATCAAAAATGTTTCATTAATTACTTATTTATTATGATTCTCTGTTATTAATACAAAGGCTAAAGACTTATATGACATACCCAAACAGTATCATAAATTCATACACGTCTAAATGTGCATCGCATCAACAAACAAACAATGACAGGCAATGCAATCAGATTTGCTTATAGGCCTACAAACAGTATGTTAGTATAATTTACAGTGTAGGCTAAGTAATAAAAGCTGATCATAAAACAGAGAAAGAAAAGATCCTTCTTACCTGTGGAGTAGGTCGTTTGCTTGTGCAGAAGGAATGAAACGGCAGACTTATTTAAATCATGCCATAATTTTGGGATGGGCAAATTTAATCTGATAACGCATCGATTATTGATTATATGCTGTCTCACAATCACAAAAGGGCTGTTCTTACTGTAGCTCATGTTTTCCATGTAACTTGTAAAACAGACATGCTATGTTTCATTAAAACTGAAAAAGTTACTGTTATATAAAGTTACATAAAGCAAAATGCACTGCAAACACAATGATTTTATTAAGAGTTCACGGACATTGAAGGAGGAAAGGCAGAGAGAAAATATTCAGCTTTTGACTTATATGCTTTTGAAAAGAAACTACAGTTTTCATTTGCAGAAAGTTAGTAGAGAATAATTATCCTGAAACTTTATTGCTCAGAGAACGTGCTTTCATTATCTTTTGGAAATTTGAGCATAAACATGCTGCCTTAGTCAAATATTATTATCTCAAATATTTAACATCCGTAATGTGTCCTTATTCAAACATCTAGTCCTGCAATATTCCAATCTGATGTCACGTTGTCACGTTATTTATTTTAAACGTTTTGAACACTTAAAAAACTAATAAAATGGAAATGGCACCCTGGTTTGTGAAAATTTTTTTTTAAAAATATGTTAACAGTCATTAATGCGTTTACATTCGCACAGTTCAGTTATAAACAAATCGGACGAATGAGTGAACAAGTGAGCGATTTCGGAATCGGCTTTAGTCGGATGCAGTGTTTGTAATTTAAGTGGGAGGAATGTTCTCGTTCCAGAAAGCATTTGATTGGTCGTTACTTCATAGTTTTGCCTCTGTTTAGCCGGAAGTGAGAGACTGTTGTTTTTAAATTCAAATGTTCTGAAATATAATTTGGTGAATGTTTAGAAAGAATGACATAGATGACCTTAGAGCTAGTAGATAATTACTAAAACCAGCAAAACTTTCATTTAGATTAGATTGTTTTTCAGGACTCACACCTGAATAGAAACTGAGTTAAATTAACGTGTTTTATGAACACAACTGCACTGAACAGTGTTAAACGGTGCCAGATCAGGTTTTTAGATCTTTTGACAAATATAAAAGTAATCAACTAGGCCTATATGCAGTGAGAACACATGCACTACAAGTATAAAATGTTTATTATCTCCAAAAGTCCAAGGTAAGAACATTTATACGACCACATAGGTTTGCAGTATTTTTTTTGCATCCAACAATGTGGAAGCACAAAGGTGTTGAAACGATGTTCAAATTATTTTTTACAATCTAATTGTAGTGGTGAACTATAAACACCGAGATTCGGTGCAGATATGATTCTGTCAATTTTCCTAAGACAGCCTAAAAATTAATTTGTGCAACAAAAGTGTGAAATTTGATTTACAACAGTCATTTGGATGTCTTCATGAGGGGAATCATGATTGTAGAGTTAAAAATTGGCAAAGTCCTTAATATTGTTTTATGATTTATCAAAACAGCTGTATTAAAGGAGAACTAAATAAGATTCACTGGAACTCCTTAATATTAACTAGACTGATATCACTCTTAAAGGAGAACTCCGGGCAATTTTTAAGTTAATCTTGATCGTTATACCTTTGTGAGTACTGTCTATAGAAAAAAAAAAAAACGAACCGGATTGGTGCTTGCAACACGGAGCTGCTACAGCTAATGCCCAGAGCTCCCACTCAGCTAAAACAGCAGTTATGGGGGCCATATACATAAAAAGTGTCTTTGTGCCTCTTAACAGACACAAAATGCAATTAAAATGTCTGTCCAACATGAACAGGGTCCTTACATGACAACAAGATGTGTTTAGCAACTTAGCCATTGTTTAAATTCACCTAAATAGTGTTTTAGACGGCTAGCTGTAGTCTCGCACTGAAGTCCCGTGGGAACTCAGTTGTAGCCGGAAAAAGGTAAATAGCAGTGTGCAGGTGGGAGGAGCGTAGTGTGTGAAGAGTGATGAAGAAATGGTTCACGTTTGTGCCATTCCAAATTGTGGCAACAGAATGCGAAAATACAAGAACTTAAATTTTCATCGTCTTCCTTTCCATGACCTCGAGATTCTGCAGTTGTGGCTAGTTCTACTTCAACTTGATGTGCAAACTCCCATACAAGTACTACACACTAAAGATTACATTTTAATTGCATTTTGTGTCTGTTAAAGGGTCATGAAACCCCCCTCTTTCAGCTCAAGTCTAGCTCACAATCTTTTTGAAAAATGCAACTTAAATGGGCGTGGTGGCTGTGAGAAGAAGGGAGGGGAGTGGGTGTGGTGTGGCACGGCAGGGGAGAGGGGGGGAACTGTCATCGCCAGTGGCCCATGCATATCGACTGTCACTAAAAATCAGTGGTAAAACGTGAGGAAATGCTTGATTTTTTTTATAGCTAGCAAAGTTAAAGTCTAATAAAATACACTGACACCTTATTTTTGTCCTTTCAAAAGTAACTGAATGCACTGCTACATATATTAGCTAATCATAATTCTATTTAAAACATATAAATGTACATGCATATGTATAATTATGTCATTATAAAATATATATTTGTTTCTATACACACTATAAATGCATATATTTGAAAATAATAAATTTTCGCTTAAAAAAAAACGTTCTGTACATATCCTAGATCTACGCGCCCCCTGAACCCCATAATAAAGATTGGACAGTGACATAGAAATTTGCACAAATTAAGCATACGTTCCATACAATTGAGGTATTATCGAAATATCTATATAACGACTGATTATTTAACAAAAGGCAAGTAAAACGGTCAGGGTTACATTTTAGACACACACACACCTCTGAAGCAATAGAAAAGTCCTCGGGACCGCCACTCGCAAGACGAAACCTGCATTGCTGTACAAGGCCGAAGTCCATCATTCTTCAGTTGAATGGTTGCTACACACACACAGTTTAGATGTGTCCGTGGTTGATGGCCAACCAACCGCCCTCAGCCAGAGTCCAGCCCGGGCAGCATCGCGGGGAAAGATGCACTGGAACTTTTGCACCACGAAAACAAACGCGCGTCCCATCATTGCCTCTGTCATCTAGTACGCGATATCACAGTTTGATATGTCTTGTCTGTCATCGGAAAGTTCCACGTGGTGTCATGAATAATTAAGAGAAAGTGTCTTCTCATTGGATAAGAAAACTCAGTCATGAATAATTATGAGACACCGATGAGTCATCAAAGTACTATTGTGCTCGGCTGTGACATGGACACGATGAAGATTTTAAACCCGGAAGATGAAAATAGCGCAAAAAAAACTAAAATTTAACCATTTTCCCCCTACTATTAAATCTAACAGATGCTAACATTGTCTTCAGTGGTGTTCAACACACATACCTATGTTAAAATCTCAGAAAATTTGGTTTAGGGTTTCATGACCCTTTAAGAAGCACAAAGACACTCTTTATGTATATGGCCCCCATAACTGCCGTTTTAGCTGAGTGGGAGCTCTGGGCATTCACCAATCCGGTTCTTTTTTTTTTTTCTATAGACAGTACTCACAAAGGTATAACGATCAAGATTAACTTAAAAATAGCCCGGAGTTCTCCTTTAAGAGTGATATCAGTCTAGTTAATATTAAGGAGTTCCAGTGAATCTTATTTAGTGAATGATCAACTTTCAAATAAGTCAAAAAGGTCTCTTTGCCGTAATTCACATAAACTTGCATGGGACTTTTTCTCCCTAAAATCAAAAAATCCCAGAATGTACAAAATAAGGAATTATGGAGCTTATGGCACACTATTATGTTGCTTATGCCATTGGTTTTCTTTTAATGGTTTGAGGTCTGTCTGTTTCTGAACTTCAATTCTTTCTCAGCTCCCTTTATTATATCTCTGCCAGATCATTTTCTTTTGAAATTCATCAAGGTTTGGAAAATGCTCCATTTGGCCAGGCCAAGGTTTGTCTCCCTGAAGAAGAAGTCTCAAACACACTTTCTGTTTTATGGAACCCAAACAAAGTCATCAGTCCGTGAATACATCAGATAATAAGGAAATCAGTTATGTGGAAAAAGAACACTATTTGTGTTCTGAAGTTTTGGAAGTTGGGACGTGCAGGAACAGTCAAGATGTGATGACTTATTTTTACCTGGTGGATTATAAAAATGCATTCAGCACCAATAAATGTTCTTCACATATACTTGTAGATAAAGTGTTGCAGATGTGAGTTGTTGTTTCAAGTGCACATTTGTTTTGTCACAGAAACACAAGGAGGATGGACAGTCAAGAGGTAGGTGAAGAATTAACAGTCAACCTCTGTCCTCTCCCCGATCCATCCCAAGATCCTGAAAATCTTCTAAAGGAATCTAAGGAAGATCATCGCAAGGGATTCTCAGATTTTACCTGCCTCCCTCTGTCCAGGTGAGAACGTGCTGTTATCTTCTGAACAAACGTTATCAGACCATCATGTTGGAGAATCAGACGCTGATGTGAGTTTGAGTCTGTTAGGTGTTTGTTTAGTGTCTCTGTTTGTGTTTCAGGGAGTTTTCGGGAGCATTTAGCTGGAACTCAGAAAAATGTGTTTCAACTGAAAGCCAACCTTAGGAAGACCAGAACCACAAATCACTTTCTCCCCATGTCTTTCATCTGTTTTTATCACTTAGGCCTGTTTAAACCTACGTGTTTTGGTCAATCGGATCAAGCCAATCTTGGGTCTTCAGCTGACAAAGTTTAAATCCCATTTGGCTAGCACGTTACCAGTAATGTTTTTCGCATTAGATCAGTAGGCGGAGAGTAGATGGTCTTTTTTTGGCTGTTTGAACGCATTCGACCACATAAGCGTTTACACTACGAAAGCAATCCGTCGAATGTGTTTTCAACTACCTCTGGAAGTGGTCGAAAGTGGGCAAGCTAAAAACGTTCTAGACCCCGTTTACACCGGTATTTAGCGTCGTCCCCTTGGGATCCGATCTTAATACCAGGTGTAAACAGGGCCTTAATGGAAACATTTTCTTTAACATTTCAGCAAATCAGTCCAGATGCTTCCCAAAGATCTTCCAGAACTCTCTGGAGCCTGATATTGCACATCAAGATGTTTCAAAGCGTGAGTATTAGACATATATGAATAGACCAGGTGGATGATAATAGCATTATGAAAAATCATGACATCTAAAGAGAGAGTTCAACATGAAATTTTTGTTCAGATCTATTTGTTTATTGAACTGTACATTATAAATGCAGTTTATACAGACAATTGACTTGAACACAACTCTTCTTTGATTAATTTGTGTCATTTCAGACATGAAGATACATCTCTCTGCTGGAACCTGGTGAGTGTGAGGAGCAAGGCTGGATTAGTACCCCCAGGGGCCCCTGGGCACTGAAGCTCATGCCCCCCCCTCCCCTACCTGACAACCACACCCTCCAAAGGAACGCACGCACGCACGCACGCACGCACGCACGCACGCACGCAGGCACGCACGCACGCACGCACGCACGCACGCACGCACGCACGCACGCACGCACGCACGCACGCACGCACACACACACACACACACACACACACACACACACACACACAGACAGACAGACAGACACAGACACAGACACAGAGGTGGCCCTACCAGGTGTGGGATTTAACATGCCAATCACTATTGATCAAAAGCTGAATGACTAGTTCACAAGACAATGATAAAAAAGTAAATTTTTCTGAAAAGTAGGGCTGCCCGATTTGGGGAAAATGTCATATTGTGATTATTGAGGTCAATATTGTGATATGTGATTGCAATATAGTAAACAAATGGTTTCATGAGTTAACTTGCTTATTTCTCAAGTAAAATGCACACACAGATTAGTGATAATGCTGAAATGTGTAGCCTATTTCTCAACTCAAACTAGAAACAACAACTGAATGCACAGTGTTTTCAAATTAAAATAATATTTTTTAAAAATTAAATATTGTTATTTGTCTCAATAATACAAGCGTTAAAAATAAATGTCATATTTACCTGTGCCTGACTAACAGGTAGACCTAGGACATATACCGAAATTGAATAAAGTTATCAAACTGCACTGCATAAATTATAAATTAAATATAGACTAATCCTTATTATAGCAAAAAAAAAAAAAAAAAAAAAAACTTTAGTCAACAGCAGTGAGTAATTTTCTCTGTTCTTTTTGTTCTTTGATTAACTGTACTGACAGAAAGCTTAATTTGCTGCTGTCTCTTTAAGACGAGCTGCAGCTGACAGGGACGCTGATCTCACACGCGCCTCATTCTCTCACAACTCTTCACATTCATCTTAAGACAGCTCTTATGTTATGAAGATACTCGACAGAACAGACATTTTGACATAATTGTGTGTGTTATTGTAAGTTCAAGCTCGAAAGATAACTGTATTCTGGCGTGTTGTCTGTGCGCACGATACTGGAGCACGCGCGCGTCTTTCTGTATCTGTGTGTGTGTCACAGTCACATTTTTGTCTTGTCGCACATTAATTGTTTAATAGCATTTGCATGAATAAGAGATCATATAATGTAATATACACTTTTTTTTTTATTCTGATTGGATAATTATCAAGATCGAGGCCAAGCCTGTGTATACTATTTTTATGTAGCAGCGTACGTGGCACAAAAAAAAAAAAAAAAAAAAAAAACTCCGACCACGGAGGGCCCCTCTCTGCGCAAGGGCCCCTGGGCACGTGCCCAGCTTGCCCGTATAGTAGATCCGGCCCTGGTGAGGAGATTTTACATGGTTGTTATGATCATGTCGAGTACTTAGAAGAAAAAACACAAACCTATACACACTCTACCGCTGAGTGTCATGTCCACAGCGGCCTATGGATAAACAAATCTCTTTTTCTTTCAGTGTAACAGGAGCTGTTTGACTGGATTCACTGCTCTAGCCTGAGAGACCATTCTGTCCAAGATTTGCTAAAGCCTTTGACCTCTGACCTCTGCTCAAAGGAGGAAAGGGAGTAGGATGTTTTGACGCTCAGTGGAGCTTGAGGAACATCTCCTGTTTAGATTTACAGCATTTGAGTTCTTAAAATCAAACTCTGCCAAGGACTGGAAAGCCTTGAGAGTTCTGGAGTCTAACTGTGGTGAAACTTCACACCAGAACCAAAACATCTGCGATATTTCACTTTTATGTTTCAATGCGACTGCATAAGATGGTCATTAAATATGTCTGATATTAAAATGGATGCTTGATGCTTTTAAAAGCTGTAAATCGGGTGTTTGTAATGTGTCATCAGTGCCACACCTGAAATGTTTGTATTACTTTAGTTAATGCAGTTGCCACGTCAAACAGATGATCAGGTGACACCGATTCTTCTGTGTGATTAGATGGTTATAAAAAAGTAGTCTTTCATAATCTGCTCCTGTTGTTCTAAGTACTGCAGTATTAAAGTCAACATGAGATCAAAATAGAAAAATGTAACATTCAGAAATATGTAATCATACTGATAAATATATTACACTATATTATACCAGATGTCTATTGAACAAATAAAGTTTGAAAAATCCTCATATTAAACAGAACTGTATCACTATTTTATCTTTGAGGATTGATAAATGTCACTAGGTCCCAAGCTGTAGGAGTCTGTGTTTTTAATAAATATAACATGATCATAAATGGTGTCTGAAAAAAATATCCATATCCATAAGATCTCACATGTCATTGTGTTGAAGACATGAAACTCAAATATATCATCTCTCTGAGCTAATGGGATCTTCTGGTGTGTTTCTTTTGAGTGATTCTTGAATGAATAAATCATAACTCAGCTCAAATGAGTCTCTAAATAGTTACCTGAGAGAAATGAGCTGTAAGAGCAACAGCAGCAAACCAACAAAACTGAAGATCAATTCATGACACAGGTCAAAAAACAGTGAATATTATTCATCCTGAATAAATAAATTAGCTTTAAGGCTCATCAAACATCATGAGTTTCAGAGAAGATGAGAAGAGCTTCAGTCAGGAGTTCATGAGACTCTCTGAGGAGTTTGTAGCCATAGTCGTAACTGAGAGTGTCATTCACATCCCATTTCCAAAGGGGCGTCACCAACGGACGTCGCTCAAATGCCTCTAGGCGCAATTGAATAGACCTAAAACCAATCAGAGTGATCATCATCGTGTAAAGCCCGCCTCAAGGTTTGTTATTGGTGCCAAGATTTGGAAAGATTGGAAATGGGCTTGAATGGGCTCTTGGCCAGACTGACATGCAGACATGCTCTACAACCAAACATCCTCAAACTCCTTAGCCTGGGAAAACCCAGACAAACTTACAGCAAATTTAGATTTGCTGTAAGTTTGTCTGGGTTTTCCCAGGCTAAGGAGTTTGAGGATGTTTGGTTGTTATAGAAACTAACTACAGTAGTTGACAGACCAAGATCACATGAGGCTTTCAGTTAGCTGTGGTTGTTCTCTGTGTTTGCAAGGTATTGTGGGTTTAAGACAAAATCTAAGACAAACTTCTACAGAAAACACCCATGACAGAAGAAAGACCAGTGGCTTGAATGTCACTCCTTGATGTGGAGATTCCTGGCTTGAATCTCACTCTTAAAAACATTTTTACTTTGTATTTGACTGAATAAATCAGACAAAACTACAACAAAAAAGAGTGATCTGTGGATGTGCCAGTGGCGCAGCGGTCTGAACATTAGTTCTTGACACAGACAATCCTGGTTCGAATCTCCTTCAAGATAGGATAAGTTTAATTTCACTGTTTTTTAATGAATGAAAAATACAAAATTGCAACCAAAAAAAAAAAAAGCAAGCAAGCGTGAAAGGACAAGTGGAGCAGCAGTCTAAACATCAGCACTTGGTGTGGGCAATCTGAGTTTGAATCTCTCTCTTGAGGTGAAAAAATAGTTTAGTTTTTCAATTAATAAAGTAGACAAAATTACCACAACAAGCAAAAAAAATGGCAAAGTGCCAGTGGCGAAGTGATCTGAACGTCAGTTCTTGACGTGGACAATTCTGGTTCAAATCATGCTCAAGATAGAATAAGTTTTCAATAAATAAAAAAGACAAAATGACCAAAGTAAGTGTGAAAGTCCCAGTGGAGCAGCGGTCTGAACATCAGTTCTTGGCATGGGCGACCCTGGTTTGAATCTCTCTCTTGAGGTGAAAAAATAGCTTAGTTTCACTGGTTTTTCAATTAATAAAGAAGACAAAATTGCCAAAAAAAAAGCTTAGTAAACGTGAAATTGCCAGTGGTGAAGTGGTCTGAACGTCTGTTCTTGGCATGGGCAATTCTGGTTCTAATCTTGCGCAACATAGAAGTTTTCAATGAATAAAAAAGACAAAATTACCAAACAAAGAGTTGTAAGTGTAAAAGCATTAGTGGCTCAGTGGTCTAAACATCAGATCTTGGCATGGGCAACCCTGGTTTGAATCTCTCTCTTGAGTTGGATAGTAGTTTAGTTTCACTGGTTTTTCAATAATAAAAATAAAGACAAAATTACCAAAAATACAGAAGCAAGTGTGAAAGTGCCAGTGGCGCAGTGGTCTATACGTCAGACTTTGGCGTGGGCAATTCTGGTTTGAATCTCTCTCTTGAGTTGGATAGTAGTTTAGTTTCACTGGTTTTTCAATAATAAAAATAAAGACAAAATTACCAAAAATACAGAAGCAAGTGTGAAAGTGCCAGTGGCGCAGTGGTCTATACGTCAGACTTTGGCGTGGGCAATTCTGGTTTGAATCTCTCTCTTGAGCTGGATAATAGTTTAGTTTCACTGGTTTTTCAATAATAAAAATAAAGACAAAATTACCAAAAATACAGAAGCAAGTGTGAAAGTGCCAGTGGCGCAGTGGTCTGAATGTCAGACTTTGGCGTGGGCAACCCTGGTTTGAATCTCTCTCTTGAGTTGGATAGTAGTTTAGTTTCACTGGTTTTTCAATAATAAAAATAAAGACAAAATTACCAAAAATACAGAAGCAAGTGTGAAAGTGCCAGTGGCGCAGTGGTCTATACGTCAGACTTTGGCGTGGGCAATTCTGGTTTGAATCTCTTTCTTGAGCTGGATAATAGTTTAGTTTCACTGGGTTTTCAATAATAAAAATAAAGACAAAATTACCAAAAATATAGAAGTGAGTGTGGAAGTGCCAGTGGCTCAGTGGTCTGAGTGTGTCCTCCCTGGTGGGAAGGACCTGGGTTCAAACCCCAGCCTGGTCACCGAAGCATGGTTGCGTGACGGTCATCCGGTCTTGAGCTGTGACAAGCTGCAGAACTGAGCAGATCAGATCATGACCAGGATGAGAGAAGGCTAGACATGAAGGGGGAGTAAAGATCCAGACCGCTCCCCCTGGGACTTCCAAGACAATATCCAGCAGCGGTTATGAGCAAGGAGTCAAAATTTTCAATATATACTTATAAAAATTTCCTGACAAAACACTAAGTAAACATTTTGGGTGTGCCTTTTTAGCCACTCCCTTTAATCTTAGACTGATTAGATACCTGCACTCCACCAGGATTCAATCCATCACACAGAAACCTCAGATGTTGCCTGACTTTCTCTGGGGAAACATACCATCTGAAGGGCATCTCCATTTACACACATGCTGAAAAATTCAGGCATCATATTACAGGCATTAACAAACTGGATTTCTAATGAGGAAAACTTAACTGGTCTGTTTTAGCTTGGCAATCATTAAATTACAAATCAGTCAGAGCTTGTCCAAATTAATAGACATTAAAATATAATCTAAGCCACGTGGGCCAGACATCATCTGAATAACTTGTGAATTTGACAGATGAGGCCATTCCTCATTTGAAAACCTGAATGAACAACTCATTTTAAGTAACAGCAGGTGTTGATGTTTAGAAAGCCGAGATCAGCTGGAAATCATGAACAGCACACAAATATCACGTGTATCCTTTTATTGTACACAAACTGGAGTGGATCATTGTCAAACACATGCGAGTTCAGAACAGAAATTGCATATTGAAACCTTTATCCCAGAGAATGGGTATGAGCTGGTACCGTTATCAGACAGGTCCAAGAGGTCTTGCCAAAGGCACATAGCAGCAAACAGCATTCGCTCCGTTGAGTCCGGAAAAAGGTCAGGTGAATAACAGTTGCACCCCTCAAAAGACTCCATGCCAAAGTCACTCACTGCTCTGGTTGCTTCTCATGACCTCCATCAGCTCAAACCAAGAGATCCCTACAAACAGAAAGCAGTGAGACGATCAGAAACACTTCAAATTTCACTAATAAGCTACAAGCCTCAGAAAGAAACAAACAAGTGTTTATAGAATGTTATACTGTATGAGATAAAAATGCATACTCATTTATGAGCAATCCAACTAATGCAACAGCATCTGTAAGATATCAATTGAGCTCCGCAATATAATTAAATCCAAAATCCAAACTCCAAAATAATAAGTTAACATACACATTCCATTGGATGTCTATGAGGCAAGTTATTACATGTAAACATCTATGATCTAGACCAGTATCTCTCCTGGAGGCACACCAACATTGCAGAATTTGGATGTCTTCCTTATCTGACCCATATATTTCTGGTCTTGGAGTCTCTACTAACGAGCTGATGAGTTGATTCAGGTGTGATTGATTAGGAAGAGTTGGAAAATGTGTAGTGTTGGTGTGCCTCCAGGAACAGGGTTGGGAAACACTGATCTAGAAATTAATTCAAATCAGGTGAAATGATCAGGTATGAGGACACTGCTGCAATTAAAATTTAAGGTGACAGAGGGCACTGTAACATATAATACATAAATGGATTAAGAATATACTTTAAAAATTGAATATAATTTGAAAGCTTAACAACTGAATGTTCAAGAAACGGTCAATTCGTTTTTAGAAAAGAACTTAAAACACTGTTGCAACCACGTACGTATAAATAAAACTGCATTTTTATGTTATTAAACAGATGGTAGTGGTCATCCAGTGTTTATGTGAAAACAGACTTAATAATAATGAAGTTCAAGAGTAAGAGCACTCTACAGGTTACTTAAAAAAAAAAAAAATTATATGAATATAAAAATATTTACTCACAACATTCAAAGACCTCTCCTTGAGCTCACTGCGTTCCTCTGGTAGATTGCAAATTGGCAACAGGCTGTCAGAATATTAATCACATTTTCATCCAATGGGATTACTGCTTGTAAAATAGTCCTGACCACTGCTGACGGAACAATGTGTGATTAAGCCAATAAGCTCCTTACAAACATCATCAGTCATAATATATTCAGAGAACGCAAGTAAAAATGTAATGTACTGTTTAAAAAAAATAAAAAAAATAATAATAATAACAAGCAACTCTGTGGAGAAAACAAGAGGTTTAATGTCATGCTTCTTTAATCACATCAGATCTGTATGACCATGTGCGGTTAATCAAGTCAAAACTATTCTCCATCTCCATATGTATAAACACAGAAATCAGAGTTCATGACACACAGCCTAATGCTGGCTGCACTTTCTTGTTGTCAAATAAAGCTTGTTCAGACTTTTTTGACTGTTGCACTTTTCTAAAACCTCCTGTGTACGTTTGTTTATTGTGTAAATGCAACTCTTCATGCTAAACGCCACTGCAGACGTGTTCTCATGTGGTTGCACTGCTGCTTAAAGAATATGCTTTTTCAATAAACAGAATAATTTATAATTAAATTATAATAATGGTTATTAAATGTTGTTCATTCCAGGATGGATCAGTCAACATCTTGCATATGCAATACAATATTACAAATAGCTTCATCACACACCACGGCTACTTGTTAGAAAAAGTAAATTGTTACTGGAAAAGCTGAACTACTTTCATGCAACTATAAATGGCTAGCTAACCATTTATAGTTGCATTGCCTCAGGGATCCTTGACCTGAATGGTGGGGGGGAAAACACTCTTCTTAGGCCGTCTACATTAATCTAGATACTTGAAAACTGAGTTTTTGTTTCAAAACGCTCTCCATCCACACTAGCATTTTCCAAAATTTTATCATCCACACTAAAACATCGGAAAGCACTAAATTCACCTTACAGCGCATGCATAAACCCTCATAAAAGCTCATTGAGATGACACAAACAGAACAAGTTATCACGCAATTCTTCTGGCAGGATCATTTTATTTAGCGAAATATCTCAGCATTCACTGATACGCATCAGGATGCTCTCACTCACCATTATATGTTTGGTCTAAATAAACGCAACTGCTCTCACGTTTTGCTGCAGGACAGCAAATGCAAGTGAATTTTCTGTAATCTTTGCAGGACTGTGATATGAAGAGTGTGCAAAGTACCATATTTTAGCAACTGTGTGAAAGTGAATAGCACATAACAGTCACAACACCGGTATAAACATATACCTATGGGTTCAATATGAGTCACATGACTAAACTAACGTCATCATTTTCAAATACCTCAGGCTACGTCTACATTAAAGCTACACTGTGTAACTTTTTTAGTTGATTCTTAGCAAAAAACACTTAGTTCTTTCAAAAATATATGTGCTCATTAATGTATATTTACTTCTTTCAAGTAATAAAGTATTCTCTTAAGTTTATAATCTGCCATTGAAAGTACATACGGGTGAGGGGTTCGTATGCCGGTCGCCATGTTGCCCCTCCATCTTGAAACTACATTAGCCAAAGAGGGACATGCCTGTAAATTCAAGCTTCGCCTTTTACGTTTTTCACTCAGTGACACCTGACGAATGCGAGGGGGAGATTACTCGCGAGCTCGCGAGTGCCGGCAGATTTGAAAGATAGTGTGGAGTGTGTGTGTGTGTGTGTGTGCGTGCGTGCTCACATTTGAAAGAGAGAATTAAAACGTCAACGCGACAGACAAATCAGCAAGACCATAGTCAATATTGGAGTAACTTTTCCCAGATGGAAAGAGCTCATGAGGAGAAAAGATTTTAAAACGGACGCCGAGGTTGCCTGCTTTCTTCTCGACAGGTAATTCAGCCTGATGTAATTCATTTGTGTAAATTCGAAGTTTTATAGTTGCTTGTCTAACCATAGCATGGTTGTGCATAACGCCAGAACGACCTCTAGTATAACTTCATCCTCGCGTCAATGGTGAAAAAGTATTGTTTACCTTGTAACATAAATCTGTGCTGCGACAGATCACAGGTAATGAATAGTTTTAAAGGCGCAATTTTTTAAGCTATATAAAAAAAGGACACTGTAAATTTTAGTTATTTTTAATTGCTTTTACTTTGTACACATTGTAACATTAGCCTAATCTGATTATGCTGGGATAGCCGATTCCAAGGGTGACGTTTACCTCCTGACATCTGTCCTGTAGTTTTATTCATTTTAGACATATTGTTTATTATTGTCATGGACGAAGTGATAACTGGAAGCCATGTTAATCTTGGAATAATACGGCCACCGTAGGAGTTAAAACGCCCTCGGAATTGAGAGGAACAGAAACTAATTTTCACTGGGTAGTCATATACAATTTCACCGCTAGATGGGGGTAAAAATCACACAGTGTAGCTTTAATCCAGATACATTTGAAAACGGCGTTTTCGTTTATAAACGCTCTTCGTCCACACTAGTGTTTTCAGGCGTTTTCAGATGTTTCAGTGTGGATGAGAAACTTTTGAAAAACCCTTGAAAACGCTAAATTCACCTTACTGCGCATGCGTAAAACCCCACAAAAGATCACTGATATGATTCAGATGGAAAAATAAATGATGAAGTTATCGCACAATTCTTCTGACAGGATCATTTTATTTAGTAAAATATCTCACCATTCACTAACGCGGTCCAGGTCGCACGCAGTCACCATATGTTTGGTCTAAAACGCAACTGCTCTCATGTATTGCCGCAGGACAGCAAATGTGAGTAAATTCTGTCATCTTTGCAGGACTGTGATGAGTGTGCAATGTAGAATATTTTTAGCAACAGTGTGAAAGTGAATAGCACATAACAGGCACAATACTGGTATAAACATGAATATCTATTGGTACAATATGCGTCACATGACTAAATTTACGTCATCGTTTTTAAAGGTCCCCTATTATGCCCCTTTTCACAAGATGTAAAATAAGTCTCTGATGTCCCCAGAGTGTGTATGTGAAGTTTTAGCTCAAAATACCCCACAGATCATTTTTTACAATATGTTTAAATTGTCATTTTTTGGGGCTCAGAAAAACGCGCTGTTTTAGTGTGTGCCCTTTAAATGCAAATGAGCTGCTGCTGGACGGCACAGGGGGCGGAGCCTCACGAGCTCGCGCTACAGAGACAGGACAATCTCATCTCACGGAATGATGATAATATCAGAAACTCTCAGTAACGGTGTTCATTTCGACCCGGAGTCGGACAATAATGCCTACAGAGTCAGAGTGCTGTATGTGGAACAGGTATAGTTTAGTAGTTTAATTACGGTTATAATGTATTTGTCATTTGCTTGTATGTATCCATTATTAATAGCCTACAAGTCTGCTGTTTCGGACCAGGTCCGAATGATGATCAAACATATACTGATGAGTTTAATAAAGTTTATTGTACATCACACAAAAGATGAAGCGTCAGTTTTACTTCAGAAAATCACCGTAAGAACTGAGTAAACACTGTAAGTTATAAGAAGTGCGCAAGTACATAAACGAATTTCGGTAGAGTTGAGGGAGCATTTTCTTTAAAAACAAAATAATTCCACCTCGTCTTCAGCGGCTGCCTCAGATTTCGGGAGTAAATAGAGAGAGCTATGTGGATTAATACATCCAGCCACACAACACCTACAACGCTTGGGAGACATTCTCGTCAGTGCAGCAGCTGTGAACTCGATCAGGGCGGGGCTATGTTGAAACCGCAGTGTCTGTCAACACTCATGGGCGGAGCCTGTGCTTAGTGACGTCACTAAAACAGCATTCTGAAAACAGGTCATTGGGAGACACTGCTGATGATTTATGGGGATTAATAAAAAAGGAGTGAGTGGATTTTTATCACTATTGGGTGGTTGTGTACACACACTGCCAACACACATTTATGTCTAAACAGCATGCAAAAGTGAATTTTGCATAATAGGGGACCTTTAAATACCACCGGTTTCACAGTCCACACTACAACGTGCAAATGGCGTTTTCAAATGTATCCACTTTGGAGTGCGTTTTCAAAAAAGCTTCGTTTTCATTAATAAAAACGCCGTCTCAGTGTGGACGGAAGGCCAAAACGGAGAGAAAAATATACATTTTCAAACGAAAATGTATTAGTGTGGACATGGCTTCAGTTTTCACAGTCCACACTATAGCGTTTTCAAATGTATCCACTTTGGAGAGCGTTTTCAAAAAATCTTACTTTTCGTTGCTAAAAACGCCGTCTGGAAGGCCAAAACGGATGCATTTTCAAACGAAAACGTATAAGTGCGGACAAGGCCTTAGCAGGCATGGGCAACAACTTGTGTTTCACTCTGATGGGTTACCTTGAACAGAGAACAGCACAGGAAAGTACTCATTTCAGACATTTTAAAGTGGGACAAGATGTTCTCTCTGTTGCTGCTTTTTTTATTTTTTTAGTTGAAATAAACACTACTTAGCTTACATCATCCATGTCATCAATGCAAGACCACAGCTACAGCGGCAAGCTCTCATTGTGAAAATAATGAAAGTAGTTCACTCCGTTATTGCATGTTGGTTCATAACATCCATTGCAAAAAAAAAAAAAAAGATTGTGAATAAAGTGCATGTTCAACATATTTTCTGCTGAGCTCAGTTTGCGACATGTGGGCAGTGTTAATACTGTATCGTTTTAATACGGGCACCAAATTAAGTACATATGTGCAACTTACGAGACACAAAAACACAATGTGTAAAACAGGTCTTAATCTACTAAACTACAACACTATTTGGACTATATACTTCCACACTATACACTTGCACTACTTGTGTTGCTTGTACCTGGTGAACAATTGCCTCATATACAGATGTGGAGGTTTCAGACGGTCCTTAATTTGCAGCCATATAATACTGGGGAAAAATAGTTTGCTCTTGTATGGACAATGATGCAAGGCTAAAGCAAGCCTAAATACACAGAATAAGCAAACATAAGTTAGATGTTCCTGGTTTAAAGGGACAAACTTAGAAGTCAGTGACAACTATAGTTATGGGTAGAGAAAATGAGGACAGAGGAATCGAAGCAAGAGACATTATTGAAATATGTGAACTATATGGTTAATTTAAACTGCAAAGGTAAGGGGAGGAGAGGTTTCTCAACAAGAAGCACTTCAACTTCAATTGAAATGTCCTTCAAGATGGCTAACTTTGATCAATATTCGGGTCATGGGCTGGAGGACGGAGAAGCGAGGAAATCAGATATTGAAAAGCATACATGTGAGCATTGATGCTCCCTGGTTTTCACGGTGCATTGTGGAACTTTTTTGGGAGCAAAAGTCTTAGTGCACTGGTAGGATTTTGCAATTGAGACGGCCCTTAAAGGAGACATATCATGCTTTTAAATCGTTCCTTTTTACATATAAATCATACATTTGTAGTCTATATAAAGCGGAACTGCAATGCTTGGGTCTGAATTCCTCATTATCATAGCTCCACAGGCCCCTTTTCTACCCCTTTTCTGATGTGCGTCTGAGAGCAACTCGTTTTGGTGTGGTCTCTTTAAATACAATTGAGACACTTCATACCCCGCCCCCTCTCCAGGTTGCAGAGGTGACACTCGGTTCAACTCCACCCCGTTCGGCCATTTTTGTAGTTTGATAGCAGAGATATGATTATCTAGCGGTACAGAAACTTTTTATTCACACGTTATTAACAAAATGTCAACAACGGAAGACTTGTCCAGCCAGCCTTACATGTTCGAGCCAGAGTCGGAGCCGGAGCGAGATGAAAATGAAGACGACGAACCTGCAGAACAACGTCTTCATATGGATGTATCGCAATGGTGTGTTACTGTATTTACACATGAAACTTTGGTCTTCCGACCTTTTACCACCGTGTCGATTTATTTTGATTAATATGTGCGAGGGAGAGAGAGCAAGACAGCGTCTAGTTTGGAGATGGTGTCTTGTTTACACTTTCGCCTGGCTCCGAAGAGAGAGAGAGTGCGCGGGCGCGACCGGGTCTCTCTCTCTCTGCTCGTTCTTTCAGTTCATCTACATTAGACGGTGTAATGAAGCGTGTGGGTTACTACATCCAACAACCGAACATTTTAACTTACCCTCTCGTAACTTCTGCATCTTTTAGCTTGGACTACAAAATTGCAGCGAGAAATAAAAATGGCGGATTGCTCGAAGTGTTGGGCTGGAAGTCAATGTCCTTATTTGGCAGTTCCGCTGCAAATACTGTGACGTAATAGTTCACAAAACGTCATAGATAACAGAAAAATCGGAACAGGTTGAAAAATAAGGCCAAAACAGAATATAAAGATATCAACGAAGCACCTGAAGAGAATAATTTCAACTTTTCTGTACATCTAAACACTCCAAATATACAACTAATTGCATTTAAGGGCTAAAAAAGTGGATTTAGCATGATATGTCCCCGTTAAAATGGCTGACTCTCTGATCAGTCCCCTGGCTTCAGAACTAGGGAGCTGATTGAGATGCACCCATACTGTGTTTTTGTCTATATATAGAAAGGAAGTATGTGATTTTGGACGCAGTCCATAACTGATTTATAAAGACAGTCACTTGCCCGCGACCTGCTGGCGTAATGATGTAACCTGCCGAAAGAAATCACTGGACCGTTCATACACGTTAACTCTGTTGTCATTTATGTTAATATCATCATTATTAGGGGTAGTAGTAGCAACAAATCAACCAAAAGCACATTTATTATTCGAGTCTAAAACCTTTTAAATGAATGTCAAATAACATTTTAAATTTAGTATAACTTTAGTTATATGTAAGCTAAATGAGTAAAAAAGTCCATACTGTTATTAATTGGAAATAATCTATGCCTATGCAAAATACTTAAATTATTAGCCTAAATCATTAAAGGAGAACTCCGGTCAATTTTAACATTGAGCTCATTTTTTTGTAAATTTGGAGTGCTGTCAATACAGAGAACAATGACAAAAATCGTATTTACATCCTGTTTTCGGTTGAAGTCCAAAGTAGTCGATTGTCGAGTTCACGCGCGTGATCATAGGTAACTAAACCTATGCACGTGAACTCGACAATCGACTACTTTGGACTTCAACCGAAAACAGGATGTAAATACAGGTATTTGCGCTGGCTTAAATAACATCATTTTTATCCATTTCTTTCACATCTACTGCAGTCAGATTCACTCGTGTTCACTCTGAAGGAATCACTCACATGACCTGTGCACTTGTAATGACACATCAAGGATGTTAAGAGGCTAAAAGCAGGTTTAAATATTGCCCCATTGAAGTCAACAGGGTGCAAATTTTAAAAAGAGGATAACACGTGTAGGCAACACCGATTTCTGTCGTTGTTCTCTGTATTGACAGCACTCCAAATTTACAAAAAAATGAGCTCAATGTTAAAATTGACCGGAGTTCTCCTTTAAGACGTGTTTTCGGAGGCCTGTTGCATAAAGCTAGTTGAACAAACTAGTTTCAGAGCAAGTTTAGAATTGACAAAACCATACAAATCTAGCCTGGTTTAGATAAGGTTCAGAGGGCTCACAATGCTCCTCGGTATACACGTTCTCTGTCAACTCAGGGTTTGATGATCCAGAGTCAAACTCTGAAGCGTGTGCACCTATAAATGTGTCATGTGCAGCGAAGAGATAAAATATCATGAGAAAAAATATATGAAAAATATCATTAATTTAAATGCATTTACAAGGCAGGAATAAACACTGCTGCTGAAGTGAGAGTTTGGGAAGGCAGTTGAAAGAAAATATGTGACAATACTGTATGCATGCGAATCAACTGAATTTAAAAAATAATGCATAGGTTTACAAAGAGCTCACAAGAACACACGTAAGCTTAGTTTAAAATCTGTATATATGTATATGTTAAAGCTTTAATGTATATATGTATGTATGTGTATATACATTTTAAATAGAAAGTTTAATATTAGGTTATTAATTAGTATAATAATATGAATTTATTAAAATACATAATTGTAATTAATATAATAAATATAGCCAAGCCTAATAAATAACCAGCTGCAAAAGACAGCCAATTTTGTATCTAAATTTTCCCCACTATATAAACTGCTTTAATTTGGAGCAAGAGATACAGGGGGAGTGGTTTTATTGCATCGGATATGTCACTTTGCTTGAACAGTTGATTGGTCCCGTTTTGGTTTACGATCAGAACTCTAGTCTAACCCAGAATAAAACCTGCAGAGACGGTTAGCCGTGTGTTTCAACCATAGACTGTACCAAAAAAAAAAAAGGTTTCAACCCGGGTGCTTCCCATACATGCATAATAAAGGTCTCTCATGCAACAAACTTCACAATACACATATTGTTACAACGTGTAGCGTAAGTTTAAAAACAATCCACCCTGGCTGAGCCCGAAAAAAATAATCTCAAATTTACCTGGATAGCTGAAATCGACTTCATGCAACAGGTCTCAAGCTGTCACAAAGGACGTGTTGTCGTGACAAGACGCTGACGCTGACGACGTGCGCGCTCTGGCAGAAGCGCGAGACTTGAACTTGAATGAATTCACCTCAGCTGAAGAGATGTGCCGAAAACGTCGTTGTAGCTTCGCAATCCAATGTACACCCCTTTGATTAAAGTAAGCCCATTACAGTTCTTATATTTGACAACAACGACACATATTTTTAAGGTAAGTTGAAAAGTGTTTCTCAAGTTTCACAAGTTTTATAGGCAAGTGCCAATCATAGTCGTCGTCAAGTTCACACAGTATTATAAACGACATGTCTTGAATATGACGAAGGTTTATGCTGTAAGCAATGTAACTTGCTGTAATGTTGATACATGTTGTACATTTGTCATATATATTTGACAGTAGTTACTTATAGTTACGGTACGTGTCAACAGGCGCGAAAGAAATCCGCTCAAAAATCTTTTGGGGCGTGTCAGCAAAATATAGGCCTACGAGAGTGTATAGTTTAATTGCTTTTACTCGGACTTGGACAGTGAAATCATCGTATAGCCCTATGTATTCAATTACAATTGTCACTGTAATACAATTTTATATATATATATATATTAGGGCTGCACAATATTGGAAAAAAAAACACATTGCGATATTTTTTTTCCCAACGATATATATTGCGAGCCATCAATCCAGGCTAAAGTCAATAATTACCATTCCATGATATTAATAATTTCATTAATAAACAAGCTTCATTACAAGTGACAAAAAGGTCACTTAATATTTTATTCCAAAATTAGAACATATTTCTGTAAGAATTCGGTGAACGTTCTACGCAATCCAACGTGGCGGCGCTCTTAACAGATGTTTGTTTGTTCATTAGGCTATAGCCTAATTCCTCAGAATAAGTAAAAAAAATCTTATTCTCTATCGATACTGATGATACTGACTCGCGATCTTCGCAGTAGCGAACACGCCGGAGAGAAATGCACATTTCATACAGTTTTATTTTGTTTTGAATGGTTATTTTTAAAAGTAGAGATTTCTGTAGATAATAGATATATTTAGATAGATAAGCTACGGGTTTCAGTTCATGGATGATAGCTTAAGCTGTTCAGTCGCTGGCGCCTCCGTGTCGTGATTATTTATTGTCTGCTATATTAACTTTTTATTTATTAAATCCAGGAAATTAGATAATGAAACACTGATTCAAATTAAGATACAATTAATACAAAACGAAATTCGTTTTAAAGAAAGGCTTTGTGCTTTCTGTTTGAGGTCTCTGTGAAAGTTTTAAAGCAGTTCTTTTAGTGCCGCATCATAACGGTCGCGTCCGTAATGGAGAATTGTCACGTAACATTGTTTTTTCCTCATAAATGCGAACATGAAAAATAAAAGACAAAAGACGTTTTAAAAAGACAACCATCCACAACTTTATAACACTCCAGGCAAAGTACCTCCTTTTGGTCAACATCCTCCTTTTTGGAGCCGAAATAGTTTCAAATAGCTGATTTTGATTTTTGGTACGAAATCATGCGGTGGATCCTCTTCGTCGCCCATTTTTATCTATAGGATTGAGCAGCGGCACAGCGAACCAATCACAGTGCAGGCACGCGGAACGTGCAAATGTCACCGCAGCAACAAGCCATACAACAAACTCGTGTTTACTGTGTGCCACCCTGGTGCTACCGTTCTTTTAATACACCATGAGTGCTACTACCCTTCACATCGCATGTTCCGGCGATGTGACTATCGCTCATGCGCACATCGCAATGTCGATGTTAAAACAGAATATCGTTCAGCCCTAATATATATATATATATATATATATATATATATATTAGGGATGAGCGAGTACAGCATTATCTGTATCTGTATTAACCATATGAATTATCTGTATCTGTACCCGGAAGTGGGTCGGGTTGTCTTGAAATGGGCGGGGCTTTAACCGGTATGTTATTTTAAGCATGCAATTGATATGGGTTGATCAGAAATTGTTATTTTTATAGATACAGATTTATATTTTTACAGATACAGATAATGCTGTACTTGCTCATCCCTAACAACTACCTTTATTTTTTTTATAAAATACAGCAAGAAAGTGTCAGACACTCAGTGCGTGAAGTCAAAAAAACTGGTTAGAGCCAGCAGAAAAAAAACTCAGATGACCGGCAGAGAGAGGGAGAGAGAGAGAGAGAGAGCGAGAGAGAGAGAGAGAGTGTGTGTGTGTAGCTAATTAATTTGTAATATAGTTTTATACCACTACTTCCTTTATTTTTTTTATGAAATACAGCAAGAAAGTGTCAAACACTCAGTGCGTGGAGTAAAAAAAACTGGTTAGAGCCAGCTGACGGTTTAAAAAAGAAAAAAATCTCAGACAGGCAGAGACGCAACGCGAGTCGCATTCTGCCAAGCACCACGTCTGAACAAACCCCACGTTTACCAGAACTCTACTGGTTAATAAGTAAGTACTACAAACCGAAGTAAAAAACAAACCTGAAGCTGAAGAAACCCTAAACGTTAACGGAAAAGATTTTTATTCAATCCGAGCACAGATATTGACTCGTATTACTCGTATAATACTGGTACTCGGCAAAAGTGCTTTATCCGTACCGGATACTCTTTTCAGCCAAGTATCCGGCTCAACTCATATATATATATCAGGGATGGGCAACTTCGGTCCTGGAGGGCCACTGTCTTACAGAGTTTAGCTCCAAACCTGAAAAAATCACCTGCCTGTAATTTTCTAGTAATCCTGAGGACCTTGATTAGCTTGTTCAGGTGTGTTTGATTAGGGTTGAAGCTAAACTCTGTAGGACAGTGGCCCTCCAGAACCGAAGTTGCCCATCCCTGATATATATATATATATATATATATATATATATATATATATATATATAATTTTATTAAACATTTCAATCTTAATGTAAAATGTTACAATGTGGTTTAAACCTTAAAGGGATAGTTCACTTTGAAATTAAATTTTGGTATGTTTTAGCTTACCTCAAGGACATCCAAGATGTAGGTGTCTTTTTTTCCGCAGTAGTTTCAATTTTGATATTTTTAGGTCAAACCGTTCTTGTCTGTCAGTCATATAATGCAGGTCTATGGTCACTGTCTCAAAGAGCATGCACAGAGTCCAAATTAAAACAATTCCCCATCGTCCAAATTAAACAATTCCCCATCGTAAGTACACATTGATGGCCTAAGACACGAAACGAGCGGTTTGTGTGAGAAAACGAACAGTATTTATATCGTTTTTTAACTCTTGTACACAGCCCCGTCCAAGTGATCTGAGGGCGCTCGCGCATCCTGGTGTGTGACGTGTACGCAGACTGGCGCATAGATATATATACAGTAGAATAGATGCCGCCTTGGCTACGGCATTCGTTCCAATGAACTGCCGTAGCCAAGGCGACATCTAGTGTATATATATCAAATATATATCTTATCCTTGAGGTAAGCTAAAACATACCAAAATTTAATTTCAAAGTGAACTATCCCTTTAAATACACCAGAAACTTCAGAACTATACTTCTGTCCTTTTTGCTATGTCCTCCCTAACTTGAGGGATGAGATGAGATGTCATGTTGTAATGAGATGTCATGTTGTAATACAAATTTGGAAAAGAATGAATGAATGAGGCATTAATATACCATACATGTCTTTCTGTTAAACTACCTGTACGCTTAGTTGCCTTGTTCAGATTTGTCACATCAGAAATAAGCATTTAAAGTAGCCTCCAGAAGTATTTGGACTCTGTTTTTTTCTGCTGCAACAGTTCAGGTGCACAGGTATGTTTCTCAATCATCCCTGGCTTCATTCAAATTAATAGAATGATTAAATTATTCAAAGCTTGAAAATTTTTTTTTTTTTTTTTTTTTTTTTTTTAAGGAATTATACCCATGCCAAAAATGTGGTGAAAAAAAGAGAAGTAAGAAACCCGAGGAAGGAAATCAATTGGTGACGACAACATTCAGTACAGAGATGAAGATTATTATAATGACGACAGTAAGAAGAATGAGGGTGAGTATTATAGTAGTTATAGCATTTAATCTGACAGTGAAGTCACATAATTATTGTTCCTCTCCATCTCTGACAAGATCATAAGTCTGTCGAGAGCAAGAACAAACAAGAGTTTGTTCTGATCAAGTCTCTCGCTCCTTCACTATTCACTACCTCAGTGGGGCAAATGTTTAATGATGATCAGAAGATACTGAGAAAGCAAATATAAAGAAGAGGAGAAGAGACAACGCAGGCAAGTGACGGGAAAAACAGCGACACAGAGAAGTAAAGTAAGTAAAGATGATGACAGCGCTATACATACTTCATTGCAATCCTAGCAATGGCCTAGCCACCACAAGGCACATACAACTTCAAACATTATTAGCAACTCCATGGTTTTATGACACGACACGCTTAAAAAAAAAAAAAAAAAAAAAACGATAATGTCATTGTAATTCAAGGTATATTCAATAAAATATGCCATTTCATTTTTGCCCATTTGGCCATCTGAAATGTTCACAAACACAGTGCTATACAAAATTACTCTTTTGAATGATAGTCCAAAAAAAGAAAGAAAAAAAGAAGTAAAACTTAGAAAATCTGTCATACTGCCTGAGCTGCTATCATTGTCATGGTGTCTGTAGCAGTCTGTTCAATCTACAGTAATCCAAGTGACAAATTGAAATGGCCACTGTCCAAATCTGACCTATGGCTTCTTCCTCTCCCCTGTCTATGTCTTGACAGAATGCTCTTCCAGCAGCTCAAGTCAAAAGTGAATGAATCCGCAGTCTTGATTCTTAACTTTTTTTTTCTTACCTTTTCTAAATAGTTTTGCTAAGAAAACTTTTGGTTTGCTGAGACACTATTAGGAAAGCAGAAGTATGTAATTGATGATGCTGCAATGATTGCGGTGGCTTTTTGAAAAGTTTGCCTAAGCATATGGAGTTTTTCCACTGTGCATATGGTCAATAGCTCTGTTATTGAAGAACAGCTTTCTAAAGAGGAATTAAGCATCAACATGCTTAAAGAGTAGCTATTTTTGTTGGCTGCAGTGAATGGTCATGTCTTATTTATTTTAGTTTAAAGTTAAAATAATAGTCTCCAACTTTCATGGACTTGCAATATTTATCAAATATTTTGTTGTGATATCATTTCGGACCATATTGTGTGGCATTGCTTTAATCTGGCTATAATGTAGCCAGATTTACAGTAATAGAGAAAAAGTGAAACGCATAGATATAAAGGAGATAAAGGAGCAAATAAAAACCATGATAGACTCATTTGGCCTTCATTGCCCCCTTCTGGTGTCCAAGGTACAGATACCTTCACATATATTTTCAGTGCCCAAAGGGACAAGATTTCACAATCATCTTTCTCAACCAAAAGGCTGAATTTATTTCTGCTCAGACAACCTCATCGTTCATTAGTGCTACTTGGCAGTTGCTATAATGAATAAAGTGTCCTGTCAGGTGCTAAAACATAATAGCAGACAAAATGATTCTAAGAGGAAAAGTTCTGCATATCATTTCATACACATGCAACAGTATATGGGATGTTTCCAAAGGACCTGGGTATTTATCATCTAGAGCACAGGTGTCAAACTCAGTTCCTGGAGGGCCACAGCCCTACATAGCTTAGTTCCAACCCTGCTTCAACACACACACACACACACACACACACACACACACCTGCAGTTTTCAAATAAGCCTGAAGGACATGATTAGCTGATCAGGTGTGTTTAATTAGGGTTGAAGCTAAACTCTGCAGGGCTGTGGCCCTCCAGGAACTGAGTTTGACACCCCTGATCTAGAGTGTATATGCAGTACAAGGCTTTTTTTCCTCCTTTTTTGAGAAAATTTGTTGTAAGATGAATCAGAATGCTCACTATTCTAATAATTCAACTTATGTTCAAGTTATGCTGTATTTGTTCTTTTTTTTCTTTTACGCCAGAACTATCCTTACATTAGGGATGTGTAACTAATCTTATTCTTGATCCAGTATCAAGTACTATCAAGGCCATTATCCCTGTTGTCGATACCAATATTGATACTAAGGGTGTATTCACACCTGCCTCGTTTGGTTCGATTGAATCGAACTCTAGTTCGTTTCCCCCCTTGGTGCGGACCTTTTGGGCAGGTGTGAATACAGCAATCGAACTCGGGTGCGGACCAAACAATCGAACCGAGACCCAGCTGAAGAGGTGGTCTCGGTACGGTTCCAAACGAACTCTGGTACGGTTCGTTTACGGTGTGAACATGAACCGACCCAATTGCAGAAAACTGCGCCTTTTATTTGACTGCTCTTATGAGGATACGGACATTTTGGCATAATGGTGTCTAAAGCGAGCGAGCGAGCAAGAGCGCGCGCACGGCAGAGAGAGAGGGAGCGAGAGACCTTGCGTGCGTGTGCCAGCTAGTGTGCCTCACGAAGCGCATGTAAGGAATCAAGCAATCAATTGTCGGTGCGGGCGGGCTTTTATCTATACCATATAGTTTCTTCATATTGCGTTTGTAGAGAATAACACCAAATCAGTAAAATAACAAATATTACATTACAAAATATCTCCATGCTGAGCCTGTTTGTGCACTTCCTGCTTTTCCCTGCTTGAGAATTCCTGTCCAATGAATGGACGACCTTAGCACACGTGTGGTTTTGTTTACACATTTTGGTTCACTTGTAAAAAGAGCAGTGTGAAAGCGAACCGTACCAAACAAAAAAAATCAACATCCGATTTGGTCCGGACCAAAGCAAGCGAACTATCGGACTTTCCTGTTGTGAATACACCCTTAATAACCTCTACTAAGTACATTTGTTTCTACAATTTCTGTGGATCTGTAATTATAGTCATTTAGCAGTATATTTTAAAGCAGTTGGAGAGATTATTTTTCGAGGTATAATATAAATAGCTACATTGAATTAACTACTTTATATGATCACTATTTTAAACAAAATTGCGATATTATAAATCTGAAAATGCCAGCCATTCTAAAAGTAATTGTTTTATATATTTATTTTATTTGTAATTTTAGGAGAGTTCTTAACGGTGTGAAGTACACTTGATTTTACTGGAGGCTTCAGTGTGTTCTAATGTAGAGTGATCAGTCATTTTTTATTGCTGGAATATTGTGCTGCAACCGAGTGTTTTTTGATTGTAGTGTCCAGGTTATGTACTTGCGGGGTTGCTGCCATTGAGATTAATGGGAATCCTAACAGCTTTCTCCAGATATTTAGAAAAATTAAATATCTTTTTTTTTTTTAATCAAACGTTTATTTGTTACATCTTTAGCTACTAGTTCACTGCTACCTTCAGTGTGTTCATTAAAACGTTTTGCAGAATTTTCTAGTTGTACCACATCTTAATTTATCCAAATTGAACCATGTCCCATCAAATTTGTAATTAAAACGCTAAACAAAGCGAGTCGGCCATCTCTCTTTTCGCCCTAAGGCTGTCTCATCTGAGTTTCCATGCCTTTAAATGTCAATGCAAGAGAACTCCTTTAAAAATTGAAAAAGTCCATTATCAGTGACATTTCAACATGTGTGTGCAACACATTCAGAATAGATGAGTCTGTCTAACTATATGCAAACCTCCACAGATCTCTTGTGTGTAATTGGATTTTTCTTGTTTTTTTTTTTCTTCTTCTAACATTACTGTAACCCATATGTCTGGTGTCATATCCATAGTCACAATTCTGCCTTGATTGTGGGCACCAGGATGATTCATGAAAGATCAGAAAGTCCTCATTCTTTTTATGCATTTTAGTTTTGTGTAAATGTCATTGTGGACTGGGTGGAAAGGGGTCATCTACCATTATGTTGAATGTGAATCCTCCTTCATACACTGTACCAGTTTTAATAGCAAGAACTAATATGTAAGTTGAGTGGAAAGAATAGCAAGTCAAATGCATCTTAAGCATTTTTCTTTTTAAATTAGCAGGAATCCATGGTGTTTAATTGTCGTGAGAAAAGCACATGAAAGTCCTGGCAGAAAGCGATGCGTAAGGATGTAGTGTAACGACGTCCAGTTCCAGGAATGCACTAATAATGTGTTGGTAGTACCAGTTTGCAACAATTATTAGTTAACACTAAATTGTCAACACTTATTCGTTGTTACACTACATTCTTATGCATCTCTTTCTGCCAGGACTTTTACAGGCTTTTCCCAAATCACGGAAGTGACCTCGACGTCCAAGTTAGCGGTAGAAAAGCCATCAGGCAAGTGTTATTTAAATAAACTGCTGTTGTACTTACAAACTTTCCAATGCCTCGTTTTATGAGTACAGAACCTATTTGTACTACTGTAGAAGTTTGGTACCATTCCGGGCATTATTAGTGGGGTAATTTACGAGATACAACCTTGGATCCACTAAGCCTTTAGGCTGATATCTCTAAATAAGCTCTAACTTTAATAATGTTCGACTAAGGGAAAAAAGGCTTCTGGGGGGGGTGTTTGGCTCGAGGTCATAGTGCAAAGGACCCTAGGTTGATTTTACGCCGAACCATCCCTTTAAATATATCCTCGACTTTTGATCGACAACTGTTCTATAATACTGCCAAATTACCTTCTGTCTTCACTGGTTAAGACCCAGTCAATTAGTACATCTCTTTCTGTAAACCTTATAGTAATGCACAGCATAGATAACATAGCTTTGAATCTTGTAATGTATTCCTTTATAATCCCCATTCATCATATCAAGACTGATGTGCCTGTAATACGTTGTCAGAAGCTTTTTGAACTAGGATATGAAACCTTTATCTACTTCAGGGTTTTGATCGACTCCATTTAAATGGAAACTTCAGGCAAACATACAAGCATGCTGTCTGATTAAGATGACTGGCAGCCAATTACTGAAAAAATGCAGAATCTATATGTTTGCTCTGAAAATGACAGAATACAAGCTACATGTTATGAAAGGGGAGCCAAATGGAGCCATTTACCCAGTCCTACCTCTACTTTCTGTCATTCTGACATGACTTTTTTCATATAACCCAGTATCTGATCCTGAAGGTTATTACAAGAATTTTAAACACTTTGCTGGTTGTGTATCATTCAGCCTCGTTCAGAGGCAGACTCAGTCAAGATTCTCTCCAGGGACACTTGAGATGAGATACAAACACAAGTGACAAGCCTGAGCTTAGCAACTGTATAGCACAGTGTTTGATAAATGGATAAAACAAGCACATCTGAAATCACTCAGACAAGATCCTCCAAGGAATATCACAGATCTGTTAATTCTAGTTTTGGTAAATAAAATTCACCCACATCTTGATTTTTTTTATTTATTTTTTGTGGGAGGGCAGCAGTGTCTTGTGAGGAAAGCGCAGAGGTCAAAAGTCACATCTTTGCAACAACAACAACGTGAGTAAAACTCTGTAGGATGCTTCAATATGCATGTTTTAAGCCTCTTGTCCTTTGACTGATGGATCTCTATTTCATGAGTGGATTTCATTTCCCCCCACATTTTAACAAAACAATCTAAAAGCATTGTTCATGTTTAACATGGCACAGTGTGACTTCATATCAGAGAGAGTTTACACAAACACTCTGATGTGCTGTTTTGGGGAGGTCTTTTGAAATTGTATGTCTCCTTGAAGCCTACCCTTGTGTGACCGTACTACCACAAATTGATTTCCAGTGAATCCCACAGACGAATCACTGGCCTGTTCCTGCTTCACCTTCCTAACCTTGTTTCAATCATACTTTTGAGAAAAGCTTTCACTATTGTGCAGAGTGCTTGCAAGACAGTGTTGTATTGAAATTCTCCTGCACAGTTTTCTGCAGTTAATTCACTTTTCAATTTAATTCACAATTGATTAACACACAGACTTTATTTAAAACCTTGTGTAGATCATTTTACTTGCACAAGAAAGGGATCTTTTATTAATTGCATACCACTTATAACACCTTATCAAGTTTAGAGGAACACCCTGGTAACCGCCTACTGCATCCTAACTTTTTGGTGGTGAAATCTACTCAACACTTGAATTGTTTATAGAAAATGTTCCTTAAATGTAGCTCAACTGATAGAGTAAAAGCTATGTGAATGGGGTCCAATTGCCAGGATCATGAATGTAAATGAAAAAATGTAGTTTAAAATAAATTTTAGGACAACTGAGTAATTGCATAATACAAAAAACCTGTTGATTGAAGTTCATACGATTAATATTTTGGTGTACCTTCATAACTCCTCCCCACCAAACTTCTTTCTAACAAGTGTGTTCTGTCCAGCTAGGTGTGAAATATGCCGGAGACTGAAGAAGAATTTAAAGAAGGGCATTTGAGCAGCTTTTCCTCATTAGAGGATGCACCGCATGGTGAAAAGAGGCCTGTAGCAGCGCCACTTCCTCTTGTTTATCCTTTTACCCGGCACTCTGACAGAGCGCTTGGCATGCCCTGTTTGTATGTGGAAGAAAGATTAGGTCCCTTTCTTGCCTTGTCCTCAGCTCCTGTGGTTGCTTTCCGAATGTAGTGGAGAATTTAGAGCACAAACTGCATCTCCTCTTGAATATAAATTGCTATTCTCTGAATTTTTAAAGGAAGGAGAAAGAGATAAATAAATCTAATTTTCTGTCCCTGCAGAGTTTCCTCTGCTCAGCTCCATTTGTGTTTTTCCCCCCTGGCCTAACCTTGGCACCGAGGAAATTCAGATAGAGCTCCCCTTGATGCATTGGTGTAGTTCACCCTAAAATGAAAACTCTGTAATTTACTCAACCTTCCTCATCTTGTTCCAAACCTGTATGATTTAGTTTCTTCTGTAGAACACAGATTAAATATGTCTCTCATTGCCAATATAGTGTTGTTTTGGACCCCATTTACTTTCATTATGTGGACAAAAACAGTCTTTAAATTGTGTCAATGGGTGTAATCTTAGTTGTTACTATTTTTATCAAACAAGTTGATAGCTAAATATAAACTCTCTGGACTTTTCCTTAGCTACTGAAGATCCTCAACAATTAGTGTTTTAAAACTTACAAAGGAACTGTGTCAACAAGGCCCCATTCATTTTACATCTCTACATTCATATCTATGCCTATAATCTCTGTTACTGCAGCCCTAATTGCTTATGTCTCACTCAGCACATAATAGCACTTCCCTGGAGAGAGTCCGTGGCTTTCAATACACCACGCCTCTTAGGTTTAGTTCTATAAGCACTCGGTTATATAAATTCTCTTACTTTATTATTAACCAAAGGTTGAAACAGGCCAAATGTAAACAGGTCAGTATGTGAAAATATGAGGTCTGCTCTGAGTGATTTAGAGGCTGACTATCTGACCACAGAGCCGGAAGAATGAAGAACCTGAAAAGTGCTTAAAATAAGTGTCATCATTGAGAATTAGAGAAGTCATTATGAGTTGTGTTTGTGCATATTAAATGTAAAGTTTTAAAATACAATGTGTTTATTCATTTTGAAAGGGACATTTTGAACACATCAACTCAAACAGCATTTTTTGCTACAGACGCTATTAAAACATCTTAACACTCCCATTGCAAGTCGGTAGAAAGGTTAGGATCTCAAAGCTTATCTAATTGCGTGGTCTTTAACTTGTACAACAAAGCTTGAAAAAAATGGTGCAATAAATTATTGCGACATTCACAGTGTTGGTTTGTTTTATATTATATTTTTAAATGATTTCAAAGTTATTTGATATAACGGCCTGACCTAGATTAAACTTATTGAATGCTAGAAACCCTTGTGAGTGTTTCAAGAAAAAAATCAAATGAATTCTGCAAACCCATTCAGTGAGCAAACATGACAATTGCTGCATATTTTAGATAATGGTGTGGGAGTGTCTAATAAATGTCAGGAATGTGCGTTTGAGTGGGTGGGTGCATATGTATTATTCAGTAACTGCATTGGCATAGTTTATACTATAAATGCCTTGCATACTCTGTTTTGATTGGCTGTCTTCTTTCCTCTGAGAATGTTGATATCTGGCTCTGATAAAAGCCCAGTCAGTTTTTTTTCTTAAAAAGGTTGCTGCTAGGTCACGCCTGATTAGTAGTCCTCAAGCACAGCTCCACAAGAAGTGTTAAAAGCAGCGTTTATGCCAGAGTGAGCAGTATTTTTTTCCTCCATAACTGTCAAGGCTAGGCTTTTAATTGATCCAGTGGTGTTCCCCACCTCCTAGACTACTGAAGACTCTGAAGACAGGATTTCTATTTAAGTGAAAGTAATTTCCTAAGCCATATCATTCAGTATGTCTTCCTCTGGCTCCTCTATTATTTTCGTATATCCAAGCCTTTGCTTAGGTGAGAGGTAACTCACAAACTGATAATGAACTAGACCTTAAAAAGGGAAGATCGTTGAAGGATAAATAGTTTTAATTTTGCTCTCCACACCCTAACTGGAAGCTAAAACGTGAAATAATTCAGGCAGATGGATGATCGAGATGATTCCAGAATGGTTCATCTTTGATTAAGCTTATGGTTGGTGAAATTTTTATTAGGGATGTCCCGATACCACTTTTTCACTTCCGATACCGATACCGATGCCGCAGCTTTGGCTATTTGCCGATACCGATATCAATCCGATATTTTTATTTTATTCTTGAACTAATACTAATAATAATAAAATATAATGGAAGCACTTTGCTCAATTAGCCACATAAAAACTCACTAAAATGGAGAACAAATACTTCTCCAGTATATAGTCCACAACAACAGCTGATAATGAAAGACTGCCAGCCTTTATTCAAAAGACCTTGAGATATGTTTGGTAACCTGAATGCATTTAAAATTAATTTGCTATATTTCAGATCAATATATTTGTTTCCTTAAAATTTTAATCAACTTTAACTTTATTCTCATCTGAATTATAAATAATTTATTTCTGTATAAAATAATACTAGCCTACTTTTAAAAACACATTTGATTTTCTTTTTTATTCAATGTAGAATGTGTAACTTAAAAATAAACAGATTAGTGCTCTGTTTTAGGACAAGAAATGAAAACCAATGCAATGATGAATGTCCAAAAGATGAGATCATTTTTGCTTTTAAACAGCTTGTGTGTGTGTGTGTGCGTGTGATTTTGGTTGGGTGACAGTTACAGTTTGACAAGAGTTTACAGTTTGACAAAAGCACAATGTTGTGTTTTACACAAATATAAGTAGGCTAAACACTTTTTGCAGTTTTAATGATGTCCTGTATGAAAATGACGGAGTATGTTTTTATGTTTCCACTGTTCGATCGCGCCCGTGCCTCTCTCTCTCTGACAAACACACACACTCCAGCATTGCAATCTTGACATCGCAGCCTGTTCATTTTGCTGCATTCACACCAAACCAAACGCGAATAGAGCGTCAAATTTGCGTCTATCGCGTCTAGTTCGATGCTTGAACAGTTTGAATCCATTCGCGCGTCCAAAGCGAATAGGACGCGCCGCGCGCGTATAATGATAAAGTGAGCGTTTGAAGCGATGTAGACGCGCGTTCAGAGCTAAGGCGGGCTACAGATTAGGTGTCCCTAAAGAACCCGCATATTATGCGCGTATCTAACAGTAACGTTAGTTCCGTATTACATTAATTAATGTGCACGCGAGATTTATTTATTTTTATACCGTGTATTCTCTGTGTAAATCCATGCACCGAACGTACGTTCAGTACGAATACGTACCGTTCCACCCCTAATGGGTATCGGATCATAGGTATCGGATAATTTTTTTTCTCCCCTCCGATATCCGATCTAGCATTTTGGGCCAGTATCGGCACGATACCGATGCCGTGGATCGGATCGGGACATCCCTAATTTTTATATTGATTTTGGCAATTTATGTATTGTATTCCTGTTAGTATATATGCTGAATGTATTACATTACATATTGCATGTACTAAAATTCATCAGTTAATCCCATACCTTTTGCTACAGACATGAAAAATAATGTGGCCCATTGAGGAAATGGTGAGCTATTATTTTTCTAAATCTGATTCAAGATTTTGACCTGGCGGGCAATAAAATAGCACATCGATCCTTAGACTAACACCTAGGCTACGTTCACACTGTCAGTCCATATCTGATTATTTGTGCATCTGATTGGAATCTGATCTAAAATGATTGATGTCCACATTGTGAAGCGCAAATGTTCAGATCCTATTTGTGTGTCCATGCAGCTCTTGGTAGGAATACGCCAAAAACAACAACCGCAACATGGAGGGGTTTGCAATAGAGATGATGTCTTATTTAAATTTTACAACATGGAAAGGTGTAGCTGCGCACTGGTCTATGCGTGTTCTGAGGCAGCAGCAGAACCGTTGGAGGCTGGTAGGGCTGTGCAATTAATTGAATTTCGATTTCGATTTCGATTTTGGCTCCCAACGATTACCAAAATAGTACAATCGAGTAAAAACGATTATTTTTCCATATTCTGTTTTGAAAGAACGCTCTAATTTTGTCTTGTGTTCTGAATGACGCGCGCACGCACACATCCGCCCCTCCCGATGCCATAAACTCTATCAGCTCGAATGTTTAAACTGATAAGACTTAAAAAGAAGTGAAAATGATCAACTTTAGTTACGATGCAATGCTGGCCCGATTGTGCAACTGACAATTCCGTCATGTCCCAACTCCTGAACGCGAGAGTGTAGTTTCGACGCTTGCTTTGTCCAACACATTCAGAGAGACAGAGAGAGAGAAGACGCAGCACTGAACACTCACGCAGTTTGTGAAATTGCGTCTTGGAGAAAGTTTTAAAATGATTGATTTAATTTTATAATCTGTGTGGATTCATTTAGGATACTCATACAAACTACAGGCTAAAGTGAGTCAATGTTTGCGGGGGAATTTCCCGCATCATAAGTGGTAGACCTGCGGAAATTATTAAAATACTCATTGAAGTATTATCTGTTATATTATTTATTTTAATAGTTCAAAAAGTACAATAAATGTTAAAATTTCTATTTTTTTAAGAATTGTTGAAAGGTGTCTTTGGTAACACTTTACAATAAGGTTCATTAATTATTAGTTAACTACCTTAGTTAACATTAACTAATAATGAACAATACTTCTACAGCATTTATTAATCTTAGTTAATATTCATTTCACCATTTACTAATACGTTATTAAAATGAAAGGTTGTATTTGTTAACATTAATTAATGCACTGTGAACTAACATGAACAAACAATGAACAGCTGTATTTTTATTAACTAACATTAACAAAGATTAATAAATACTGTAACAAATGTATTTCTCATTGTTAGTTCATGTTAGTTAATACATTAACTAATGTTAACTAATTAACATTATTGTAAAGTGTTACCATGTCTTTTTAATAAATGCAACACGTTCCCAAAGTCATGTGAAATAATCGTGTTACATAATCGTGATTTCAATACTGAACAAAATAATCGTGATTATGATTTTTTCCATAATCGAGCAGCCCTAGAGGCTGGTATTTCAAAATATGTTTACGTTATATTGTCATTTTTCAGCAGAGAATTTCAGCATGTTTCCTATAACAACGTCTGACATTTGCGTTTTACGTGGCGCGAGGAAGTCACATAAACCACGTGAGGTGAGGAACGAATTTCCAGAAATGCTATTTGAATAGAATTTCAAATCACATATGAATGTAGCTTGAAACGGATTTGTAAAAATCGCATTTCATGTGATATGTTGCCATTCACACCAGCTAAATCCGATCGGATTTCAATCGGATATGCACAAAAATCGGATTTGGACCGACAGTCTTCAACATAGCCTTAGAAACCGCTTAGAACAAAGCTGCATTGTGATGAGTTTTGCATGGGCAAGCACTTTTTCCCCTTTTTTGTAGGAATTATGATGGCATGTTGCAGTTTGGTAAATCTCTGAAGAAAAGTGCTGGTCAAGATACACTTGCCAAATTTATTCTTTACATGACACTGTACTGTGGTATGTGTTGAGTAGGCACGTAGCGTCACTGTAACCAAATGCATTGGTTTAATGATTTAGAGGCTGTTTTCAGGGCATTTTTGTCTGGCACTTTGTTGTTCTGTTCAGACCCTCAAGACTCCAGACTGTCTCAAAAGCCCAAACACTGTCCCTGCCTGGCCTGAGTGCTTACTTTATCTTCCTGTCATGATGCAAACCAACTACCTACAAACCACCCAGCATTTCTTCTCAGGAATTCCTATATGCATCGTTCCTACGCAGTCCGCGTCTTCGCAATGTACTCCATTCCCTTCAACATGCATTTAGCATTCCTTGCATGTTACTTCAGCTATTATAGAATTTGTCGTCTGTCCAAACGTGTGCTTCGTTTTGGTCAGAAACACGGAATCCCCAAAGTCTCCAGGAAGCCTGCGTAATGCGTAACATTTACAAATAACCCCACGTCTCAGCAGAAATGCTGTTGCGTGAACAGCATCCGTAATAGAGCTACATAAATATTCTCCAAAACGTTGCTCCTCGCTAGTACTGATGAATAATGGATCCTATAGGCACGATTCTGTCAGTTTCCACTTCTTTGGCACAGGGTTGAGGATGGACAGATGTGTGTGTGTCAAATTAGATGTATAAATTTAAACTAAAAACCACACAGATCCCAGAACCCAGCAGAAAAGCACTAAATGCACATGGTTGTGCTGAAGAAATGAAGAGCCTTTGAATATTTTTCTCTGTAATATAGTGTGTATTATAATTCAGTGATGACAGACTCATTTTCAATTACATAAATTGGTCAGGCTGAGTTATCCTCTCTTATTGTTGTTGTAAGCTGTAATGGCTCTTGTTGTGCTTCTCCTAATATGCTCATGAAGTAAACTAACGTATTTCCTTCAGTGCTGTACAGCTTGCATAAATCATTGTTATTATCCTTGGCCGAAAGCCCTAAGAACCTGTGCTGTAGCGTGTTAAATTCATCTGCATAATACAACGTCTTATATGAGAATTTGTGGAGCCATGAGAGCACTTCAGCATTTGTCTTATGCTTACATATTGGCTCTGTAATCTTATAAGGTTGAAGGCTTATTTGATAGTGCAAACTGGTGGGGGTGACAATCAATAATGCAATTTTCAGTAAAAAAGAGCAAAGCAAGAAATTTGTGTCATGGCCTCTTGCAGCAGAAAGCATGTGGAGGTGTGCATAAATCTGCAATAAGACAGAGAGACAGAGTTCCTGCATTAAAGGGCAGCCTGCCACATTTATACATCCCTGTCCACACATTAATTATTTGAATACCTCACACGGTCACGTGCAAGTGAGGAGAGGTGAGGCGAGGTGGATAAATAACAGCTGTTGTAACTTTTTTTTAACAAAAACAAAATAGCCAATCCAACATGAAAACAATCCACTGAAGAAAACTAAACATAACCCTTACAACACATCCTTAGTGCTTCTTAATAACACCGTTTTGATCATATTAAATGTAGACCTCAAAATACACTTGAACCTTCCAGACACATTCATGTGTGAAATTCATATAAATAAATAAGTAAAAAATGAAATGGGGCGAAAGAGCAACTTACCTGCTTCTTACTTAAGTCACAAAAAGTGATAAGTGAAAATTAACAGCTAAAATAAGAGGAGAAAAATTAAGTGCTGCAAACCGCAATCCCAGGCTTCTCCCTGCACACACACACACACCCTTGTAAAGGGCTCGCGTTGCCATGGCAATATGGCCTGTACGGAACCAGTAAAGATTCTGTTTCTCTAAAGCTCTTCCCTAGAGTCTTGCTGAATCCATCAAACTTGTAGTCGAAGGAAATTAAGTGTGTACCATCGTGTTCTGTTGTTTCTTGCCTTGCTTTCTTCTAATGTTGTAGAAGTCTCATCAGTTCAGAAGCATGCCAATGCATTGCAGGCATCTATGATGTCCATAAAAAAGAAATTCTCTTTGTAGTTACTTATTTTGCTAGAATTGTACATTTTTAAGATGCTCCTGCTAGGCTATTATGGATTAGAATGTTTTGTATACTCTATGTACAGTTAAATTGAAGAGAACTTCTTAGACAAACTGGTTTGATGCTGTCTTGTTCTTGTCTCAAACACTGCGCTGGTGAAAAGGTTACGCATATTGTCATTTTCTGAGTGACTCATACCTGTAAAATTTCTTTAGAGACTCTTCTAACTGTCTCATTCTCAGTCTCGCTCTCTTTGCTCCCTGGTGTTAGGATCTGGGCCTGTGGTTTTCTGCCTAGCAGGGTGACATTTAATAGATGTCTCTCATCAGAATGTTAAAGGAGCCCTGCAGCCTCAGCATGCCTGACAGATTCTCTCTCTGTGTGTGTGTGTGTGTGTGTGTGTGTGTGTGTGTGTGTGTGTGTGTGTGTGTGTGTGTGTGTGTGTGTGTGTCTGTCTCTCTCTCTCTCTCTCTGTGTGTGTGTGTGTGTGTGTGTGTGTGTGTGAGAGAGAGAGAAAGAGAGAGATTGAGAAAGTGGATATGGTAGAGATGTGGCAGTCCTTCATTTAGCCTGACACATTTTCCTGATCTCCAAAAAGTCCTGAATGGGTAAATGAGTCTAGATGAGGATTAGTATAAAGACTGACAAGCATAATATAAGTGCTTATAAAGACAGAGCAGTGCTCATTGATGTTGAAGATGATACAAAGTAATCACATAAAGTTGTACTCTCTGTCATTTACAGATGCAGTAGTTTGTCAAGAACAAACATGTCTTGGACAATCAAGCATAAAATACCATGACCTTAATAGCAGCAAAGAATGCAAAGATTAGGGATTTTTACAGCCGATTTCTTGTCATTTTCTTGTCTTGAATCTTTATCATCTTAATTATTATTTTTAAGGAGCTCTCTATGCTCACAATGGGAATTAACCAAATTAAAGTAATGCCATTGCTGTCTAGATTTTTGACACATTTTCAGAATAACAACAAATAAGTCTGGTTAGACTAACACAAACCCAAACTAGATTAAACCCAGTTGGTCGTTCCTATTATGATCAGCTGCACTGGATGGACCCTCATTTCGACACACATTCACTTGACTAGCAGCCGATCCAATGTTTGCAGAGCAACTCCAGCCACTTTAATTTCCCTATTCACCTGATGTAATTTTATTTACAAATATGTGAATTGATTAAATTGCTTTGGATGTTAAAATGTGTTCTCAAAATCAAGAGTATGTTTGTTTTGTAGGCTGGTTATGTAACAGTCAATCAGTAGCTATGTTTGCATCCAAAATTGCGAATTTAACTCTGCGCAAAATTGGATTTCCAATTTCTGTGTGTTCAAGAGAACAAAATCGTCACTTCCTGGGAAATTGATGCAAAATATCTGTAATAAAAGTGGAAGTTGATGCATTTGGGGAAGTCACTGTGGCTGCTTTTTCCTCCATCATAAATACCTTGCCTCAGAGCACTCAGACGAAACGCAATAAACACTGTCATGTTATCTTGCGTGCCGATGCCTGGTGTTTGCGAACGCAATCGTGCGAGACGGTTCTAGGAGGTCATTATACCAAATAATTTTGATGATAGACTTTGTTTCTTGCATTTTCGAATAACTAAAACAACATTTGAGATGCTGTGCAAAGAAATTAGTCGGCTGGTTAGTCCAGGTCCATCACATTCTCTGTTGAGGCAAAGTCACATGTTTTTTTTTTTTTTTTTTGTTTGTTTGTTTGTTTTTCGCATATCAAGGGATTTATTCTGTAAATGTGTTTCCATCGTAGTCTTATCGGATAAATCGCATTTTTTTTTTTTTTATGCACATTTTTTTAAAATTTATGTGCATACTTTGTTTTTCCTTTCAGCATTTCCATCCCATGCATAATGGAAACATGGCTAGTGACTTTGTTGTTCAGCTCTCAAAAGCTCCCTTTAGTGGAAACACTGGCTGGTTCTGAGAGTTTCATGTGTGTCCAGCTGTCTACCAGCATCATTTCACACAACATTTACTTGTACAGGTAGAAAAGCTTGTTCATGGCATGAGTTGTCCCACTAGATGAGGGTGAAAATCTATTAACCCAGCTCGGCTGCTGAGTCAGTTTTCCACTCTGTGTTGGGACATACAAAGAAGAAAACATGATGATTTAGCCCTAGTCTTCCTTTATGAACTTGCTTATTCCATAAAGCAATAATTTGTTCTGTTATAAATCCACTGTGTGCAGTGTTAATGGTCATTTGTCAGCTTCGACTTGCCATGCATATGAATATTGATTGTGTTGGGTCTTGGACCATTCCGTTTTTTGGACTTTAACAAAGTTAACCCTCTGGGTTCTGAGCAGAAATTTGTGAACAAAAGCTTTATTGATGACGCGCATCCCATTTGTTTTCTTTATTTTGCAAAAAGTTGCAAAATAAAAGATTTTGTTTTTATTTTGAGAGTACACAAATAAAATGATGTATAACACTTATCTGTATGACTAAAATTCACTGAGTCTCTTTCGCACTGATAAGAAAAAAAGCGAGGTGTGCGAGCTGGCGCCTAACTTTTAGCATATTGTTCAGGGTCCATTTCTTTTGAGAGTAACTCCGTAATTAGAACTAACAATTCTGCAACTCACAACTGACAAGTAGATAATTCAGAGATATTTTCAGCCAATTAATAGATTTTGTGTATGACACAGCAAAAGTATCAAACCACATTGTTTATATTGTGTTCATGTTTATTGTATAATGAGGAATTTCAGCCTCTTAGTAACATCACAATCCTGTAAAACTATCATATATGGTTTAATTAATGTTGTATAATTATATGTGATCATTAGAGTTTTGTTAAACACTAAATCTGTGGACTTCTCTCGAACCATTAAGCCCTAAAAATTTTTTTTTTTTATGTTTTAGAAATTGATTTAATTTGACTTTTATTGATTCTGACAAAGAAAGTGGCTGTAGCAATTTTCATTTTTGATTCGACAAGCCTCTGGATGCCATCTGAGAGCTTGAGAGTTTGTAGCAACAAGGAACTGAACTTTACAACTTTTACATATGCAAAATATTTTTGGAATAGATTTGGATGTTTTAATATACAAGTTGTATAATATATACTGTATAACTTGTAATTTTTAAAATTATTATTTTGGCAAACTCATTTTGAAAAGCACCTTAACTAACTTATATTGCACTTTTTAAAATAAAGCATTGTTTTTTAATTCATTGAAAGTTGCTCCTCAACTGCTTAAAAAAACTAAGGGGACTGACCTGCAAGATGCTAATGAGATACATCTTGAAGGTTATGGTACTGTGCTGTGTTATGACTATTCAAATATGCTTTAAGTCCAACCCATTTTAATTGTTCACAATTTACATGATTATTCTGAACCCACTGATTATGTATTTCAGACTGTGAACCACAATTTGCACTAAATATGATAATTAACATAATTGTAGGGGAATAATTGGGCAATTCTTAATGCTTGCTTGCCATAATGTTATCATAATAATATCCCTTCTGCTTCAGTGGTTCTTTTTAGAAAAGGTCTTCTTGTCTTGTTTCTTGGTTACAGTATGAAATCTTTTAACTATTTCTTCTTTTTTTTGGAGATGACATAATTGGGTCATTGACAAAGGAGATATAGGTGAGAGTGAAACAGAAGCAGACTCTGTTATTGTGAGTTTGGGTTAGCTTATGTAAAAGAGTAGTTTACCCAGAAATAAAATATTTCCATCTACTCACATTCATGCGGATCCAAACCTATGATATTTTCTTTCTGCTTTAGAACACAAAGGAGCAGAAAGGATATGTACTGAAAATGTCGAGCTCCAAAGTGACTAAAACGTCCAAATGTTAGTCCATACAACCTGTGTATATTCCAACTTCTCTAAAGGCACACAATATGCTTTTGTGAGGATTAGATGAAGATTTAACCCTTTATGGTATGGAGTTGCCATATGGCAACAATTAATTTCTACTCATTTACTTGTTATTCAGAAAGAAATACAATATATTGCACAATGTGAATTAAAAGGGCAGGCCTTAAGTTAGCCAATGATGTGCAGTTTTAAAGTAAAATGACATTTGAATGTCCCTCCATAACTCTCTTTCCCACTGTCACCCTCACACATAAGACACCTGTTGAAGTGCTCCAGAAATTGCTTATTAACCTCATTTGTAAACATCTCTTCTTACCTTTGTAAGTAAATTATATATTTTTATTCACAAATCAACTTTCTCTAACCTATTTTACTGTAAAATGAGAAAATATCAATGTTTCCATATGGCAATGCTGTACCACAGTGGAATTGCAGTAATGTATTTCCCCATTGGGATTTTTTTTTTGGATAGTAGCATCAACAATATGACAATAAACAACAGTTATTTATTTATTTGAAGTGTTTATTGTAGTATAGTTGTATTTATGTTTAAATAATACAATGATTTCTTCTTTTCAGAAAATGAATGCAGCAATATTTTATGGAAAGGCAGGAAGAGTGGAGAGTTCGCTCTTCCATGTGGTGAGAGTGAGGATGATTTAGCCAAATGATAGGGATAGGGATCTGCTTATTTTTGGTTTGCATGAGTTCCAAGTATTTAAATCTACCAATTTCTAATAGAAATGTGCATTTAAGTAGAAAAGAAAAACTACTTTTTTGACCATTTTCTATTGTGGTATAGCATGGCCATATAGCAATATTTCTCTAAGTACCCCCCCAAAAAATATTTTTGACTTGTATGATTGAAGCCATTTCATGTAATTAAAACTTATTTGAAAAAAATATTTCATGGTTAGAAGAACATAATGCATACCATAGAGGGGTAAGTCTCTGAATTCCTGCCTTACCAAGTTTTGAGCAACTTGGTGGGTAGATGACATAATTTGGATGAACTTTCTTTCAAAAGTATGACCTTCCACAACTATTACCAATGAAATGTTCTTTTCCCCACAGAGCTACAAAGCACTTAAAATAATATTTCTGAGATGTGTAGACATGGGTAATGGTTTTCACAGAGCTAGTAGAGAGTCCTTCGTAAGTTTAAACAGTATGACTTGATTGATAATCCTACACTCTAAAACAAAATCTGTAAAAATAGGGCACAATGTACTGTATTAATTTAATGGAATGTTCTGTATTTATTTTTTTAAAGGTGTATTTTTAATTTTGCACGTCATTACATTGGGTTAACTGACATGTCCGCAAAATTACTGGATAATGTCCGGGTAATGAGCTGCCTGTACTTTTTCTGTTATTTTACAGATTTATTTTTTACAGTATAGGGCAAAGGATCGATTTTTATTTATTTATTTATTTTCCTCCAATGTTAATAGTCATTTTTCGGACATAATCACACCTACAGATCAGAATCTCATCCTTCTTATTTTAGTGCACAGATAGACACTAGTCACATGTTTAAGAACCTTGGTTGGTGTTTATAACATTATTTACAACGTAAAAGGAGCCCCATCATTACTTTACAGAACAGTCTGTATCTTCTATCTAACTTGAGAAATCAAGAAACAGAGACAAACTCCATAAATAATGTTTATTAACAGATTCATACTTCTTACAACTAATTAGGCACTTCAAACCATACATTTGCATGTTTATATATTAATATGGAAATAGGCCAGCCACATCACTCACTAAGCAAATGTCATGTCTTGTTTTCATCTCTTTCATTAGTGCCTTCCTTTCACTAGAATGGCTAGACAACTCGATGCATGCAAAAGTTCCTCTTCGGGCTTGAGACATTTAATTGGAATATGTGGGTGGAGGCTTTCAGACCACCAGAGGTTGAAAACAGTTCTCCATTGTGATATTAGTCACGTTGCACGTTCCCTAATATTCGACAATAATGCTGGACATAATTACATTTTGATAAAATGTAAATGAAAGTGTTTGATCTAATTTCACTGAATTTATGAAACTTCCACCAAAATGCAATTGCACAACATAAAATCAATGTGCAAACATAATTGTGCAAATTAAAATATGTGCCTGTGCTTTGTGTGGTTATGCTGCTAATGTTTGTGAATTGGTTTTTACATATAAATTCTCAAGATCTCTGATCATGCACTATAAGACCATGGATTGGGCAAGTCACCTTTAACAAAAAATGTATAAATCTGATACAGAAAGGACAAGGTTGTCATTTGCAAGGGGGTTCATGCTAGAGCAGTGCTTCCCAAACCTGTCCTAAAGATGCACATTTCAGGTCCCTATCACGGAGCTGACAAGTTGAATCAGGTGTGTTAGATCAGGGAGACATACAAAATATATATTGGTCGGGGGCCTCCAGGACAGGTTTGGGAAACACTGCATATATATATATATGGCTGATTTCAAACCCTGACTATAGTGCAATGTGTCCCAAACCTGGCCTGGAGGCCATATGTGTGTGTGTGTATTTTTTTATATATATATATATATAATTATAAAATTAGGATTTAGTTTGAATAAGAAATGAATGTATGAAATCCTCCATTTTAGTTGGACAGATCAATACAGTACAAAGAACATCCAAAAAAAATTGGATGTTGGAAAATAACAATATCTTTTTGTTAACCACATGCTTTTTAATCTTCGCTATTGTTTCAATGCAAATGAACAAGCGCAACGTTATTTGTTGCATAGTGACGTTTAAGTAAGCCAGAAATACGAAGATTCAGCGCAATACTCTGTATTCAATATATCCTCTTGACTCACGAGTTGAGTATTTGTGCTAAATCTGCGGAGATTTGGCTTACACGAACTTCCCCAGAAAAGTGAGTAAATATAATAAGTAACCCGCCACATTGGCTAGTGATTTGACAGCGTTACCCACCACAGTTGGTTGTTACCCGCATTTGGCGGGTGTTCCTTTCAAAACCTGACTATAGAATTACAATTATTGTTAATCCAGCCCACAAACAAACAGGAGGTATCTGTCTAATAAGAGTGCTTGAATATGATGCACAGTACTTGATACTCCTTAACTGTCGACATATTTATATCTAGCTATCTAAATAACATTCAGCTTAAAGGCACAGACATTTGAAGGTAATGCTATCACCCCCTTGAGTGTGTGTGTATGTGTGTGTGTGTGTGTGTATATATATATATATATATATATACTGTATATATATTAGAGGTGGGCATAGATTAAATTTTTTAATCTAGATTAAAATGGCTCATTTGAATTCTGACGAAGGCATCCAGAATATGTGTGCTACCCAAATAATGACTATAAAAGTAAGTCTTTGAGAACGGGTTTCTCAAGCCAGGTGGCGCATTAGACCAGGGGCTCATCTCCTGTTTCCAAAATGCATCACAAACTGCTTGAGAAAGCTGTTCTACTCATAGACTGTAAAAGGTTACTACTGTACTGTTACCGTCCGTAGGCAACATTAGGTAGGCCTACTGTATGTTATTATAAACTACTATAGGCTATCAATTAGGGATATGGCCTAAAATCCATATTGTGATATACATTGCAGCCTCTTGCGATAACGATATATATTATAATAAAACCATTTCAGAACAGGTTACACAGACCCTGCTAAACAACTGCTAAATGTTTTTTTTTTTTGTTTTTTTTTAAAGGGTGTATGTAGTTTTGAGAACATATATTGTGCAAAACTGTAAGTATACAACATAATTTTGCAGATAAATACAATTTAAGTACACTAGCTGCAGAGACTTAAGTAGGTATAATGTTTATTATGGCTTGGAGCTTATGAAACCCCAAATTTAAAATTAGAATATTGTCTAACTGATGTCTTTTCAGTTAAAAAGAAACACAACAACGATTCTTAAAATCGGGCGCAGACAGACATTATGTGCTACACCACTAAAATATATTGGGAATAATACTCGCGCGCTGGTATTCAGTGACATACAGTATAATGTTTCGTTTTGAATTTGAGGTGGTAGAACGGATTAGTCGTGTGTTAACTTACCGAACTGTTACCCCACACACTCTGTCTATAGTTTGGTGCTGCTCGTCGGACGGCTTAAATCCGAACCAAGTCCAAATGATGTTGCACGGATCTTTTTCACCAGCTTTCACTTTCAGCCGTGTTTACTTAAGATGACGACGAATATGATGCGTTGCAGCCGGGTGTACCTCGCGGCCGCGGGTAGATTGCGTCATCATAGCTTGTGTAGTATAGAGCAGCTCCCAACCCAACTTTGAGAATAGATTAACGCCGATATTTTTTTTATCGCGTGATAAGAGTGATAACGCAGCACGTTAACGCCGATAACGGCCCACCACTTATATATATATATATAAAATACTCTACCCAATATATTGGGATCACATTCTTGCAATATGTTGGGTAAGAATTCATGTTTTGTGTGCATACGTCTATGTTTCTGGTGTGAGAAAGTAGAACAGCTTCTAACTAGCAAGACATTGGATATTTCACACTTCATGTGCTGTCATGATTATTTTCCTAAACAGTTTGTCCATGCAGTGTGGAAGAGTGAAGGCCAGGGAGTCTGGTGAGTGTCCATGCCTCAGTTAACATGCCGCTTTGGTGGGAGGGACCGGGGGCTTTGGGAGGCTTGGGATTTGGGGGCCAGTTTGACTGACAGCACTGAGCTTGATGTTTGTCCACTGGTAAAAGCGGAGCGTCTCTCAGGAGTAGGCCGTAACTCAGCATGTAAACACTCTCAGTGCCTTTGTACGAGCTGTCTTCTCGTAATGGAAACTCAGTCTCAGAGCTGACCAGCTGTGCTTCTTGTTTTTCAGAGAGTTGGGATTACGATACAGTGCCATGAATAGTAGTGTTTAATGTGGTTAATTGAATGGAATGAGCTTTGACGCTGCTTTTTACACAAGGGACTTTATTATTAGTGGCGCTTGTTTAAGAGAAGTATTGCTCATACTCTACGTAAGGTTCAATACTTTTTTCTTTTTTTCTTTTTTCTTTTTTGTTGGAAAATTTGGTTTTCATTATGTTGTATTTATGATGAAAACATCCTTCATAGTTGCAGTAAAAGGCCTTATCAAGAGACCAGAATGTAGACACTAGTTGGGATGTGCTTTATTGACTTGGGGTCTAAACCATCTGGAACACCACATAGCAACACATTAAAATGCTCATCTCATCCAATGCCATCTCTAAGAGAAAGCAAATTGTGTGTGTAGGAGCGTGTCACTGTCCTTCACATTTAACCAACATGTCTTTTCATACATTTATATTTGACTGGAAAAGCGGTTGCCATGGAAATGACGACGACCCTGAGGCTTTTTAGTCAGTCTTTTGTTTTGATGACTGCTTGTGTTTGCGGGATGTTGGCGGGACTGGGCCTGCCAGATAAGACGCAGTATCAATAGCAGGAGTCGTGACTGTACTGTGATGCAGCATTGGGACCGCTGAACACAGTTATCATGAGAACGCCATAGAACAAAACGCATATACTGTCTCTGTGACACACCAAGACTATAATAACAAAGAATGAAGAACAAGTGACATGTTTATTGGATGTTGGTGCCATTCCTGGTTCAGCCTCAACAAATTCAATGGACTCTTATCAGGAAAAAAAAAAGGCAATTAATTTGAGTTCTGAATATGTTCTGTCTAATTATGCAAAATTGACACTGGTCTCATAGCTCATTAGCTTCGTTTGCAGAGTTGGATTTACTGTATTGCTTACTGTGGTCATTGCTCATTATTACATTTTCTTTTAATATATATATATATATATATATATATATATATATATATATATATATATATATATATATATCTGATGGCCTCCTGTAATTAAAATGAAATATTTGCATAAACATAAAACCTATTCTTTACTGTCTGCTATTTAATGAAGACTCCACTCATTTACATTTGTATTTCCTCTCTTTATTCTACAAATGAATTAATTCGGCTCCAGCACCACTAAACCTCTCCAGATAATTTTTGCTCAGGAAAGGCTAACTCCCTGGAGTGGTCAGATGATATTAATGGATGAGTTTATTTATTTATTTCCTCGTTTTGTGGAAATGCACTGTGCAGCCAGACACTGTGAAGCTATGGGTCTCTCCGCATTGTTTTGGAGCACAAAAGAAAATAAATTAATACTGTTTCCTCCGTACCACCTGATGGTTTGGTGTTGTGCCCGCGGCAATATAGAGCTCTAACAGGCAGCCATATTGGTGGAGTTAATGACATACCTTTTGTGTCTGGTTTAACATCTAGCACTTCATCTCAAAGCTGTGACTGGGCTCAGAACTGCAACATATCACTGTCCATTTTATTAGCCCCATGGGCTGGGTCAAAATCTAGCCTCTTTTATTTCACTGAAGTAATTTGAATGCTTATACTTTTGTTCAATGTTTCTTGCTATTGGTTTTCTAGTATGATTCCCATGCCGCATATTACTGCTACACATTCATATACTGTATAGCGATACTGCAATCAAATATGTTCTTCAGGCAATGCTTGGAGCTAGAATATTCTCTTTTCTATGATCTATAATGACCTCATGTTTTATATTGGTAGAATTCTGGCACACATCTCATTTACCTTGTGATAAGTGGAAAGTATTGGCAAGGAATAAGCTTTCTCATTTTAAAATGTGGGCTGTTTTTGCTGCTTTAAGAAAGCTAGATTTAGGTTTTCTGCATATTTTTTATTAATAAAGCAAACCCATAATAATTTGTCAAGCAGTGAAAACATTAAGTTGTCGATTTATATTTGAAACTAAATATATTTGTGTATTTTTAATTAAAGTAATTATTATATTGCTATGTATTTTTTGTATTGCGTTAGCTTGGAGATTTGTTAAATGCCAAACTAGAGTTGTCAAAAGTACCGACTTCGGTATCAAGTCTAAAAAATGTGACGATACCAGCATTTCCCTCTAGCGTTGAAGAGATTCTTAAACAACTCTGATTGGCCATTGTGTTGTTGCTTCAAAAACATGTTGTCTTTGACGCTCTTCAAGCGCTTACACAGATACACACGGGAGCGTTTAAAAGCAGGCGTCTATCAGTGGATCCCTAATATATCCGCTGATAGACGCCTGCTTTTAAACGCTCCCGTGTATCCATGTAAGCGCTCGGTGAAGAGCTTCAAAGATGTCATTGTTGACCATTGTAGCCAATCGCACACATATATAATAAACTTTTATTTCCAGACCCAGAGGGATCCATAATACAATACAAAACACATACATAGTAAAACACATACACAAAAACACATACATAGTAAAACACACAAAAAAAAAAAAAAATACAACAAGTAAAATAGACCTTCCACAGTGTTCAGTGTCTAACATACAGACATGTACACCAATGGTTCCACAGTCTGGACGACAATCTTACAGAACTTCGTCTAGGGTTAGTTAACACAGCAATTAGGTCATTTTTTGACTCAGACACCCTACCCATAAATCTAAACATTAAGTTACGCAAGACTGCAGCACAGGTAGGTACCCCAGCACTAACAAACATATGGCTTGCACTGGAGTCTCTTGGTACTCTTAGCAGCAGCCTCATGCTGTCATTATAAGCCACTGTGAGCTTTCTAATGCTATCTTGCTTATAACGGCACCACAGATAGGCAGTGTACAACGGTGTACAGTATGTTCTAAAGAGTGAAATCTTCACAGGGACAGAGCACATACTAAACTTACGACACAACATGTTCGCCTGCACATACAGCTTACGACGCTGCCTATAAATATCCTTGTCATCAGACAGGTCATTTGCAATAATATGGCCAAGATATGTAATATCTGTGCATACATCAAGTACAGTACCAGATAGATAAAAATCAGGAAAATGTGAATATTTATCTTCTCTACTTCTTATAGTCATAATTTTACTCTTTTTTGGATTATACTTTATATCAAAATCTACACCATACTGTGTGCATAGTCTCAAAAGCTGTTGTATACCAGCACTACATGGGCTAAAAATGACCAAGTCATCAGCGTACATAAGATGATTAATTAGTGAGTCACCAACCCTACAACCTGTACCACAAGCATTTAAAATCATAGACAAATCATTCATATACACATTAAAAAGAAAAGGAGACAAAATTCCACCCTGAGCGCGTCAACACAATGGCCAATCAGAGGTGTTTAAAGGAGAACTCCGGTCAATTTTAACATTGAGCTCATTTTTTTGTACATTTGGAGTGCTGTCAATACAGAGAACAACGACAAAAATCGGTGTTGCCTACACCGTGTTATCCTCTTTTTAAAATTTGCACCCTGTTGACTTCAATGGGGCAAGTACTAAACCTGCTTTTAGCCTCTTAACATCCTTGATGTGTCATTACAAGTGCACAGCCAATGTGAGTGATTCCTTCAGAGTGAACACGGGTGAATCTGACTGCAGTAGATGTGAAAGATATGAATAAAAGTGATGTTAATATAGCCAGCGCTCATACCTGTATTTACATCCTGTTTTCGGTCGAAGTCCACAGTAGTCGATTGTCGAGTTCACGCGCGTGATCATAGGTAACTAAACCTATGCGCGTGAACTCGACAATCGACTACTGTGGACTTCGACCAAAAACAGGAAGAAAATACAGGTATGTGCGCTGGCTGAATTAACATCACTTTTATTCATATCTTTCACATCTACTGCAGTCAGATTCACCGCGTGTTGACTCTGAAGGAATCACTCACATTGGCTGGGCACTTGTAATGACACATCAAGGATGTTAAGAAAAAGCAGGTTTAAAACTTGCCCCATTGAAGTCAACAGGGTGCAAATTTTAAAAGAGGATAACACGATGTAGGCAACACCGATTTTTGTCGTTGTTCTCTGTATTGACAGCACTCCAAATGTACAAAAAAATGAGCTCAATGTTAAAATTGACCGGAGTTCTCCTTTAAGAATCCGTTACACAGAGCTGAAAATGCTAGAGGGAAATGTCACATATTTAAATTTCAGTACCGACTTGGTACCGAAGTCGGTACTTTTTGACAACTCCAAGCCAAACTATTGGAATCAACTGTGAGTTGAGTCTCTCATGCATGACAGTTTAGTTCTGCATATGTAGAGCAAATTCAAATCGGCCACCTATGAATTTCCATGACAGTTTGGATGAAAACTAGGCAGTAGACAGTAAGGCAACTGAGTTTTGGAAAAGAGCTATTAAGAATATGTCAGTTATAGCTGCAAGCTTTGGACATTTGATATGGGCAAAATCCTGTTCCAGCATGGAAGCTGGAGCTTTTCTGCGTTTAGGCGGACACACTGTTAAACAGATCAAATTCACACATGCTTCTGTAAACAACCTTTTCATTACACTGTGGCAGCTAGGCTGAACCATGGGATTGATCTGACTCCATTGCTCTCTTAGGTGGGTGGCAGACACTATTTATATGTTCTTTGAGTAAATGAATACTAGGGTGTAACTTTGGTTTGAGAAATGGGGGACACAAAATGGGTGAAAATGTTTTCGATTTGAATCCCATTTCCTGCAATTACATACATTTAGGGACTATGGTGATACAAAATAGTAGGCTATTAAACTATGTATAAGAAAAAGATGTCTTACTTTCTTTATTGTTTAATAGGGGCCGATCGTCAAGACTTTAGAGAATCATTTTATTAAGTCAAAAATGTTAGCCATTAATGTTTTGTGTGTAAATAAAATTTAAATAATGTGAGACTCAATTTCCGTGGTAATGTAGAAACAACATAAAGACAGTATATTTTAAATAATTGTTTAATAGCATCTTTTTATGGATAAAGGCCAGTAGGCCTATCTTTGATATTAATATAGCTACTGATGTCTCGGAAAATAATTCTCATTTCATTCTCTCACTACTCTTTACTTTCATTTAAGATTTTATTTAACTAATTTAAGACGGTTCTTGTGAGGATACTCGACAAAACGGACATTTTGGCATAAATGTGCGTTATTGTTCGTTCAATCGCGAAAGAGAACTGATACTGGCGCGCGTCTTTCTGTGCGTCATTTGTGTGTGTGTAAGGAGGACATTCACTGAGCGTGCTCTCTTTTGCGCATGATCATATAAAGCTAGCTAAAGGTTGACAGAAAGAATGGATGCTACATTAATTGCATTTAATATTTTAACACGTTAAAGTTGGACAATAAAGTTGGACGTTGACAGCACTACTTGTCATACATTGCTGACAGAAAATTCTGTGGTTTAAAGTGGACTCATTTTCATGGTAGGCCTACACAGAATGTTTTTTTAGTAGGCTACACAGAATGTTCTACATTAAATATTTAGCAAACAGTCTGAAGTTACCTAGCAACAGTGTATATTAATATTATCTCATTCAACGTAGGGCTAACATCAACAGGTGTAGACAGAAAATATGATTATCCTGACCTGAGCTAATTTACTGAATCAACCAACTCACATCTCCTTTCTTTCTTTTCATCCATGATTCCATTAAAGTCACCTGTTGTTGTTTCTGGTGTTTCATCACGTTCTGTGCCGCTATACCTGCTCATTAGAACTTTCAGTGAGCTATTTTTAGAGTGTGCACATGACCTTCCTGGACGTGGACGCGCGCATCGATACAGGCTCAGTCCTGCTCCTCCGTGGCGATGACGGCGTGAGGTTAAAAATAATAACAAACGAATTTGAAAGTGGCAGGGACACATACAGGATTTTAAAAAGTGGGGGGGGGGACATGTCCCCCCTGTCCCCATATGAAATTACGCCCGTGAATGAATACATTGAATGAATTCAATGTGAAAAAATTTATTAATTTAACCCTTCAATTGGTGTGCAAACTTCTGTGGTTCCAAAGACTGCAATTTTGTGCTAAAATTCTGCCTGTGTCAAAGATAGATGATGCATAATCAGACATGATTTTAGATTTACAACATACATTTCTATATTGATTGTTAGTTTGCTTCATCGCTGCAGAGTGAGAGATATTGAACTAGAAAAAAATCAGGTAGACAATGGCTAATCGATATCGTACTGCTCCACTTAATGACTGTGGCATTTAATAGTGAGATTAGGATTAACATCTTGTTTTTAAAAAAACATCAAGTGTTTTTAAATGATAAAAGGATAGTTCACACAAAAATTTAAATTGTTAATTTTAACCCTCAAGTTGTTCCAAACCTGAACATTTCAATCAAGTACCATGTATTTATTTAACAAGGTGTTTTGAGACCCATTGCACAATTTTTCAAATAATGCATCAGGCTCAGAATTCTGAGTATGAATTAGAATGAAAACCGAAAATGATTTTTGGGGGGGGTAGAATCAAATAAAAACATTATTATTATTATTATTATTATTATTATTATTATTATTATTATTATTCTGGCACTTTTCTGCCATCTCTCAAATTTCCTGCATTCGTGAAACCCATTCTTATAACCCCACCTGTAATTTTTGTGAAATCGTTAATTTTCCCATAGTTTCATAGAATCATTGTACTATAGAGGTCCAACTAATTCCTCAATCTGCCAACTAAGTATATGTTTACACATCAACGATGTACTAAAAATGGTGTTGTGTAAACGTCCCCTGAATCAATCCAATGTCTGTCTCCCTACTTTTATTCCACCTGATGTGTAAGATTGGTTCAATAGATACAACGCAATCAAATGTCACTCTCTGGAATCAGTTACCCATTTCAGATGCTTTGGAGAAACTCTTTTACTGACAGGCTTTTTTGCATCAGACAATCAGTGAACAGTATGGGTTTATTTATTATTTTTCTGCAACTGCTACTTTTTTTCCTGGAGACTGCATGGGCTCTGTCCAATTGCGAATACAGTATGTAAATAAAGAGTGTGGTTGATTAGGCACAGGTTATTTTTTTTAAACCTAAAATACACAAGAGAAAACCGTAAAGAAATTAAACTCCTGGAATTTGTAATCCAATACCAGCTGTGAGTTGGAGTCAGGAAATGGGAAATGACACTTCTATCCCACTCATTGCTTTTAAGCTTGACGTTTTGCTCATTGTTAAATGTAAATGAAACCCTGTGCAGAGCTCCCTGAAACCTTTCAGAAACACACTGCACGGACTTAAAAAAAAATGAACCTGTCTGAATAGTGCTACAAAAGAGCAATGGCTTCCTTCCTGACAGGAAGTGACTCATGAAGTGTCTTAGCCTTCTTTAATTGGCATTGACACATAAGAAAATATGACCGGAGAAGCAGGGTCTCATGAGAAGCCACACTCTCTAGTAGGCATGCCACCCTCAGGCTGTCAATCCCACAATCCTCAGGAGGAATCTCAAAGGCGGCAGTCGAACGGTGTTCCCCTACTGAGCTGCACCTGCCTGTTTTTATGCCAGAAAAGCTTACCCATGCACACATGTGCAAAGCATACAAATTCATACACAGCTGCACACCTTTGTGAATTACTGGCTTCAACTTTGTTCTGTATTTCAATAATCCCTACACCTTCCAGGTGTGCTATTTCAAAGAGGGGATTTGTTCTGAAGTTGGGAAGCCCATTCCCTGAGCTCAGACCACTAGTAAATGACTGTGAGGGTTGTCAAACAGGACATCAATATCCTGGCCAGGGATGTCAAATCAAATTGTCATTTCTCCATTTCCAATTCCTTTTGATTTTTGGAAGCTACAGTACTAGAGTTGCAGTGACAACCACAATGAGGAAAACACTCTTGTTTGTTTCACCATATCCATGTCAAAACTGTGTTGTAAGGAGTGACACATTTTGCATGTTCATATTTGATCTGATAGCGCTTGTTGAAACAGTGCATTAAGCTTGAAAAAACAGACTAACACCATTCCAGCTGAAGCAAAAGAGGTTTTCTCTTTTCTTTTCCGGTTATTGGCAATGACAGACAATGTTATATGTGCTGAAAATATTTTTGACAGCTGACATCTCAACCCTTGATATTTTTTCCTCTTCTTAAAACTGTAAGCTCTTATCTGATTGACTATCGTTACTCAATTTCTGAGTCAGGGTGCACAGGTTTTTATTAGTCCACAGGTAGACCTTTAAATTTTCAGTGTTTTCTGCTATAATAAGTGTTTAAAAAGAGGAAATAATCACTGGATTTATCAAAGTTTCAAGGTTTATTAGGTGGAATCTTAGAAAGTTATTTAAGAGTTTTGTTTGAGACCATTTAAATTAGATACAGGTATGCTCGACAACACCTGTACTGTATTCTGCTCATTTCAGGTTTATATTTCAAAAAGAGAAGGAAAACCTCTTTTTTTTTTGTAAACTTTATGTAGCAGCCAGCAGAATGCAAAGCTTTTCATTCCACTAAAATGTCTTATGGCTTAAATGCACATTTATGAGGAAGGACACCAGGCATGTTGTCAGTCATGCTGACTCAAATTTTAAAGCCATGGCACAAAAAGGGTCTGTCAGTCTTTTTAAATGGGCCTTTCAAGCCTCTTCACAAACTTGAGGATGGTTTGATGACCCTTTATACTGTATCATCTTTCAGAATTATTGACTGTCAGCTTGTGTGATGTGACATCTTTTAGCATCTACTGGTTCCCGACCTAGCTTAAGTGTCGGTGTTGTCCTTATCAAAAGTAGTCTTACTAACAGCTGTAAAATTGTAAAAGAAAATTTCAGATCATGGTGTAGCGATTACAGCGTATGTCTCGCTCATTTAAGGATGGCACAGAGAAAAAAATAATTAATCTTTTTGTTTCAAGCACAACAGTGTTATCAGGCAAACATTAATTACTCTGCATAAGAACAGGTAGCTGCTTGTCGAATAATTTTGCAGGTGAAAAGTTCAGTTCTCTTCTCAAGAGTCATAATCCTCTGTACTTATCCAGTAATGGGGAAAAAATCCATTATATCCCTGATTTAGTCCTTATCCAAGGGGTACAGCAAGATTGGGGGTGTTTCTTAATTAGCCGTTATCTCATACATCCCCTAAAACAAAGACTTTTGTTTTCCGTTGATCAGTTACATTTTGCTACAGAGATTCTGATGTGGAAAAATCTCATAAGCCATGATACAATTCAAAATGTAATAACAGAACAACACAATTCAGTTTCAGCAGTTAAGCCCATAGTGATTTACTGAATTGCACTGGTTATCTTCCCAGAACCTTTATTGAGTTGAATGACCAAATAATGCGATGAGTTGCACACATTGCATCTGCTTTGTTCTGCTTTAACAAAGAATGGGAAAAAGTGCCACCAAGCTGTGGTTTAAAAAAAAAAAAAAAACACCTGGCAGTGTTTTAGTTTAAGCAATCTGCAATAAAGTGAGACTTGACTGGGGCCATGAATCATATCTAACTGTGCCTTATGCTGGTGATGAAAAGGATTGTCTGTATACTTTCTCCACTTGAAAAAACTATGGGCATCTGTGTGATGTGAAAGGTGACGGGATCATAGTGGAAAAGCAGGACAGACTTCCACATTTCCCCACCATTCTTACTCAAGTCTTCTTGGGTGTTCAGGGGCCGGGGGTGATGAATGGTCCATGGAATGAAGCCGGACGTTCAGGATTACCACAATCTGTTCCGGTCTGCCACGATAGCATCTTCATTAGGAAATCATCTCGTAATTCAATATTCATTACTTTTCAGAACCAGCTGTCTTCATTTGCCTCACATATTCCCCAATAGATAAGGAATAATGAAAGACATGCTGTGATTTTTATATCTAAGGTTTTAAAATGAATTGTTCAAAGAAGAGCATACATTTGATTTTGTCTGTTTTTGTCTGACTTCAATTCCACCCTCTTACCCCTGCTACACTGGTGTCTTTTCACATTGTACTGTTTGGATCCAAAAGCCAACCTAAAGAACCAAAGTGCATAATAGATAATGCAGTTCTATTGCGTTTTTGTTCCATATCATTAGTAGCCCATTTATTGTTCTTTCTGCTATAGAAAAGTTAACTTGTCAGTTATTTATAAAGGAAATTGAGTATACCCCAGTCTTAACGGAGGGTAAATTAAAAGAAAATACCATTAATTACCGTTGCAATATTTTCTGATGAGAAACTTTGTGCGCATTGAAAATTAATAGTAATGGCACTAACATTTGTAGTATTTACTTTTCTAGTTTTTATGAGCAAGAGGATTAGTGATTCACTAAATTTCAGTATTATATTGAACTACAGATTAGCACTGGCAAATACAGAACACACACATATTTCTAGCTCACTGGCTGAGCAGACTGTTTATATTTGTAAATTAAATACTTTGATTCTTTCTTTTCTCTCTACACAAGAGGTACACGAAACCATAGCTCTCAAAAGGTAGAGGATTTGTATTGTGATGGCAGGCAATTAATTTTCTTTTTAGGTCAAATCCTTGATTACTTCAACAAGATCTTTTGTAGTCTTAATAGTGGTCTTGTGTTTTAAATGTCCTCAGTACACCACTTTCAATGTAGTTACCACTAGAGAGAAATAATGCTCACCTACACATTGATGTCTGCTTAAAGCTTACCAGATTAAACTCTGAAAGATCGTTTCATGTATCTACTAAATTGTTTTAACGTAAGATGAAACAAGTTATTAAGGTCATTCTTTATGCATTAAAAACACTGTCAGTAAGCAATTTTATGCCTTTTTTCTCTGAAGAGAGATAACGAGCTTGGTATGGCCCTTTTTTCTTTGAGCACTTGAAAGTGTGCTTGTAGTAAAGAGACAGACTTTGTGTTTTTAGCGGCAGTAGGGGTGCTTCTGATGAAGAGATGAGACTTTAGGAGTGGAGGTCAGCTTGTCCTTTCCTTCTGACAACCATTACCGGTGTGTCTAGTATGTGAACTCTTTGTAAATGAGCTGTTGTAGCACCAGAGAATGGCAAAATAAATACTATGTATGGAAACATACTATATGCCACTTCACATCTCAGTTGTATATAACCCATTATTGGTATACCCTTTTAAAACATCCTTTCCACTAGTCATAGCCAGACTATAAACTGTGAGCATAAAGTCCACATGGCAGAGATCTGCCCATTTAAGACTGGAATACACTACACAACTTTTAAAATCTGAACTGATTTTAAATTTATAAGCATCATTCACTTACACTAGGCATCACATACGACTTTGTAAATAATTACAGAGAACAACTGGGCATCATACACTAAACGAATGAGGATCATACAGTACCAGACTTTCAAATCGTCCCGAACATAAAAATGTGCTTCATTAATATGAGACACATGACAGGTGAATCAAACATGGATGTGCAGGAGATGATATAGTGACATCTGTGTGTGAAAGAAAGAAAAAATTAGTCAAGTGCATTTGGAGGCTGTTTTAGGTGAGTACAGATTACAACGGGAGGTGAGTGGTGCCGAAAGTTTTATCTGTCCCGATTACTTACATTTTTTTAGGCTAATTTCTTACGCATGTTCTGCTGATTTACTTTTACTGTATATTGTTATTGTATCTGTATTGTATTTTATTGCAACACCGGCATAGAGGACAGCTTTGGTTTCAGTAATGACACGTCTTACACTACAATATGTGTTCTAAAATCGGCTCAAAATATCAAACATGTGTTGATCTTTGACTGGATGGAGAGTCTGTCCATCTTACATGCAATTCTCTGTGAAACCTGCCAACTGCCCAAAATCTGCAGACTGACACAGACTTTTGGCAACTAATTTTGACTAAAATCTGCAAACCGGGGCAAAACCCTGAGCAAAAGTTGTGTGGTGTATTCCAGCCCTTAGTTATATTAGTCAGTGAGGCTGTATTTGCTGATTTCAAACAGCTCTTGCCAGTTTTGTCTGCAGTAAGTTTGAGATGCTCAGTAAACAGACCAACAGGCCAACCACTAGTGTGCTGTTTGAGGGTCTCCTCCCTTATGATCAGAAAATATTAAAAAGAAGTGAGTTAATACATGCCGAATTGAAATACACCTGTGCCAATGTTGGCATTCTCTCTCTTTTATGGCCATTATCTGGGGAAAAAAAGCATGCTGCTTTAAATGTGAGAAAAATTATAAAATAATATTTTATTGCCCAGAAAGTGTTATTACTTATAAAAACGGTGGAGATTGTCTCTATTACGAGCCTAATAGAGTGCTGACTCCTTAAACTGCTATTCAGACGGAGCCCGAGCTTGGGAGTAATTTAATGACAGCCGAGCTGCCAAAATAACAAATGATAGTGCCACAGTAGGCTGATGTGCCGGAAGCATGGTGAAACACTAAAGAACCTGGATTCAAACCCTTCAAGAACAAAAACTTGTCTCTGGATTCTTCTTGATTCTTTCATCTTCATTCGACAAGTAAAATGTTAACTCTTCCACAATATGGAAATTGCCAGCAATGAAATGTTTAAGTGCATTAAAAGCTGTTGATTCATATGTTCTTTGCTGTTGAGGTTGCCTAAATGATTATAAGTTACCTCTTGAGTTGGCTGTTTTGTTCATGGTTGGCATTTCCAGTTTTACTGCTGATGCAAATTGTCTGTTTTTCTTGGAAGCACCTGAGGGAACGCTGTGCAGGTGGGTCTTTATCTGTGCTGTGTTTCGTATTGTGCAGTAATCAGGCTTGGCCAATGCTAATGATGACTGGAAAAAAAACGTAATAATGCCTGAATAAGCTACACAATAGCCCTTCGCTGTTTCTGAAAGTGTATTGTATACTGCAAATTAAAATTACTGGAAAAAACAACCCTATAAAAGCTCATTAGGACTTGCTAATGAATATTGCGCCAGTGGCGTACTGGGAAGATGAGGCCTATACAAAGAAATCAGACCAGTGTAGGTGCATGTGAATGTTTAGCTTTTTGTGAATTACACAATTAACTTTTGTGCATCTCGTTACGAACTTTATATTTAATGGAAGTAAACATATGTCAGCTGTGTGTATAGTGCTTTATCAGTCAATGACGAATTTAAAATCAGTGACGACAATTATTGCCTAATGAGACTTTAATGAGTCAGGGTTATCTGACTTCTGTATGACAGCAAAAACATTATGATGCATAATGTGATGAGTTCTCTGAACAAAATTTTAATGCGACCCCACAAAAGTCAGGGACATAAACATAAGAAAATTTGTGTGGAGGATTTTTCGGCCCTTACAATTTATTGATAAATCAGGTTATTTCCCAGTAGTGAGGTAAAAACATATCCCAATCATACTGTACGTGTATCTGACTCTGAGTATTCCATTTATTATGTCTGTTGTTATGTTAAATAAAGCATTAAAAACCGAAGAGTTAGTATTTCAACATGTCCACGGGAAACTTACGGACTATTATCCCTCATGCCATTACAGATGCATAATTTTGACTGTTCTTCTGCATGAAATAAGAACATAGGCGTCGATTTCGGTGGGGACGGTGGGGACGTGTACCCACCAGATTTTGTCATGAGTCATTTTATACCCACCACTTTTAACTTAACGTCCATAATAATTGGATTTTGGGTTAGATTTTTTGACAGTTTTCAGTGGTTATGAGGAGCAATAGGAGAGAGTAATTTGGTGATCGTTGTTTAGGTACATTAAACCACGTAAAGCTTTTTCATGTTAGGACTTATATATAAAGCCCATGAGAACCATGGGGAGTCACAGCCGCTCCGCTGCCTTGCTGAAAATGTGAAGCTGAAACGCTTAATTTCAGATAACGTCCATAATAATTTGACTTTTGGTTCGATTTTTTTTTTTTTACCGTTTTCAGTGGTTATGAGGAGCAATATGAGAGAGAAATTTGGTAATCATTGTTTAGGGACCATTTGGTATTTCTGGAATGGACCACCGGAGGAAAATAGGGGAGGGTCATGTCTTTTTATTCTTTGTTGAGGGGAGGGTCATCAAACTTTTTTTAGTCTAGGGGGTAGGGCTGGACCCGAATATTCGAATATTCGTTCGGTGGGTTGGTATTCAATTTGAAAATTTGACATTCGAATATTCGTTTTTTGTGTGGTTTTTTTTTGCACACCTGGGATCCCCCGCGAAACGGTTCTCGAATAAGGCCGGCGACACACTGGCTGCGTGGCGTGAGCGTCTCAGCTGCGTGGCGTGTCCGTTTTTATTTCGGCTCCCATGTTAACAGGAGTTTGCACACTGCCTGCGTGAGCCACGCGTCTCAGGCGCGGCTCGAGCCACGCGGAAAACGCGTGCATTCTAGAAATAGAACCGACGCCTATAGGACTATAGTGGAGTGCGGCGCGACAGAAGTGTCGCACAGACAAGTGGATCAGTTCCAGCAACGGGAGTGTTCTCTGGCTAGAGCGCAGAACAGCAGAGTTTGTATGGATTAATTTGTATTAAGCTTCGTTGCTTTGATATTGTGGAAAATAGAATAATAGAAACAAAATGTATTAGCCTTTTTACCCGTTATTATCAATCTAAATTAATCTCGTTTTTAATTTAACTTAATTTCGTTTTTCTTTATTTATATTTCTTTATTTAAATTTCGTTTTTTCTTTATTTAAATTTCGTTTTTCTTTATTTAAATTTCGTTTTTTCTTTATTTAAATCTACCCTTTACTGTGTCAGTAATTTGTTAGTCAGAAAAATATTAGACTACCTTAAAAGTATTGCTTAATTTAACAGACCAGTTTGTGTGCGTTTTATATCACTAATGCAGTGTCCTCGGAGCATATAATCCCTGCCCGCGTGAGGCGCGCCGCTTCCCGCTCGCGCTGTTCTGTAGTTTACTAAAAGTTTATTAATTCTGAATGTGTCGCGTCTCACGTGTCTATCTATATTGCACCAAATGCGACACTGCACTCCCTTGTGAAGTCGATTGGATGAACGGTTCTCGAAATAATCAAAATGCAAATGGACAGACAGACACAGAGAGATTCCTGCCTTTATTAGAGAGAAGAATATGTTCAGCTCCCTCTCTCCGAAGCTTCGAATATTCGATGTTCATTACTACCGAAGCTTCGAAGTTCAAAAAATGGTATTCGGACCAGCCCTACTAGGGGGAGGGTCACCCAACTTTTGTATTTGTGAAAACAGCAACATTTCAAAGTGGCTTGTTTGGTGCATATTTCTCCATGTAGCTCCATGCAGCTCTCTCAGTCTCGGCCCCCCATCGCTAACAGATGGGTCTGACCCAACAAAAATCCATTATAATATTCATTTTATTTTATTTTTCGTGTTCGCATTTATGAGGGAAAAAACAACGTGTCAGTTCTCGGTTATAGATGTGACCGCTCTAAAAGTGGCACTAAAAGACTGCTTTAAAACTTTCACAGAGACCTCAAACAGAACAGCTGCCTTTCTTTAAAGTGAATTTCGTTTTGTAATAATTGTATCTTAATTTGAATCAATGTTTCATGAACCAATTGCCTGGATTTAATAAATAAGAAGTAAATATAGCAGACAATAGATAATCACGACACGGAGGCGCCGGCGTGTGAACTGGAGCTCGTCTCATAAATGAACTGAAACTCAGTGTATAAGGTAGCCTACTTGTCTCACAGACCTGAGAAATATATAGAAAGCTTGAAATGTGTAGCCTACTTTTAAACAGAACAATTCAAAACGAAAGAAAACAGACTGCTCTGCTCTCTGCGTATGTAATCCGTATGAAATGTGCATTTCTTTCTGGCGCGTTCACTACTGCGAAGATTGCAAGTCAGCATCGTCAACTTCATCTTTGCAGCCGACACTGACACAGAAAACACTTGTTTATTAATAAACAATTAAAATGTCTCCTTGCTATATTTGACATATTCATAATCATTACTTTTGCTGGTTCTTTGTGACCGCTTTTATGTGCTTTATTGGCAGCACCACCCACATACATGAACACGTCACCACCGCATCAGCACCGAAAACATGGAGATTTTTTTCAAATCAAAAATCGTTATACGAACCGAATCTTGGGTTTGGTCTGTTACAGCCCTAGTAAGATGAGAAAGCAGAGTTTAAGTCGTTTGTCATGGTTGTAAAAAAACAATGGCTATCTGAACATCTTTGCCAAGCGCAAACCAGTACAGAAGTAATCAATAAATTATCAGGGAGGGTCATGCCTTTTTTCACAATCATTTTGGAGGGTCACAGAAAAATGTATTGCTGGCGAAGGGAGGGTCAAGTCTATTTTGACTATAGATCTCAAAACTCCTCTGGTAGCCCCTTAAATAAAAAACTAACTGTCCCTTAGGTACATTAAACCACGTCATGTCATATTGTCAACATGGTACTTATGAATCAGAATACTGGGTCATATGTCTAATGCTTTTTGAAAACTTAAGGCTTTCTTCTTCATAAAACGAGTCGGACATCATCACATTTTTGTATACATTTTTATTTATTTACATTTGTAAGCTACAGGACATCGTCTTTCAAAACATGACTTGCGCGAAAGAGAAAAAAAAATGAATGCGTCATTGTACCCAGCACTTCTGAATGCTCTGTCAATGCAATGGGCACTCTGTCCCCAACACATTTCAAACCAAACTGTCACCCATGAATAAGAACACATTTTTATAATTTCTTGGGTCAAGAAAGTCCGTTTTTACAATATATTTCCTCCTCCCTATAGCTACCGTGAAAAGCTCGCCCTGTCTGGATGTGCTTAAATGCACAGGACACTTTCCTGTAAGTATACAATAATAAAAATAAAAAAAATGCATAGATGTTTACAATGTAAAAATGCAATAAACCCCAGCCTTCCTGAGATTCACCCAAATACTTTAATGTTGCAGTTATTTTGTGGTTATACCAAGGTAGTGTATGCTGGTAATTGTTTTAAATAAAAAATGTGTTGGCTAAATTGTAAGATAGCACTGCATGTCTTCTTGGGAGCAAAACATCATATATACAGTGTGTGTATATATATATATATATATATACTGAAATTAAATCATACAGGTTTGATACAGAGGGTTAGTCAGTGATGACAAAATCTTTTCTTTTTTTTTTCTTTTTTTTTTTTGAAGCCTATTTCATCTTTATCATTGTGTAGTCAAGGCTAATTTCTCTATCAGCAACAATCAGTATCTATTTGGCACATTGGTGTCTTTTGAGGAGCGTTTAAATTAACTTTAAATCAGCATTAATCAACCATCTTAACACAAACAAAGAGTTGTCTATTTGAATAAACCTATAGAAAGTTATTTAAAACTGCTTACCAGTCAAAGGGTCATCATCTCTGTTTTGACTGAATACAATAGCTATGGTGTAGCAGTCATTAAATACACAGACATATTTTTATTACTGAGTTTCAAACAGAGGCTGTGAAATTACACAGCAAGACCCAGTATTCCACCTTTCTTGGAAGCCAGCTACTGTAATTAGAGCTGAGTAATTACTTGAGCTCAAACCTCCTTTTTTCTTGCTGATTACATGACCTTCATGGTCACATTAAGTTAGCCCAAACAAACCCAGTATCTGGCTCCCTGTGTAATAAGAACACATGAACTGTGGACTGCAAAGAGTTTTCAAAGTCAACCCACCACCTGAATTTCGATGCACCTTGGGCCCAGTATGAAGTCAAAATAACCACTAGGCTAGCATGATAATTGCTACAGCTTATTAGCCTCTTGTGGCAACCAGCAGGGTTTCCAAACAAGGGGAAATCTATATAAGTCTTGTTTTGGGTCTTGATAATTATAGAATAATCAACATGAATTATGTACTCCTCAAGTCAAACAGGGACTTATTTTGTTAACAATTCGTACATCACCTTCCCATTTTACACATTTTTAATACCGCAATAACCTGGTATAAGACAGCATGGATTATTCCAAATAAGTTTTCTCATAAAAAGAATAGTTGAGATTGCAAAGATGAGTAATATTCTTGCTTTTAGATGAGTATTTCTGAAGTGAATGTGAGTTGTATGTGTTGCTGTGATTGTAGGGTGTTGTGGGTGGTTGCTAGGGCGTTGCTATACTGTTGTGAAGGTGTTCTTTAGAACTGTGTGGTTGCAAAGGTTTTCCAGTTTCTAAGTGGTTGTTTACTGTCCCATGTCAAAAGAGTCTTTATGATATTCTGGCGCAGCTACTCCTTCAGTTTACATTTAGTTTACTTTTTTTCCCCCACCTGTTTTACTGTCTGGAAAAATCACAAGTCTGATCATTTTGGAAAATAATAGCCTCATCAAGCCATGCAATTTGAGGTGTAATTCAAACCAGTACAATGAGTTGCATTTATTATTTGTTGCTAGATTAAACACAGAAGGCAATTCTTATATTTGATTTTGAAGAAACGGGTTTCAATATAAAAGATATTATTAGGATTAAGCACCATTAATAAGTGATGCTTGCACAGCTAAATGCAATATACTCTGTTCACCTATGTATACCTACAATATTAAAAACCAGAATATCAAAGAGGGCATGAAGTCTGACTACTTTAAATGCAATGAAACATTGTGTCTGTTCAGATATTTGTGATTTATCTTAGTGTGCTGTTTGATATCATAGAGAATTGGCTGAAGTTTTGAGGTGATATTTTGTGTTGTGGTGGTGAAAACATAAACCAGTCAATAAATAAACCATTAGAATACATTGAAAATACCTTGAGTCATGAATTTCATGTGTACTGTTGGCCATCTCCCTTGCGAGGTGCATCAGTGATATCAGTCCTGTGAATTTCTCATTTTCGGTTATCATATTATTAAAGCTGACCTTGCGTTCCTGCCCCAGACCTCTCAGGAGAGGCAAGGGCGATTGTTTCACTATCATCAAAGGTCAGCGAGGTGACGTACAGTCATCTCAGGATTGTTCTCGCAAGTTTGCTATCGTGTCTTCTCATCACTCTGATAGGTGTCTTGCTTCAAACTCAATAAGAGACTGTGGCGTGTAAGGTCTGCCTGCAATCTCTTTTCATTTTCAGTTGACAGAAAGCAACTCAAACCTCCTACCAGTGAACAGCCTTAAACATGTAACCTGACAGTGAACTCACAGATCCCATCAAATTCCAGTGTGGATGCAAAGCAATTGCTGATTCTTTGATAAAGCTGAAGGTTTTATTACATTTCCTGACCTGTGATAGTCTGAAATGTTCATTGCCAATTATTCTTACATACATACATACATACATACATAAATATCTTTTTTTAAGCTGCTATCAGACTTAAAGGAGTGGTTTAATACCACTTTATATATGCAATAAATTGCCTTCACTCAGGTAGTTATTGTGTGTGAAACAACACAAGTCATGAAGGCTCACCCATTCTCTGATGGTGTTAAAGAGTTCTCCAGTGCAGAACGGATGTACAGACAAGCTCATTCCTGGTGTTCATTTTGTCATATTATGTTTCCAACAAACAATCACTTCTCAGGCATAATTTAGCATAATTGCAGACACTTACAAAACGTGCTAATGGAGAGGTCTAATCTTTTTGAGTGGGTAGACTCCTGAAACTTTACTACAAATTTTACTACAATTATTTAGCTGTTGGTTCTGAGATAAATGGCTTCGTATTGTAAAGGCTGACATGAACATGCTCACCATATATTGTGATTGGTGTCAGTGGCACCCTCTCACTTCAGATGCCGACCTATATTGTTTGCCCTAATATTGATATTTTTCTGCCAAATCCACTCAAAAGCATCTATTTTTGTAGAGCGCATGTACATTAGCTTTATTCTGTACCCTGCCCAGTCCTTCTGCCAGATGAGTGATCTGTGATTGGTAGATGGAGGATGGAAGGTTTAGTTGGATTACAGATTAAAGGAGGTATGATTATACTGTCAGCCTCCACGATTTGAGGCTGAGACAGCAATTTTGCCATTTTCACCAATCATTTAAACCAGTTGGTAGTTTTTTTTATTATCTTGAAATCTAGGAGTGTAGTAGAGTTGTCAAAAAGTACTGACTTCGATACCAAGTCTGTACTGTAATTTAAAAATGTGACGATACCAGCATTAACCTCTAGCATTTTGAGCGCTGTTGAACGGATTCTTAAACACCTCTGATTAGCCATTGTGTTGAACATATATGTCTGTGATTGGCTACAATAATCAACAATGACATCTTTGATGCTCGCTTACATAGATACACACAGGAGCATTTAAAAGCAGGCGTCTATCGGCGGATCCCTGATATATCCGCTGATAGACGCTGCTTTCAAACGCTCCTCTGTGCATCTGTGTAAGCGCACGATGAAAAGCGCCAAAGACAACATGGTTTTGAAGCGTTGATCATTGTAGCCAATCAGAGACATATATGTTGAGCGCGTGAACTTAACGGGCAATCAGAGGTGTTTAAGAATCCGTTCAACAGCGCTCAAAATGCTAGAGGGAAATGCTGGTATCGTCACATTTAAAAAATGTCAGTACCGACTTGGTACCGAAGTTGGTACTTTTGACAACTCTAGAGTGTAGGAGACTAAAAATTTGGTAAAAGAGGATTGTTTAATTTTTCTATGCGGCATGTACAGGATTCGGCTCACTAAGATCATTTATTATGAAACATAAGCTAAATGCTGGGTCTGCAACATTAGTACTTTCCCTATCATGATTCAGAATAAGAGGGTCAGAGCTGAGCCTCCTGCAGTCTTCCATAAGCCATACTTATAACTCTCCAGACTAGAAGAAAACTGAGCAATCACATTCTGCTGGTGGGTAATTGGACTTTCAAACAGCCATCAAGGATGAATCGACGATAGTAATTTTAAAATCAGACCACCTTGTTCTTTTCAACCCCCACACAAAGACATTAATGCATACCACTGTAGTTTTGCTTTACTGAAAGACATGGTAACAGAACATTGTGAATTTTGGAGGTCTTGTTGGCTTCAAATTAGAAAGAAAATTAGCTCAGCAGTGCAGCGGATTCTGTGCGTGTTTGATGCATTCTATCAGCGACACATTCATAGATTCCAGGAATCCGCCCGTGTTGCCATTTATCGCACCCCTTTCAACCACAGAGATACAGGGCTAAAGTCTTGCATGCTGAAATCGCCAATTTCTTCACTTAGCTCAGTAGTTCTTAACCTTTTTTTGCCCCCACCACCACCAAAAAAGGGCTAAATGTCTTTATTGAATGTATGCTGATTATCATTCAGTTTTAATAATAGTAATGTGTATTATTCACGTCCTTATTTTCTTCTTCTTAATATCATCATTAGTATTATTATTATTATTATTATTATTAAATCCATAACTTTTTATATTTAAAATGTACAACATTTATGTAATGAGCAAGTACATTATGAATCCATTTTCCAAACCGTGTTTTTGTCTTATCCTGAATCACTGTTTATCACAAGTGTTTATATTGGGACTATTTTCTGCTCTCTGCAGAAAAAGCAGCCAATTACAATTCCCTTGTTGTACAGCCTACCAAAGTTAATGAAAAGTTTATGATAATAATAATAATATTAAAGTTGTACCGGCAAAAGTGCGTGTTCAGTGCTGTTCTCGAGTGTCACGAGTCACCACAGCAATCAACTAACCACTTACGTTTCTGTGGTGATCTTAAAAATAAATAGACATATAAGACTGTTTATTCACATGTTTAAAACATAGTTTAATAAAGCCAACATTTAAAAACATTTTGGCCGTTTTTTTTTTTTTTTTTTATCCATTTGAAAATCTTGTTAAAATATGCTATTATAAACTCGTTGGGGCAACAAATGAACTTCCGACTCTCTCCCTTGCCACTCAAAGTAGATATAAGATGGGCTGTCATTGGACAGTAAAAACAACCGTAGGCTATTCAGTATATAGCTATAGTGGTAATGTCTGCACTTAGGTTTTATTACACATTTAGGAGAGTATTGCAAGAAGCTGCATACATTAACCTTACTTTCGAAAAAAAATTAATACAATCATGATTTTTCATGAAAAATTATGTTAGAATTGTAGGCAAAAAAAGACCTTGATATCGACTTGTTTTCATGTCAAGTCATCTTCATTTATATAGCGCTTTTAACAATGTAGATTGTTTCAAAGCAGCTTTACAGAGATAAACGTATAATTTAACCCTCTGGGGTCCTTCGTTTAACAGTCACACTTGGGACCTTCGGGTCCAAATGGACCCGGAGGGCGGGATTAATATATATATAAAAAAATCATAATATTTTTTTTTTTACTTGTTTTTTATAATATTTTTTCTTTTCTTTTTTGGTGTTTTGAGATAATTTTATAATTTATAATTAATATTTATGCAATAATTATGACCCATTTTTTCCCATTGCATATAATAGAATTTTTTTATATATAATTTTTATTTTATTTTTATTAAAGCTGTATTTCATTTTAGAGTCAAGCCTAGGCCTCATGAAAGCAATTTTTGAAATGAGATGGGCGCCAACTGGTGGACACACTGAGCATTTTTATCACGCAATAGCACATTTTTACCACTAGTCGATTTACAGCTCTCTGTAGAAAGGCTTGCGAATTCTAGTGATTTTTGCCTGAACAGATTTAGTCTGTTTTGCACTCTTGATGTTTTAGAGATTCAACCCTTCACTGTTGAGTCCTTTTTTCTGCATCCTGGCTGATTTGTAGATTTGTATGCACAAAAAAACTCTGTGTTTTCATATTTTTGACAATTTCCCATTCATTTCCTATGGGGGTCATTTTTGACCAAAGAGCAGAAGTGTGACGACCACTTAGCATGCTTGGATCATGACCTCAATATGTTTTGTGTGTTCACATACCTAATACCATAAAAGTCACCTAGTTTCGTAACATTCCGATGAAGCTGTGATTTTTAAAAATTCAAAACAGATTTTTGTAATCTGAATTTATTAGTGTGTATGTGTATAAAAGTGTGTGTGTGTGTGTGTGTGTGTGTGTGTGTGTGTGTGTGTGTGTGTGTGTGTGTGTGTGTGTGTGTGTGGATGTGTCTGTTTTGCACTCTTGATGTTTTATAGATTCACCCCTTCACTGTTATGTGCTTTTTTTCTGGATCGTGGCTGATTTGTAGATTGTACGCACAAAAAAACTCTGTATTGTCACATTTTTGCCAATTTCCCATTCATTTCCTATGGCGGGTCCATTTGGACCCGAAGGTCCTGAGTGTGACTATTTTTTTTACAACCACTTAGGCTACGTTCACACTGCAGGGCTTAATGCTCAATTCCGATTTTTTGAAAAAATTCGATTTTTTTGCAAGGCCGTTCACATTTCCAATTAAATGCGACCTTTTGTGATCTCCTGTGTGAACGTGAAATGACCCAGAAGTGACCCGCATGCGCAGAAGAGTACTCAACGGTCAACGACGTCACTTGTTGTTTGCGGAAGTAGCTAAACTTGAACTAACTGTGATTCTCTCACACACACACACACACACACACACGAGCGCGCGCAGCGACCGTTACACAAAAGCCAGACAGCAGCCGCTGACCTATCTAATATCAGATTCAGCACAAATAAGTTAACATAACGTATATATAATGGCCGTGGGCTTTTTTTATTTTATTTTTTTATTAACGGGCTCGTCGAGGTCGACCCGTTCGGCAGATTTACCTCAGCTCGACGAATATGCAGTCCGTTTTCAAACCGACGACTACAGAATTATGACGTTTTTCGCGTATTAATGACGTGCGGGTCGGATACATGCGACCTGGCCGTTCAGACTGAAGTCGCATTTCAAAAGATCGGATATGTATCGGATTTGGGACCACATACCCAAGTGGCCTGGGTCGCATTTGAAAAGATCGGATCTGTGTCGTTCAGACTGTCATGAAAAGATCAGATACAGGTCGCATAGGGGCAAAAAAATCGGAATTGGGTCGTTTCAGCCTGCAGTGTGAACGTAGCCTTAGACTATTCAAATCCTGTCCCCTTGGTATATGTTCATATACCAAGTACCAACAAAGTCACCAAATTTCGGACCATTCCGATGAAGCTATGATTTTTTACATTTTTTTATTTAAACGCTTCGGGTCCATTTGGACCCGAAGGACCCCAGAGGGTTAAGGTAACAGAGATTGTTTTGGCTTTATAGCGGTTCTTTAATAAAGTTATTTTCCAGCTAAAGTTAGTTTTGATTGATTCGCTTCCGTTGCAACGATCATTTGTTATTAAATTAGGGGCCGCTAAGACGACACCATTCCCTCTACACAGACTTTAAACGCGAACCTGTGAGAAACGCTGATGCGCATTAAGAATTGGTTCTATAGTTATGTGCGTTTGAATATATGTGCGCAGGTTTGGAATTCCCTTCATCAATTACACCCCCTTATCAATTCGGGGTAGATACGCAAATTGAGTTTCCCGACGACGCTTTATCTGTAGAGTGGTAAAGGGATCCTCCATAGGGAGAGACTAGTTGGCACTTCAGCACTGCGTTGTCATCGGGTCCAGGCGCAGGTCCTTCGTCAGATCTGGATACGGCCTGGATCCGGCAGGCTGCGGGAAGACCTCGGGATAAACAAAAGACACTAAAATTAGCGTAGATGCCATTCTTCTTATGATGTAACGAGTACATCAGGATTTATGGGAAGTGTTCCCGGTTCCAGCTGACCTAATCTATGCAGCCTAACACTGAATTATAGAAGTCTATAATGTATTATGTGAATGCTAGGTCAAAGAGATGTGTCTTTAGTCTAGCTTTGAACTGACAGAGTGTGTCTGCTTCCCGGACAATGTTAGGAAGACTGTTCCAGAGTTTTGGTGCTAAATAGGAGAAGGATCTACCGCCAGCAGTCGATTTTGATATTCTAGGTATTATCAACTGGCCGCAATTTTGAGATCGCAATAGACGTGAAGGACTATAATGCGTTAAGAGCTCGCTCAAGTACTGCGGAGCTAAACCATTTAGTGCTTTGTAAATGATCAGCAATATTTTAAAATTGATGCGATGTTTAATAGGGAGCCAGTGCTGTGTTGACAGAACCGGGCTAATATGGTCATACTTCCTGGTTCTGGTAAGAACTCGAGCTGCTGCGTTTTGGACCAGCTGTAGTTTGTTTATTAAGCGTGCAGGACAACCACCCAGTAGAGGTGGTTACTATTCATTTTTTTTCACAAATTTTTTTTTATTTTTCGTTTCTATTTTTGTGCTGTTGCACTACCCCTGTACACACGGAAATCTCATCCAATCTTAGACCAAAGTACTGCTCCAAATGTAGAAGTGTTATTCCTATATTAATATACCTCAAACATGGTCGATGACTGATTGTTGAAGTTGAGAAACGATGGATATTATGACACATCCCTTGAGGTCTTCAAGGAAAACCAGTCCAAAATTAAGTCTTGCAAATACAAAGTATGTGAATTTTAGATGTTTCATCTTTAATTTATGTAATAAATTAATTTTGTGTGACTTCGGTCATGTGTTCATTGCTACGACATTTGAATAGGTCACTCATAAAACGGCTTAGACGTAAACCAAACAATTTTATGTGTTTGCCATACTCCTCAACTCCATAGACCACTAAGACCTCCACAGCCTGTGACTCTTTCAGTGTCTATTTTTGAGAAGCTTTTGTCAGTCTTGACAGAGATTATGCAGATGAGGCAGCCACACGCATCCTGGAACGGTTTAAACGGGTCGGTGTAAACAAAGAGTGTTGACGGCTTACATGCTGACAGGATCTGCCTCTCCATCACCACTTTCCCTCAGGGCTGTCGATGAAGGGGCTGCATCTCCTCAATTCAGAGCTCGTTTCACAGCCAACGCAGCGTTGTAAGCTTTTCTCCTCACCCACACAACCTTTTTCAGCTGCAGAAGGGATGGTTTTAATAAGCGATTATATTTGTACTCACCATATAGTGCTTTTAAAATCCTCCACATAGCTACTGTAAAATCACTCAAAGGGTTGAATAGGCTGAAGGATAGATTCATTTCAAGCTGGTTTTGTTTATAGATCGTGCATTTCCTTTTTCTGAGAATTCTGAGAGCAGGACGGATCACCATTGCTCACAATTGTTGTGTTGCTCTGTCTGGACCTCTGTCCAAAATTTGCATTATTTTCATGTGGTGAAGAGAACCTCAAAATATTTACCAGTGGATAAAACTTTTCTTTTATTTTCTTTTTTTTAAACTTGATTTGGCTTCAACTTGATTTTTAGCATGCATAAAAACATACTATTCTAGACCTGGCTCTGATTTATGACCAATTTGGCATCAAAGGATGACCTGGCACAGTTTAAAAAAAATTGAATTAAAAAAAAAAGTTGAATTGGTTAGCATGGTTCCATTAGCCTTTGCTGGTTGATGTTGAAACTTCTCCATCTAGTTGTAAAAAGCATCTGTCTTCAATGATGCTCATTCAAAAGTAGCTGAGCATTCTGACCAAATATCTTTCTTTTTATTAACATCTTCATTATAGACTAGTAGATTTTAACCAGCTTATTGTGGATCCATCAGTCGATCAGCTATGTCATTTTGTTATCCTACCTATATTCCAGTGTATAGTTGGTTGCATTTTATTATCTGAATTTAGAGAATTTGTTTCTTTCTGCGACCCAAGAAACAAATATCTGCTGCCCAAGACCGTTTCTCTCAACAGGTGTGCATCTGTAATTTCTACAGCTCAGATTAATCGAGTCACTTTTATGAAACTCATTAATTCTTTTACTTCAAAGACCTGGTGATTTTGTAGAGGATCAAACATGAATGATATGTAAGAAGAAGGGGCTTGCTTTTCTAGGTCAAGAAACCTTCACAGCTCAGGTCTGCCCTGAGCTTGGAGGAAATTTGCGTTCAAACCTGATACACAGTTCACACATTCACTGGCATCTACTGTACACAGAAGACATTCGGCCCAGTAGCCTAAGGCATGCTTACTGCAATATTCATCATAGCTATAGATTGTCTTTTAATTCCCCTATCTTGTAGTTTTGTGTAAACTGACTAAAAATTACAACTCTCAAGGGTATTGTTTTACCTTTTTTGTGCTCAAACAATTGCTAACTTGTTCTGTTCTGCTTTATGAGGAAAATCAGATCTAAATAGAAGACACTATTGCAATGCACAGTATACATTTCAAGATGCAACTTTAAAAGTTTTACCAGCCTCTGGTGAGAAAGTCACTCCATCATTGACATGTATTTGGATGTAAAATTTTCCACCTTGATAATCCTTTATGTGAAACTGACCATGGATTTAAACCTGCTACCACAATTTCAAGATTATAAAATACAAAGAGTATAAAATTTAACTCTGCGGTTTTCTAAGTAGTGCAGTACCCAAGTATATTTTTACATGGAATGTATCATTTTCTATTTATATTTTTAAAACAAACAACATTGTATGTTATATTCCAATTATATGAATAATTCTTCCTGCTTAAAATCTATAGTGACTGCAAGACTCAAGATTGGGGTCTCAATCTCTGTTCCATGTATAGATCTTTTCACGGAGGTGAGGGACTCATATCTTCCTCTGACCTTGCATAAAACTTTATTTTATAGTGGACTAATGATGCCTGAGATTGTATTTCTTGAAAATTACATTTTATTCCTTTCAGATCAGACAGATAGCAGTCCCATTAGGAGACCGGAAACATCACAGCCTGGCTTTGAACTGCCAGTCAGTTATTTAAATAAAAGAACTAGAAAATACATAGCAATTAATTGACATATGCAATTTGTAATTAAAAGTCGGCATAAAACGGAAGTTGCAATCAGTTTCTTTCTCTATTGTTACGTGTATCCGAGTAAAATCGAAATCAGCTTGAATTCGTCCTTATAGGGAAATGATTGTGTAGTTAGCAATGCACAGTAATCCAGAGGTAGATCAGTCAGTTCACTAGTTCACACTTACAAATAAGTCAGATAGAATAAATGCGTATTTGGCGTGCTGTCCGAGGAGAGGGCTCCGGGCTCGGTATTCGGCCCGAACCCAGAGTACTCCCCCCATATTCCTGGCTGTAAAAGATTGAGCCAAGAGTGAGGAGTCGGGGTGGTGGAGGGATGCTGCAAAACTGTCAAGGAATGTTAGGTGAGTTGACAGAGTGGATATATATATACTTCTTGTCATGCTGATTAGGGTAGACATAATTGTTTGATGACGAGTAGATTGGATTGATTATTTGAACGTGCTCCTCCCGAACTTTGTTTATAAAACATCATTTGTGGAGGATGTTTAGTCCCACCTTCTGGCGAGACGTATGTCATGAAAAGAACAGTCTCCATTTGGAGGGGTAAGGCAGGTTAATGTTTTTGATTTAAAGAAGAGTGCACATGATAAAATAATAATAATTGTGTGCAAGGATAAATCCTTTATAATAAACACTGCAACATTCTGTAAAAAAAAAAAAAACACTGCAGATGTGTATGTCTTCCTCTGATAGACCCTCTGTGGTTTACATACAGGCAAATACAGGTATGACACAATGATGAAAAATTTAATTATGTGCTTCCTTCCTCCTAATGAACCTAATTAGGTGCTGTTAGAAAAAGATGCTGTTTCGCTTACTGAGTTTTTGCATTCAGATGGTTTTCAAATGTTTAACTGAGTTTAGCTGAGCACCAGCTTGACTAGTTTTAAGTTCAGCACAAGCTTATGTTATAACATACAGTACTTCTTGTAAGGGTAGTTGTGCAGCACTTGATTTTGAAGTCAAAATTAAATAAAAATTTACCCTATTTTTTGTTTGTATATACATTCTTGATCTTGTTGTGAAATAATAGTTTGCAAAGGTGCCCGGGTGCCCCCTTTGGCGTGACCAAATCCGAATGTGTTCTTTATTTAGTGGCAGTCGTGGCCTTATGGTTAGCAAGTCCAAAAGGTTGCTGGTTCAATTCCAGTACCGGCAGAAAATTACGGAGGTGCCCTTGAGCAAGGCACCTAACCCCTTATCGCTCCCCGGGCTGCCCGCTGCTCCGAATATGTATCAGGGTTTGCAGTGTGTGTGCACTAACTTGGATGGGTTAAATGCAGAGGACTAGGATTGGGCCGATAGGCGATGCCATTGTCCATCACGATGGCTGACAGACATCATGATGTTGAGCCGGCATCGCGATACCCCCCCCCCCCCCCCCCATGTTTCCATGGTGACGCGTCATGATTGGCACGTGATTCGCCACAGCTAAAATAGCGCTATACTGTATGACAGATGTAGCAATTTTATTTCTAAATAATAACAAATTTGCTTATGTCATCAACTATCTTCTATTCCAATTCTCAAATACGTGTAAGTGAGTGTATCCTTTATAAATGATGTTGATCTGTAACGGGAGATGGGAGCCGCCATGTTTGTTTGGGCCGCAGTTCAGAGATTCCTGTCTGTTGGATTTATTAAAGCACGTGAATTCATCAGTTTCTACTGAAATACATGAAAGTTAAGTGGCCGGTGAACTGGGAGAAGAATAGAGTAAACTTTATAGTTACTTACACTGTGTATCTGATATGAATAAAACACGTCGGCAAATATATTTGAATGGATTGTTATTGCTGCTTCCATAGACACCATTGTGTATTTTACAAACTATAAATGTATTGTTTTGGTATAAAGTATATGTATTTAAATGTCTGAAACGTAATAGTTGTGATATATGACGAGCGCTGAGCGCATCCGTCTTTGGCTCAGCGCCAGCCATAGCATGAAAGCACAGTTTGAATCTGGCAGTTCTGTCACCTCACTGTACATTCGCTCCTTAGAGGTCTGCTGCTGCAGAGCGTGCCAAAATCGAAATTGCTGATGAGATGTAGAGGAAAATATCTAGTGGAAAATGAGAATGTTGCGTTTTTTTTTACAATTATCCTATTCCTGACCTTTTCGATTCCCAACCCTAGAACTAAAGCTATCAAAATGGCTTATTTACTAAAATATCTTTATATATTGTAACGAATGGTGCACTATACATGTTGGTGTGTCGAATTGAAATCAGAAAGAATAAAAATGAGAGAATATTGGATTCAAATGGCGTTTCATGTTGACTTGTAACGGACACTGTAGTCTTTCAGTTGTTCAAACAGTTGCTGTTGAGACTGATGCCACGGTGGATGGCAGGGTTTTGAACACACTGCGGTCAGTGAGTCATCTTTAAGCAAAAAGCTGAGTGCTAGTGAAGTAGTCCGGCCAGCCTTTGATGAGCAGATAAAAAGAAGTACTGGAACTCTGGCTTTTGCTCTCCCCCTTTTCAGCCTTTGAATCAGGAAGGGACGTTTCAGATGATTCCTGTTTGTTTGTTTGTTTGTCTTTTTTGACAAACAAATCCAGCTCTCTGCGAGCCCGCAACTCTGTTTGATGAGAAAATGAAAGCCCAAGAGGGTGCATTATTGCCTCCAAAATTTCTGCCACTATCGGCATTGTTTTTCTGTTTTATCTTTGTTTGGCTGTATAATTCAACCAAACCCTCATCTTCTGTCCAGTAGGAGAATTTGGCCACGTGACTCTTCTCATAACCTCTCCACATTGCCTCCAGCATGTCATCTCTCACCCCAAGAGAGCAGAGCCCTCTTTCACAGCTGTCAGACATGACTGAGAACTTCTGGACTTGCATTGTGCAGGGCTCTTGCCACAAGGTTATAAGTTATCCATGCTGTGCCTTGGAGTCTCTCATACGATTGCCTTATACAAGTAATCGCCCCCAGATGATTCAAGAGTATCTTTCCCAGCCCACCCCACACATCAGCCAAGGTTAATATACTGTATCTGGAGATTCCAGTGTGCCTTCAAGTCAAATAACACTGCAATCTTATTAAACAAGAGCAATTACATTCATGTGAAAAGGCCCAAGGGCTGAAATAAAGGGTGGAGGCAACACTGTTGATTTGATGTAATTCAAAAGCAAAAACCAGGGGAGTGTACGAGGTGTGCTAAGGTAAGCATTACTTTTACTATTGCTTATACAGTGGCTGAGTATAACACCTCAGCACATTGGAGAAAGATAATACTCCCTTTTAATGAGTTTAAAGAAGATTGGGTATTTTTAAGGTTCCTCTGTAGGTGTTCCCAGTGAAATTAGAAATTATGTTCTTTAATTCTGAAACTCACAATTCAGACTGTTTTTTTAAGATCCTTCTTCATTTCCCTACAAAAGTTCCTTCTTCATCATGTTCTATCCCCTTGGTCTTGCTGGAATTGTCATCAGCCCATTTTATTGCTTAGACAGGTTTTGGTTTGCCTCCAGAATGGCTCCCTGGAGTCCATCCGATCACAATAAGCAAATGTGAATCCATCATCCCCAGGTGGAAGCTTGTCTTTACATTTGCCATTACATTCAGGTGAATTCCCCATGGAAAATACTTCAGTTCTTAAGTCAGAGCAGATCAAGGCGTCTCTCAATTAAGTGTGTTATGATTGAGAAGTTAAAAGGCAAAAGTAATCTTCCATAATTTCTATAATGTTTATAGGTTAAGTGTTGTCCTCCATTGCATGGACACACCAGCATGCAGGTAATATTGACTAAATGCATTAAAGGAAGTGTAAGCTGTTGTGTGGAAAATAGCAGCTTGGACATTCTGCCTAACTCCTTTTGCATTTTTTGTGGTGGGTAAATGACAAGTTTTAATGTTCTTTTAACATTTAAGTAATGTTTATGATCACATTCGTCAACTGAACTTCATATGTGATGTCTTATTTCCCCATCAGGCAAAGTGAGGCATGCATTTTCTACAGTGCAATCATCATGACACTGAGATAGTCATGACACAGTGAGATATATCTCTGCAAAGAAAATCCTCTCCCGACAACACTTGTGCATTATAAATGGAAGTGACAACCATCATTTTGTATCAAGGTAATGAACCACCTTCAAATGCTAATAACAACTCAATGGACCAGCCCTCCATCCAGCCCTGTGTCTGACAGTCAGTATACATTAGTAACTATAAAGCACAATCCAAACTCACTCAAGTGCACATTTTGCTGTTTTGTTTTTGTTGTTGTTTGTTATTATTGGGTTTTTCACTGCAGCACCCAGATGTAATGAAGCCCATCAGATGTACTGGCACAAAATAATATTAGTCTTTATTTATCAAAGTCAAATCAATCTTGTAGTGAAAGCCTCTGCATACAGTAAATAAAAAAACATGAAGATTTTCACAAAAAGGAAGGAGTTTCACAAAGGGACAGAAGGGATCTTTTGACCCTTTTTAAAGCCTTAATATCATTCAAAAGGGGGCACCCCATATCTTCAAAGGCGGCAGATGTTTATGCACCCAGATAAATCAGGAATTTCAGTGTACTAGAGAAGTATTGTAATTACAACCCCTGGGCATCTTCACTTGCTGGTGAATATTTAATTTCTGACAGTAACTTCCTCTGATATTACTCCATCGAAACTAAGCTCTCTAAAACACTATTGCTTACATCTGGATTATTTTTTTCTTCCTTTCAGTAAATGCATTCAAGTATACAGTATGCTCAGATGCTTTAAGACTCCTTGTTTACCTCCCTCTCTGCACTCATCCATAGGAATTGCCGCTCTCCGTAAAAAAAAAGCTAATCTGCCAAATGTTGTTCGTTTCCACATTATGGTTGTTGTATCTATTCAGAAATGACTATGTGGCACCATGGGATGTCTTTGAGCTAGTGTGCTCTGTGTCTAATACAGGAGAAAAAAACTGTAGTGGAAAACACAGCCTGTCTCCCTTGTCATCTAAATAATGAGTTTCATTTAGTCTGACACCATACTGGGAAAGTTTCAGTATCTCCATCCAAAAATTGACTTCATTTGCCAGTCCCTTGCTCTCCCAGACAAGACGAAATTAATTAGTGCCAGATTGATATTGCACTTCTCTCATAATGTGGTCTGTGGAGAAAACGTGACCCGCTGCTTACACCTTGCCTGAGGACTAATAAGTGATCTGGGAGGGGGGAATCTAGGTCCAGTTTTTTCTGTAGTTTGCGTTTGCAGAAAGATGGAGCACTTTTTAAATCGGAGAGCCATCTGCTTTGATGCAGACCGCCTGTTGTATTTGAACATTTAATTTCGTTGGAAGTGAAACAGAGATAATGACCCTCTCTCTTTGTGGGAAGCTTCCGCAGCCAGTGCAATAGTGTGTGTGTGTGTGTGCGTGTATGCGTGCGTGTATTGAGCACCAACATATCTCCCCAGGATTAATTAGTTTGATTCACACTGTGACAGCCATGCCAACATCACTCCCTGGGGTAACTGGCAAACAAACAGCAGAAAAGAGATACCTTGTGTGTGTGTGTGTGTGTGTGTGTGTGTGTGTGTGTGTGTGTGTGTGTGTGTGTGTGTGTTCATGTGCGTGTGTGTGTGTGAGCATGTTAGTTTGGCTTGGGTATATGTGTGTGTTTCTGTGCTCAGCTTTAGTGAGAGTTTGTCAGATGCGTTGCCCTGCATGCATTCACCCCCCTGAATTCTTTAATTAGCGTACAGTAAATACTTTGACGACAGCAGAATGCTTGGGAGTTGGAGAAGTGAAAAACCCAAGGCTGCGTTAAGCTCCGGTAGAATGGGGAGTAAAAAAATAGTGGCATCCGGTCTAACAGCTTGCGTAGCCAGCGATGCACCTCAATGATCTTGTTGCACATGGCACATTTGTCTGGCGGTGCCTATGCTTGTAAAAGCACGCTCTCTATTGTTGTGCAGCGTAACACTCTGCGGAATGAGAATTTCAGTCTTAATCCGAAAAAACAAATCTGAGCCCAACCATTATAAGCATGCCTGGTTTGCATCATCTCCGGGAGAACCGCTCTAAGGCCGTTTACATGGCTCGGCCATCCCGACAGTATATGTGTTGGAATTCATAATAAGTCTCTTATCTGCACTGTAATTGGCTACTTGTTGGTGGCTGTAAGTAATTGATAATATGGAAACTTGATGAAAGCACCACTGTCACTGAAGCCCGGAGGCTGTGCTGTGATATATGTTTCCTAGAAGACAATGTAATCGACTCCATAAAGCTAAGGCTCTCAGTTAATGGGGGTGACTGGTAAAAGAGGGAGGGAGGGGTGGAATCAGCATTAAACACCCACCAGGGAGCAATCTTTAGTTCACATTTTAAGTGTCACGTCCCCATTATATACCGTTTTGATCTGAATATAAGACAATGTTTTTTTTGGAAATACACTGAAAAAATGGGGTTGCCTTACATATGGGATCTAAACTTTTACATGTCAATAATACACCCGCAACAATAGGTAGTGCCAAATATGTGTATAACGAGTGTTTCCCCCCAGGACTGATAAACGCAGTGGAATCATTAAACAACTCTCATTAAGCAGCCAAGAAATACTGTGTCAGAGTGTAATGTTAGAAGATGGCGAGCCCAAAAATACCGTTTTAAAAATTATACAATACAGTATATAAAGCACATTTAAAAACAACCAAAGCTGACCAAAGTGCTGTACAGAACAGAATAAAAATAAAAATGACCAATATGATAACAGTCAAAGAAAAGCTTACCGCTGTCCTAAAAGCAGCCGCTTCGAAGAAACTGACAGGCACGTTTGTCAGTACGTAGCCGGAAAAATAAATGAGGGGTTGCCCATAACCAGAGCCGTCATCCAGCTGAAGGCACTGGAAATCGTCAAAGAGCTGAACTTACCCACCAGCAAGGACCTCATTTCTTATTTCGGCTACATACTGATGCACTTGCCTGTCAATATCTTTGATACGGTTGCTTTGATGCGCCGTAATGAATTAGTGTTTGCCCTGCAACTTCAGGGAGAAAGTGATGTCTTTTCTGCACTATGTGATCGGTCTAAGGAAAAAACATGCATATCCCCTGGATCAGATGTAATGCTGATCAAACACCTGTGTTTTTTGACATGCCAACATCTGTCACTGTACATAAAGTCAAAGTGAAGTCTACTAAATGAGAACTTCATGTTATTTTTATGGTAGCTATGCCATGTGTTTATTTCTGAATGTGATTGTTGTTGATACATTTGACCGTTATTTACCATACAGTAAATACAAAATAAAAAATGTAAATATGCAATGTGAAAATTATTTTCAAATACAGCATTTTCTTTAAAAGACAAGATTTGGTCTTTTCCAAAAGGTACATCTTGAAAAGTGGGGTTGTCTAATATTCAGGGTTGTCTTATATTCAGAACAATACGGTAATAATGGTAGAATCCATTCCAGTTACTTACTTTGCATTATTAAAGCATAAGTGTATAATTCTGTGCCACTAGCATTACCAAACAGAAAAAAAATACACAGTTCAGCTATAATTGGTGGTGGTTTTAATTCATCCCCTAACCAAAATGATTTGTTCATTGATTCGTTCAGAGATCACACTAGTACTATAGTTGCAGACCAAAATGTCTTTTGAAGGATTTTTGTATCATCAAAAGTTATTGTATCATCATCACCTAATCTTGTACAACGCATTAGGTCATTACTGAAACAAGTCTATTATGGTGTATTTAAAATGTCAACAGAACGACTAAGAGACAGTCTCCACAAATGACAACAACAACAACTCTTCATTTTGTCAGCTGCTGGGCTTTAATTTATTTGATTATTTATAGAGAAAAGACAACAATAAAAGCCTAAATAAATTGAGATTACCATCCTTTTGTAATTTTTAATTGTGTTGTTATCAGTCATTTACAGATCCTAAATCAGGATCATTCTTCATCCTCTTTTCTCTTCTTTGTTAGATCCAGTTGGCTTGTTGAAAAAGATTGACTCTCATGCCAAATTGAACAAATGACATGCCCCTTTTGTTCTGTCACTGTCGGAAAGTATTTCCTCATTCATGACGGACATGCTTTTGTTCAGTTTGTTGTTGAACGGCGTGTACCATTTATTTACAAATAACATCCCAGTTTGGTCAGTGTCACTTACAGTTGCTTAGTCTCAAAAAATGAACATAAGGTCCAACCACTGATATTGCTCCTTTTATAACCATCAGGGTAATGCTATTTGTTGGTGCTGTGGTCAGTTTCTGAAGGCAGGAAAACAGTCGCACATTTGAAAAGAGAGTGAACAAAAAATATCTTCAGTGCATAGAGGTGTACGAAAAGGATTTGTTTAAAAAAACTAAAAAAAAAACACTGAATCACTCATGATTGAAACACCACTATTGTTAATGCATTTGTTAACTCTGCATCTCTGAACTTGCGGCCTGGAAGAATATGAGTCACCTGCTAATGTTGTGTAGAAACCCGAGGATGCAAATTATCTACAACACTGAGTTTGACATTTTGTGTTGACCATTCATCTTGCAAATGTCTATTATGAAATAATGGCTTTTAAGGCAGCGTGACAGTTACTCAGAGTGCACGGCTGCCTGTAAAAGTTTCTGTTATAGTTTACTTTTCTGATTTAATCATAGCACCGCATCATTAATCTTCATCGGCCAAACACTTTGGCATACACATCAAGAGATAATGAGGAATAAGAAATTGTGGGAAGGGAGAGTTCGGGGGTTCTAGTTTCAGATTGTGCTAAATCAGTGGTCACCCATAAGACTCTGTGCCCTGCGTGACTCCGAGAGTCTCTCAGTAATGAGAAACTGTTGGAAGCGCGGTTCAGCTGTCGTGGCGCTTGGTTCCTCCAAGTACTGAGCTGGAAATGCATTGTCTAAACTACAAGTTTCAGGGTTCAAAGAACTTACATATTAAATGAAAATGGAAGGCTAGAAGGTGAAATGTTGATACAGTGCCGCTTAATCTTGACTAGACCTGTACCGGTATTCTGTAAATCGCGTACAGTATTATCGCAGGCACTTCAAAATACTGAGAATAATAATAGATCCGAATATCGATTTTTTTTTAATGCACTTTTTTTAATGAACTTTCCATCAACCTGATAAAAAAACACTGCATTTATTATGCGCAAAAGAGGCATGCGCACTCTGATGTAAACAATCCCAAAATGTAGAAGCACTGTGTGAATGCTGCTCAAAAGAGGCATTAATATAAACAATCCTCACATGAAGGAGGAGGAACACTGCCAAAAATGTATTCCCCTTCTAAAAGGGTAAAGTCAGAGTTTTGGAAATATTTTGGGTTCCCAAAAAATGCAGAGGGATTGCTGGTCTAAGACAGTTTTCCTTGGTGTAAGACATAGGCGGAAAGTCGAAACTAAATTTTAACAAAACCGCGATCACTTTTTTACGTGTCAAAGTGTTCAAATGTCTTAATTTGCGTTCCAAAGATGAACGAATGTCTTGCAGGTTTGGAACTACATGTGTGTGTGTAAATGATGACTGAATTTTGGGTGAACTATCCCTCTAAACCTTTTTTTAACCCTGAAAGAAACAAAATTTTATGATTTTTAAAAAAAACACAAGCAAAAGTGTTTGTTTGTTTTTTATCTTGTTTTTTTTTTTCAGATGAAATTAATAAGATTTTTTTTTTAAATTACTTTAGGTCTAATACAATAAGCAAATTTGTGTTTATTTTTCAAATACACTTTTCACTCAATGTTAAAAAATAATTTAATTTTTTTTTTATTTAAATTAAATTTTATTTCAAATTTCAGGCTTCAGGACCACAACATACTTTTGAAATTGAAGTGCAACATGCAAAAAAATACATTTTCAGTGCTCTAAAATAAATAAAACAAGAGATAACACAATACATTTTTAAGCTTTTTTATGATCTTTATTTTACATCCAAATTCCCGATTTGGTGCTGCAATATGTAGGCTATGGAGTGTTGGCCATTGTTTCACAACCCACGGGCTTGTCTCTTCTTTGTCTCTACAGCTGTTTGTGAGTGGGGAGCTAAATAGGATTTTAAAGGGCTATTTTTTTTTATGTTTGTCACACCATGTTAAACAAATCTCTCATCAAAGCCTCCTCTGCAATTAAGCCCACGGAACATAGAGCTCGTTCATAGTCAGTTACAATTTACTCAACCACAAACATGATACCCATTCTTCAAGTCCATACAGTATGTCTCAAAATCCTTACAAACTGAATGTTGTGACTGCGCGTGTCTTGTTAAAATTTGTCATTAGTCATTCGGGGGGGAAAAGTCACCCACACTTTTTCTTAAAATCAACTTATTTGCATTTACCATAAAGGCATCTTCTAGGTTCAAACTCAAGTTCTGCTGACAACATCTGTGACGTGACATTTTTAATGAAATAATTAATTCATCAAATTATGAGATTTCTGCTTTTAAACTATCTGGAATGCCATGCACCCTTGATTTCAATTTGTAAGTGCGTTACTGTAAAAATTGCATTACTCATTTTGATTTGTTTTTTTCTGACTAAGAGACTAGTCAAAATTATTTTCTGTGGTAAAACAAATGCTGTTTATAAAACTTGTATTGAACCTGGATATGGGCAGAGAAAGTCTTGACCTAGATGAAGTAGTTATAATGGCTGACAAGGCTGTCAACGCTCTGATTAGACTTTGCTAAAAAGGCCTTGTGAGTTTTGAAGGTGTGCTGATTGCAATATCTTTCAGAAGTCCTTTGAGAAGTAAATTGCCGTAACCTTGGAGTTTGGTAATTACCCCAGACTGCTATCATTCTGGTAGTAAAAGAAAGGCCTTTCTAAACTCATGCACAGCGTCTTCTTTAATAGGATATTCAGCCGGAGGCTAAGCAAAGGGTAATGACAAACGTCTGCTGTGACTTCTAGACACTTTAGTGCTGGACGACTGCTTCTCAGTGGGCTTTCAATGCTAAGTGATGATGGCTTTATGAGGGTAACGTCTTGCACTCCATCTGTCAGGAGTTGCCCTCACCCTTGTGCTTATGTAGAAGTCATCAACTTTGTCCGTTGGCACTTCATTATCCAACTTTGTTGCATTAACTTTTTTTGCATTTCTATAAGGTGTCTATTTTGAGAGAAATATTGCATTTAATGACTAACAACTTGTTTTTAGTTGTTTTTAAAAAATAAATGTTTTATGCAAAAAACAGCCTGGGATCTACGCCAATCTAATATGAACAATTTTCTTTATTATATAGTTTGTATATTCATTTGTATACAGTAACAATTTACATTGCAATGGTGGCGCAGTTTAATTGAACAGTAATCCAGTATTACGTTTAATCTTACCGGGTACATTTGATTGTTGCTCCACCACTGTGGCTAAAATGGGTTGGCCTGACAAAGTTGCAACTTTTCGTCTTTTAAAAGTGGTGTTTAATTTCTAGCGTCATTGAACAGAATTGCAACTTCTACTTCAAATAGCTTCTATCAGGGTGGCCACAGAATAGCAGCACAGAGTATTTAAACTTCTCATGGAAATCAACCTACATAAGTATTACTTAAAATAGTCTCTCCATAGCTGGGATAGGAGAAAGCATTCTAGCATCAAAATAAATGCACACCAATAAAATCTTTGTATGTTTACTTTGAATATAAAGTGGGACGGCAAAGTTGGAAAAGTAACGGTGCTCCCTATAACCAGTCCATCCCTGGCTTTAAGGGTGAATGACAGCGGCATACTTGATTTTTGTCATTACCAATGCTAACATTTTGATAGAGTCACTGACCACCTGAATTTCCACTTTTAAGACTGTAAATGTGTTGCCAAATGCACAGCTTAGACCTATAGTTTAACAGCACCACTGAATATGAATGTCCTTTCCTTTGCTATCCAGGGCACCACTTGTCACAAATGATTAAGGCTGTTTCTATTCTTCTGTATTTTTTAAAGAAGTTAAATTACTGGCTTGGCAGCATGTAAGAGCATTTTCTTTTATTTGACAAAGAACAGGTAATTGCTTTTTGTGCTAGACATTTACACCGGCCGAGCAACAGTTTGGAGAGTGCAAGCTAACGTTTCTATTCTTAGTGCGCTTGCAGTTATGTTGAGTTCTTTACTTTTCAAAACACTCACAGGTGTTTATCTGAACCCCAGATAAACCAGGAAACTCATGACAGAGATACCCATTACCTAAACTTTGAGAGACAGAGCCGCCCTTTGCCTTGAGGGAGAGTAATGTTGAGCTCTGCTGAGGCGGCCGGTAATGAAAGCCAGTGGCTCAGTGACGTGAGAGTGTCTCTCAGGCTGGGGGAATGGATGTGGATGTCTGTGGTGACACAAGCAAACATGTCAGCCCTGTCAGATAAACCGGGTGATGTGCTTCAAGCCGTTCTCCTTTTACAACACGCTGCCTTTTCCCACCCCAGCAACTGCTATTATACGCGTCATCTTGAAGGTAAGACATAGGGCAGCACTGCAAAAACAATGTAAATAAATAAATCATCTCAGCAGATTTTCTGTATCTGAAACATAGCGTTCCATATACTGTATAGTCAAGCTGATGAATTGCCCAGTTTTGTAATGAAACAAAGAATCGGAGCATATAAAAAGACTTTCCCTGAGATGGGAATCCGCAGGCGTTCAGAAATCCCTCTCGCAGGAGTTTGTGTTTAATATGGATATCTACAACATTTTGGTGCACTGCAGTTAGGCCTGTTTCAGCAGCAGATAATGGCCACCGCTGTCTTAGTTTAATAATAATTCCTTATTTACTCATACTGTACATACATATTAGCAAATGCATTTTGGCTCAGTTTTGTTTGTGATTTCAACATTATTTCTAATGGTTGTAAAAAATGTATTTGCTATTACTGAATTGGCTTTATTTGACTTTGCTCAAAATAAGATGCATTATCAGCTTAAAGTTGGGTAATAAAATTGTTTGCACTCTTTCTTAATTTATCAGCTGACGATTTTGCTGAAAGCATATATTAGAATTCATTTTTGTTACTGGCAAACAAAACATGTTTTTGCTTTAATAAATATATATTTTTAAATGGCTTACAACAAAGTACTATGGAGCTATATACAGCTGTGCATGTGTGTGAGAGAGGCGCTTGTTTGTGGTAAGAGTTTGTGTCCCTGTTAGTGTCTGAGCTTAATCTAGGGCTTCACGATTAACCGAAATTAAGTCGTGAAGTTTTAATTAAATAAATATATGTGCAGCATATCTCATGGTGAAGCACAGCACTGAGATGAGAGCGGAAAACACGCAAAACATCTTACCAAACTTGTAATGAGAAGCATTTATAAACCTGCTTTCCAACAAAAGAGAACATTTAATGACATATTTTTACTTCAAGCTTAATTCATAACATCACTGCAAAGGCTTATGTAGATTCACCTGATACGATGAATCCTACCACCACAGGAGAACATTTCGAAGAATTTTTCGGTCCCTTGTTTCTTGGGAATATCCCGGACGAGCCCCCAGATCTGTTGCCGAGTGTTTGAAATAACTTCCTTTTGTGATCTCATGTGGCTTCATGTCATAGAATCGCAGAAATTATATTATTTTATAGTATTCTATACAGTGATAAAAGCTATGTTGATTAGCATTGCATTATAAATGTACATAAATCTTATGAAATATCCCGGATGTCTTAAAGAACACAGATAAACCATATATTGCCACATTTGTATTGCCCTTTCGTCAGTCAAATGTCTCCATCTGTGTTTTATTCTTCTACAGCGATATCTAGATGCGTTTGTCTATATTAGGGATTTCCTGTAATATCATAAGTTTTATGAATTCTTTGAGTCTCACTTGTGGACTTCCCTCCGGCTACCATGCATTTATAAAACTGTATGGAAAATGAATGTCCTTTGTCAGTCACATGCCTGTTTAAGTGATGAACTGCTCTATTTGTGGTTGTTTTCAGAGGTGGTAGGTAGCAGACATTTTATACTTGTGCTACAACTGTTTGGCCCGTGCAACGTACAGCCCTGCATATATAGTAGATATGTAGTTAGGCTACACGTACGCCAAAATAAAAGAGCAATGCATTTTTGTGTGTAACTATAAATAGTAATTTTTCTATTCTGACAGGTGGTAAAATATTTTTTCCATGTGGTACCTCTGCTTTAAAGAGGACTTTCCTAAAGAAAATAAAAATCAGTACTTACTTGGTGAATGTGTGTTGTTGGCACTGGCAGTTGTGCCATATATTGTCAAAGAAAGAAAAAATATCATAAATTGAAAACTGTTGACAGGTATAAACAGTGATAACAATGACTTATTTTACTCAATTCAAAGTTTTTGTCGTCTTAACCCTAAAGGCAACTGTTTATTTGGATGTGGGCGTAAAAGGTTTTCGACGGGGGACAGACAGACAGTGCAATTTACCCAGCTTTCCTGCAGCAATGCCGTCCCCATTTTCTCTGACAGGAAGTAATGACAGGATATGACATAACAGACAGCTGAGCCTTAAGCAGAGGTGAAAAAAAAAGCTTTTTACAATCCCTCTGTTTTCCTTCCCAACCCCTTCCTTCTTGCTTTCTCTCACTTCCTCATTTCCTACCTTTATCATTTCCTATATCAACTTTGGATGAGAATTCTTGTCACAAAGTGAAAGCCTGTAATGTAGAGATGCATCTTCAATACAATTATAGGAAGTAGTTTATTGATCTGGCTTCAAGTCTTCCTGTTTAAAGTAAAAAATAAATAAAAAGCCCCATTGGATTGAGTGGGAGATTTCCATGAGCAGCATGATTTTCAATAAATTTAGTCATAACCTTCAAACTTTGAATTTGAAGTATTCAGACATCACAACACCTGAATGACCTTAAAATTGTTGTCATGCACGCCAACATACCAATGTTTCTGAACTAGTTTTTCTTCTTTTCCGTTCCTCTGCAAGCTTGCTGCTTGCGCTCTCCCCTCTCATATTTCTCCCCAAAGGAAAATGCTTTTTTACGTTTAATTGCATACCTGATTATATACGTCTTTTCTTTTTTTCTAGCAGAGTATGTACATGTGGTTCTTTATCATTAACAAAATGCATGCTTAAGGAATGTAAAAGGTTTGATATGCTTGCCTGTCCATTCTTGTCCGCCTCGTTTCAGCAATTTAACAGGAAGTTAATATAGCGTTGAATAGCTATTTGGAAGAAATTTGTTGTTTTATGTCCACGCTGTTAAAGTGGCCGACCATATGGAACTTTAGTGTTATTGAATCACAACAGCATATGGCCGGAATCCATTAACTACATAGTCCAGAAATGTCCCACGTATTTATTTGAATCGACACTCTGCACTACCTCGTAACTTCACTGTTCTGCTGTATCTTGTGAAAGTGTTTTTACAAAGATTTAACAATACATATGGATATTAAAGAGACAGGAAAAACCTAGAAATTGATCAATTAAAATAATTTTCCCTAGAAAACGTTTTGTTTAAAAAATCGATTAGTGAAAATAAAACGCATTTCTTCAATAAATTGAAAGTTTGTCATGTGCAGCATCCATCATCCACTCAATGTAAAACTCAATAAAGTTGCCTTGATACTGCATAGGCAGCCAAGTTTTATTGAAAGCCCATTTTGTCAGCGGTGAAGTACCTCTTTAAGGCCATTTAATTTAATGCATAATGACCCCCATACCCTCTAGACATCACCCTGCATTAGATGAGCAAAAAACAAAAGCTCAACGATCAGCATCAAAATGTGACAAATGACTCCACACAGCATTGTGTCAATCTGTCAATGGATACCACGCATAAGATGAGCATGTGTGACCACGGTGCTCACTAAGGATAACTGGAGAGTATTGAGTATGACAGGCCTATTAACTTGCGATATGCATAATGCTACTGACATCGTCTTGTTTCCATGTCTCTGAGTTGGGGTCTGAAACGCTCTGTTTCCACCAGCCCTTGCTGCTCTCTACCTGTGGATGAAGGATGACGGGTGGGAATCTCTCCCTTCCGCTTAATAATGACAGATGCATTCTCTTTTGCAAAAATTTGGATGCACATGAGCAAAGGAGAACAGAAGTTTGTTTCATGATTGGGAACGGTTTATTTCAATGGTCCACTTTAGACATTTTACTGACTATAAGTAACTTTGCTTTAAAATCCAAATCCAGATGAGAGTTTTAATAATATAAGCTGGTTTCAATAAAACATGGCCTGTGTTTTTTACAAAACACGCTACATTGAATAAATAATTTGAGAGTATTAGACATCTCAAACAATCAGTTGCTGTTTCCCCCCATATACTAAATGCATTAGTGAATTCATGTTTTCCGCTTTAAAAACAAGACAAGACATGTTCCTTAAGTATAGTCTCCTGTTATGTCACTGATTCAAACAGCTTTTAAACAATTGATAAAGACTGTATTCTTGCAAAGCCTCAGAAAACACCTTAAAATAGAACAATTTTCTTCAGAGGCACGATGGTCTAATGAGTCTTGTCTCTTTTCTGGAAGAATCTGTCCATCTAGAGATGCATTTGCTGCTTTTGAGAGGAGGACGTTTCACTTGGATTCGATCAGGTTTAGCAGGTTTCAAGACTGTATGGAGTACTTTTCCGCTTGCCATCATTCCAGGTTTACAGAGGAAAGCACTCATGCTGTCTGACTGCTGTTTCTGCTTTCAATTTAACAGATCTGCCCTCTGCACTTACCTGCTCCCTGCCCGCCAGGTGCATGCTGGGTAGGGGCACCGCTGCTCTTCATGAGCTAAAAAGCAGCACTAATGGTTGACGAGAACTTTGCCATCACCAAAAGGGCCACAAGGGACTCTTAACACCACCATCACCCCGGCTCTCATTCTTTCTGCTCTTCTGTTCCCTCTTCATTGCACTGGCTTGAGGGATTTCAGCATTTTGCACACAGAGGTTCACAAAACACCTGTAAGTAACATGATGAATGGAGCTGTTGTGCGGTTTCTGCAGTCCTGTATGAAAGAAAAATCACAAATAAGATCAAATCTAGAAAGCAATTAGATTGAAGGTCAAGGTCAACATGAAATCAAAATTGACCCAATTAAATTTCTTAGTGCTTGTTTAATATTTAATCAAAAACTCTATAGTGCTATGATATTCCCACTTTTTTTTTTTTACAACCCAATCGATACCTGATGTATGAGATTTTCCCATCTTATTTGTTCTTATTGAATGTCCAGTTTTACTCAGAGATATGTCTAAATTTTGAAGTAAAATTGGTTATGAGTAATGGTTATGAGTATAAGGGTGCTCTTATCGGGATTTTTGGGGCCGATCACCAATTACAGATCACTGGAAGCAGTGTTGGCCGATAGCAATCACTGAAATAAATAATACACTGCAAAAAATGCTTTTCTTACTTAGTATTTTTGTTTTGTTTCCAGTCCAAATATCTAAAAATTCTTAAATCAAGAAGCATTTACTAGAGAAGTAAAATGACATAAGAAATTCTATTTTGTTTTAAGATAAAAAGAAAGTAATTTAAGTAATTTTTGCTTAAAACAAGCAAAATTATCTGCCAATGGGGTAAGCAAAATAATCTTGGTTTCCATTTGAATTAAGATTTTTTTTTCTTGGTTTCCATTCTTATTCAGATTTTTTTTCTTACCCCATTGACAGATAATTTTGCTTGTTTTAAGCAAAAATTACTTAAATTACTTTCTTTTTATCTTAAAACAAAACAGAATTTCTTATGTCATTTTACTTCTCTTGTAAATGCTTCTTGATTTAATAATTTTTAGATATTTGGACTGGAAACAAGACAAAAATACTAAGTAAGAAAAGCATTTTTTGCAGTGTAGGCCAACTATTCTCAACAAAAAATTTATTTTAAGTATAAAAAAAATTTAAGAGATGAGAAAATATCATGAATTGACAACTCTTTATTTATTGACAAGCAATATGTGCAGGTGCAGCATATTCAATTCCCTCTCTTAGAGGTGATTAGGAACATTTTAGAGATTAACAAATATAGCATTCCTGTGAAATCCATCTGAAATATTAGGCTGCTGTCACTTTAAGACCGAATCCCAATATACTTATGGGATATACTTATACTATACCAATACCAGTATATATACCAATATACTTAATGCCACTTATTTCCCAACTGTTTATGTTCACTTAAGACACACCCGACAGTGTTTAAGCTAATACTCACCGGGCATTTTGTCATATTTCTGTGTGTTTTTAACCTTATAACTCTTTTTTTTTTTATTATTATCTCATACATCCTGCAGTTTAGCAGCAGTAGACTGTATTTTACGACAGTTGCTGATTTGGACGTTAAGTTTGGGCTTTTAAGGAGGACCGTCATTCCTGTAGGATTGCTGTCATTGCAATGTCTCCGCTGTCTTGTGAGTTTTGCGTCATCGGATCGGCTCTTCCGATTAGCCTTTATAGAGACCACTGATCAAACTATATAAAGCTATTATCTGCGGATAATGATCGCCCCACAATCAATCAGAGCACCCTTAGTTATGAGTGATGTTTCTCATTGACTTTAAATCGCATGCTTCACAAATATTTCTCCTGGCAAATTGACTATCGTAGATATCAATGTCTCAAACCGTGCTCAGATTTGCCAAGAAACCAAAGTTTGCAGTCAAGTCCCAAAATGAACACCTTTTTCATCCAATTCTTCAGTGATAGCTCCCTACCCTTACTGTGCGTCTACAATATTAAAATAATAATAAAACATTTATTTTCCAGAGGAATTTTAGAAGCAGCATTTGAGACAAAACTGATACTTAAATGAAGTTTGGGAACATTAGAGAATATTACTATCTTCTTTTGGTTTGAGCCTGATGTTTTTCTCTACAAGGAGACAAGGTGGAGGATCACACAATTGACCTTGTGTACAGCATGTGCTCTGTACGCCATCTCACCTCTCTATATGGTACAGGAACATCATGATGCTTTAGGAGAGACATTTCAGCGTAATGAGAGCTGATACACTTTTATTTACTCCACTCTTTCACACACTCTGAGCTAATCTGATTGAGGTTTGTTAGTTGCGCACACACAGACAGCAGCACTCAGATATAATGAGCTGTGTGTGTGTGTGTGGCTTCCACCTATAAGCCAGAGGGTGATGTCAGCAGCATCTTCTGTGACTCATCCGCCTGCCCTGGTGTTTGTGCATCAAAGCTGTACATATCTGAGCTTTCTGCCTTCTCAGCACACTGTGTGTGTGTGTGTGTGTGTGGGGACAAAATTGTACCCAGGCCAGTAGTGACCAAAATCTCCAAAAAACGTCCTCATTTGTAAATCTGGTATAAAAATTAAGAAATATAAAGTATAAATATAAATCTGGTATAAAAATAAATAAAAAATGTTTTTTAATGTAAAAATGCAGAAAGTTTTGTGTGATGTGTAGGGGCATAGAATATACAGTTTGTAGCGTATAAAAACCATTACGTCTATGGAATGTCACCATTTAGATAGCTAATTAAACGTGTGTGTGTGTGTGTGTGTTTCTGTTCAGTCAAACAAATATCAGCTCCACATGACAACATCAATCCTTTGTTGACAGTCATGAGATTTACTGTATGTCACAGCTGGACTGTGACGCTGTTTTCTTCTGGAAACAAACTTTGTTGCATTATTTTCCAGTTATCTCTGTAAAGCTGCTTTGAAACAATCTGTATTGTAAAAAGCGTTATATAAATAAATGTGACTTGACTTGACTATGTGTGTGTGTGTGTTTGCATTGTAATGACCAGTACACATTGTATGATTTTGGCCTTTCTCAGATGAAAGATGACCAATCGTGGTGATTTCTGTGGTTGTGGCTCCTAAACAGTGGTCGTACATTGTACGGTCGTTCAAAGTTCAAAGATGGCCGTTGTCACGGTCTTGCGACCAAAGATAACCTGTGATACTGTATCTGGCAAAGTCAGAAATTTAGCATGCATGATTATCTCAGTTTGCAGCTACAACCTATGTCAACTGGCTAGCCAATAAAAATGCAACATGAAATGGCATATTGATCAACGCGACATGGTGCTAAAACTTAAAACTACTTACCTCAAGCTTCATCTGCAAAATTGCCTTGCTACGTTGGTCTCTTTTCTCTAGCCATGACCTCGTCCATATTCTCCTCTTTTTTTCAGCGCACATAAAAACAAAATTGCCAAAGTATGATTCATCTTGCTCTATTTGTTTACCACATGCGCATGCTGATGACGTTTTATTCTTCTATACTAGCTTGCGTCGTAGCCTACGGATCAATAGGTGTCATCATCGTACGGTCTAATGCATGTCGTACCCAAGTTTGTACCCAAAATTGCAGTCTATAGCAGGCATAAAGTTGCATAAAGGCTTCTACTGTAACCCGTGTAGCTTTTGAAGTTGTATTCTTTGTATTGAGTCAAGAAGTCAGTATATGCTATATGAATTCACAGATCTTGATCTTTGGTACAGGGTGAAAAACAAAATATGCTTGCGTTTCTTACTGCAAATGGCTTATGGTTAAGCTAATGACTTGTATTGCGTGATTGAAGAAAAGTTTGTTTCAGTTAGTTCCAGTAGGACACCCATTACTCTTGGAGAAATCCCAATAACACATGGCTTATCGTTGCATATTGCTTCATTTTTTTAATTTTGTGGTGCCACAGAGAATTAGCATTTTAATTCTGGCAAACTTTGTAAATGAAGCTACTTTTTATTAATAGTAATCAAAATGTGCAGCAATTAATTTGTAATGTCAACATTCACAATTACAGTTTATTATGATTAATAAGCAACGTATGCCATGATTCTCTAAGTGACGCCACCAATACTGCAAAGTCAAGGACACAAATGAGTTTCCCACTGGTAATTATGATATTGTGATGGTGTTCATGTGCACTCATCTCATAAATATGATAATTCCAACATGATTGGAAGAGATTATAGAATGCATAGTATTCATGCATGTATCAACACTCACAAACACACAATTACTTCGATCTTTATATGTTGACTAGGGGCTGGACAGGTCTGGTTCTCTTGCTGTATTCCTTTTAAAATCAACAAAATCTTTGACAGCCCCCCTCCACTCTTGCCCTTTATATAAACCATGCCGGGATCTCCATGGGACCCTTCATGCTCTTGTGCTCCTCCATGCATTATGTAATGCCACGTGCAAAGTGTTGTTGTGCTGTTGATGTTGCGCACCAGGAAAATTGAATGTAGGTCTGCATGACTTTCTTGGAGTGATCGATAAAGTGCCTCTCATTAGACAGGGGTTGTACCGAAGGAAGGAACTAAGTAAATATTGGGTATTCACCTTAAAGATATTGCTGCTAATTGCATGTAATAATGTAATTGAATGCTTGTCATTCTAAACTCTTTTCCAGAATAATGTTTGCACAATTCCAAGCTCGTATGACCACCTAGATTTAATGCCGCTAACAGTTGCTGTTTTGTAGATGTTAGCCAATCATAACAGAGACTATTTACATAAACAAAAATTGCCAGTTTAATAGGTTAAAGAAAATGGTCACGAAAAATGAAATTACAACTTTTTGGTGTGAGAAATCAACTAGAATTGGACTCCAGTGGGAAAGTATAAATTGGGAAAACCCAGTGGGGAAAATATAAGTGTTGAATATGGCCTGTTTTAAGGTTCAAGTTCAGTTCAGACCATGTACAAACTGTAAAGAGTGACAACTGCATTTAAATGCGGAAGTGAGTGTCCTAAATTATTGTTATATGTCCACACGACTAACTCCCGAAACTGCGATTATTGATTGACACTTTTTTGTAGGCTTGTTCTTGTTCGCTGTTGCGGTCTGACACCTCGGGCAGGGCTATATTTGAATCCAGAGCCATCGTAAGGGCCTTGTGTCTCTATAGGGCCACGCACCAAAATAAAGTGACAGCTGACTTGATGAACTTTAAAACTGGAACATGATCTTTACTTAATATCCTAATGATTTTTGTCATAAAAGAAAAATCGATCATTTTGACCCATACAATGTATTGTTGGCTATTGCCACAAATATACCCGTGCGACTCGTGACTGGTTTTGTGATCCAGGGTCACAAATTTAAAAAATGCATTTTTAATCAGTGCATTTTAAATTCTAATTTTGGCCATCTCTGAAATGGGTCAAATCATAGATATTACCTGAGAAGTTCAAGTAAAAGCACAATAAATCCGCGCTCATTCAACACCGTGCGTTAATTGCATGGATGGAGAAAGAACATAATGTTGGCTATGTCTGAAATGTATGTGGACCGTTCAGTTGAATGATAGTTCACCAACGGTTTATCTGCCGATCAAATGCGCATGAAAGTTGTGTTCGTTACTATTGCACCCCCCCATTGGGACGGCCCTGATTGAATTCATACCTAACTTTCTCGCAGGCCTCAAATGCTAGCAACCCTTAGAAATGTAATGAGATTTGGTGTTCAGCAGAGATTGTTTGCTCAGTTTCCGGATGCCCTCAGCAGACACGACTTCCATCGCAATATTTCGAGGTTTTCATTTTCTCCAGACGTTCTCTCATAGATGCTGCTGATGTGAGAACAGAGGGAATCAGCTACGAACCTCCACACACACACACACACACACACCCCCCACAGAATCCACGGAAAGTGTAAAAGGAGGGAAAGCGCTCACAGTAGCTCATGAGGGGACGGGATTAAACTGTGACTGAAGAAATGTGGCACTGACGTGACAATCTCTCGAGGGACTTGCTCACGTCCTCTGTCACCAATCTGCTACAGGTACTAAAATGAGTGTGTGTTTATGGATGTGTGAATATAAACGTGCTGGTGTTTTGTTGGTTATGTAAAAGTGAAGTGGAAATCTGCAAAGAGTGTCATTCTTCTTTCTCTCATCTTACTCTGTAATCTCGTTTATTGGCGATAACATCAGCCCCCTCCTCTTCTTCATGTGTTCTCCATAGATGAGCCACGTGTCGTGAATATAGATACCACAGCACCATCTGTTGAAAAATATATGCAACAGCATTTCATACCATCCAAATGTCCATAAGAAAATGTATGCTTTTATAACTCTTAAAAAAAAAAAAAAATGAACACTGGAAAAAATATATAACTTTTCAATGAATGATAATGTGCGGTCAGCCAATAATTATTGCAAAATAAATCCTTGTGTACTCATCCTGAAGGGGTTTATTTTGCAATAATGACCACCTAAATGTGTGTTATCCTTCTTATTAAATGGCCACTTGGCAAATAAATAAATAACAAAGGTCATGAAATAATGATTTGAGAGGAAATTGTTTTATCGTGTGAGAAGAAAGAGACAGGAGTGATTATGTTTGTATACATATTGTTTATATATACATTAGGTTTCATGACTGGTAAGAAATATTTCTGGCTTGTAAATATTCTTGACTCACTTTCCATTGGCAGGCATGACAAAAGTTAATTTTCTACCATGCTCACACACATCTGACCATCCCACTGTGCTCATAAGACGTGGTGTTTTTGTCATTGGCCATGAAAAGCATCACCTGTATCTCTTAAATCCTGCTTGATCAATTCCTGTAGTAAATTGGGGGTTAGTAAAACAGAACCGTCTTTTTTATGCACGGCACATGTGATTATCTGTTCCTTAGCACATTTAAATCATTGATCGACACTTAGCCACGGTCACAGTGTCAGTGCAAGAGTGACGGGCAGATCAATTTTTATTCCACCCACTGGATGTTTGACTGGGTTTTGACACGAGACTCTTCGGCTCCTCATCCAGTTTTAATCAGGAGCTTTTGTGTGGTGATTCAATGGATCAATAGAAAGCCACCCAGGAACCGATGTCTGCTCCGCGACAGTAAAAATAGAGGCTGATTTTTGTTGCCGGTACTTTCCGAAGCCTCTTTTTGATTTGCGAGACTTCCTTTGAATCGGGGTCCCTGTTCCTGTGAAATCTCTTCACGCATTAGTGGATTTTCTGACAGATGATAATCAACGCTGAGCCTCTAAAATGCACAGAGAAGAAGCTGTATAAATTCTTTGCTGTGAAGGGATCTGCCACGCATTCATAGGACCCTCGAGGTGCTGTAAATATTGCCTGCCTCAAAAAAAAAAGATGAAGAGAAATGAGAGCAATATAATGCATGTTACTTATAACTCACAGAAACCTTTTAAATATTAACCAGCCCTACAGTATACCCCAAACATCACCATCCTTAAGTACCAAACGTCACAGAGAAATAGAATCCAATTTAACAAATCAATGCATCCACTGCACATTTTACATGCAACAGGGTATTTCTGCTTAATTAAGTGTACAGTAGTCAAAAAATTTGCTTCAGGACCTGGAACTCAGTACCAGAATTAATATCATACATGCATAGAGTAAAAAAAATTAAATAAAAAAAAATTCCAAGGCCACATACACACTGCAGTTAAATTCGGTTGTAAGTTCACCTTTCAGTGCATAATTCCGTTCTGTACACACAGTTTAATAATTTACACGAGTGACAACTGAATTAACTCCCAAAAAATGTAGGTATAGTGACAATCACATTCACAAATATTGTAGAATTCCTTGATATAAAGTTGGAATTGCGAGAAAAAAAGTCTGAATTGTGAGTTTATATCACGCAATTCTGACTTTATAAAACGCAATTCTGACTTTACATTTTATTTCTCAGAATTGCAAGATGTAAACTGTCATAAAAGTTGCAATTATATTTAAAAATGTTTTATTCTGTGGCAGAAACAAGCTTCCATGGAGACGCCAGAGCTTTGATATGGGGACTGTGCTGTCAATCATTCCAGTTTCGGGAGTGAGTCGTATTCAGCACACACACGTGACGGACCGAATTTAGGGGATTCACTCCCGCATATAAATGCAGTTGTTACTCCAGAAAAAATTAACAGGGTGAACATGGCGCAAGCGTCCCTTGAATTGCTCTCAATTGACCTATGGCTAAGCCACGCCCCCAAACGCGATGAGCCAATCACAGTGCGCATAGCTAACCCAATACACTCGGACATTCTCTGCTTCCACGTCCCTTGAATTGCTCTCAATTTGCAGCATGGATCTAGCCTGGCTAACGTCAGACCTCGTCTCATTGAGACGTGGTCTGGGAACCACATGTTCATTTTCTCGTATTTGAGGCGTGGTTTACGAATGCCCAGAGCCGTTTATTGGGCGCTACGAATGTCTATCAAATGCGCCTGTATGTAGTTCAGCCAATCGTTTCAGTTATACCAGATGGCGTATGTAGAGCGACAGAAATTCGACGAGGAAGAAGACGAAATAAACTTCCGTTCTAAACTACTTATGCTGTGTTCCAGTCCAAAATTGTCATACCCTTCACTCGCTAACTTCCCTCCGTCTCGTTCACTCAGATGTACGTCATTGATTACGTTGCACGAGTGCCCACTACTGGCGGAAACTGCAATGGGCTGAACTGGAACGTCCTAAGCCCTTGATCACTTGGAATCAGCTGTGGAGTTGATTTTATTTTTTTATTTTTTTTCCTTTAAGAATTTGTTTAATGCAGCATCCAAATGTTTATAGGTGTGTTTGGGTTGTTTTAAATTTAAAAAAATATATAATTAATATATCATAGAGTTGTCTGTTGTGGTGGTGATTAGACGAGATATGTGGTGACATCACAATCGTACTGCATTGTGGGACATATAGGTGCCTGAAGTGTACATTTGAAGTAGACTCACTCCCTCTGTCAAAATCGAGGGAACGAGGGTCTGTCCATATAAACTTCCCTCATTCACTTCACGAAGTGGAACGCACTTCAAAATGGCAGCAGGGATTCCCCCAAGGGGAAGTGCTTAGGGAAGTTCGCAAGTGCGTTTCTAAAAGTGAACTGGAACGCAGCCTTAGAACACTATCTAAAGCCCTATTCGCACGGGATTAGTATTACCCCTGGACCTCTGTAATTAAGAAATTACCCCCTGACGTCTGTGTTTTTGGTGGCTCATTCACACGGGCAAATAAATATTCGTAATTCCCTCGAGTTTACGGACTTTACAGCGCGCGCCCACCCATTCACACTTCACTGAATGTTGAACGCTGAACGTGCTGAGACGAAGATCGCGCTGCAGTATTGCAATTCAAAAAAATAACTTATTTAAAACCAATTTATTAGAGAAATATATTATATATATTATAGAATATCATATTATTGTATAAATATATAATATATCTTCTTTTTCTTTTATTCTTTGTCCATATTTTGGATCATGTCATAAGCACAAACCATCTTCCAAATGAACTTTTGCAATTTTGGGTCATATTTTCTTGTATAGTTTCCTTCTTGGTTTTTGTCACACAACCTGCCCACGTTACCATCAGCCCAACTGACAGATGAATTCTGAATTTGAATTAGACACTCAACCTTTGATGTTGACAACACAGGATATGGTAAGTGTTTTCTCTATGCTAAGTATGAGATTATACAGTTAGTTGTATTTGATCATTTGCATTTTGCATGTTTTTTTTTTTAACCAGTTTTGAACCTGCAACCAATTTTTGGGTTGTGACCCACTGATAAAGTGTGCAGGAGTGCAGGAGTGAGGGTTGTATTTCAAAGGCAGTTTGGACATGGTTGAAGTGGCTCATGCATTAGACGGGCTGCCAGAGATATAGGGAGAACTGTCCATCAGTGAGGCCCCCTGTAGGGCGTCCTTCTAAGTGCCTGTAGTGAGTGGCATGTTGAATCCCTGGATGGCCAGCACACTGCAGCAAAGCTTAATGCCTCGATGTCAGTCTTGCACTAAAAGAGCTCTATTCTTAGCATGTATTTCCATCAGTGCAAAAAAAAAAAAAAAAAAAAAAGGAAGGCCTCTTTTAAAGAGTAGATAAAAGTTTTAAACGTTGGTTTGGATGCCTCTAGAGGTTATCACTCTGTCATGGTGGAATTACATGGATAGTGCTCGGTTATATATGGCAAGGCCGCAGTATTTTATGATGCATAAAATCATGCATGTCTAGAGCATTGCATCAGCACTTTCACTCTGGTATTTTTAAACTTCATTTTCTAAATAAATTGTGAGTTGTACATGCCAGTGGTGTTGTACTGGGTTGCCAGTGTGTAGCTATGTGGTTGAGAAGGTGTTGTTTTTTTATCATGTTGCTATGTGGTTGCTAGGGTGCTATTAAACTCAGAGGGTTCATAGTAATATTAAGTGTTAAAGTCCCCATGAAATCAAGTTTTTTGGCTTTTAGTATGAATATGTTAGCCCTACTTTTATCTATAAGCGATATAAGCGTTCAAAACCAGTCTCTCACTTCCGGCAATATGGATCAATGATTTTGATTACATCACTCAGCTTCTCATTAGATATTCTGTCCAATCAAATGATCTCTAAAATCTGAAGCTCCGCTCATTCTAAATGAAGCTGTAGCTGAAATCAGTCACTTGGTCACATATTTAATATTTTCTACATGGTGAATGGCACATAGTGCACTATATAGGGGACAGGGAACAGGGAACGATTCAGACAGTGTAAATATGCTTTCCATTGGGGCGAATGAAGTCTGGTTTGACGTTAGTGTAACACGAACCACCGCAGCTCCGGTCCAGAGACACGATACACAGAGCAGACCAGAAAACGTATCAGATCCATTTCAATTCTCCACAGAATGCTGTATTTTAAAGCAATATTGAGGTGATTAGGAGGAGGAAATTAGGCGGATTTACCAAGCTTTAAAACGCTATTGGCTATTTTTAAAAGGGGGAGGAGCTGTTCAATATGTCCCGCCTTCCCATAAAGTTATCTAATGACTTCAGAATGCAATCAACAGTATGCTTCGTACAACAGTGAGCATCAAAAACCGATCGAGGAATATTTAGATGTTCTCTAATAGGCTGATAAAGGGCACTAACTCAAAGCTCAATTCCAGTTGACATGCAGTCTTACTCTCTTAATATTCATTTCATATTGATTAATTATTTTGCAGAGTGCTGTAAAAATATAATTTTTTTAATGACGAAGGCCATTGCCTGAATATCTTCTAACTCAAGTCTGAGCTTTTTTCCTGTCAATTGTCTTCAGTTCGTTTAGTTTCATTTTTAAAAGGTGTAATACATTTTTTATTGATTTTTCTCAATGTACAAGCTCATTTCTGACGGCTGTACACTCAGAAACAAACACAAATCACATTCAGTCAATATCCTTATACAGACCTTGTCTGAGGGCACAAAACAGACAGATGAGGAGTCGCTCTGCTGAGGTAAATTATCCTTTGAACATGAGCGTCTTGAAGGAGAGGAAACGGAAAGCTCTGAAAAAGGCTCCCATTGGGAATAGGTCTTATAATTGACAAGAGGCCGTAAAAAAGGGGGTTTTGTTATCTGGAACATATTGAGCTGGGCAATGCTCTACCTTATTAAGGAATGGTTTGACATTAAGATGGAGTGCTGGGAATGATTTTGTGGGGGACCCTTTGATTGTCTGATCCACTGACGTTAAATTTGTTGCTGCTGAAGCCAGACAAAATGAGATCACGCGTGAGTAGATGAAGAGAGAAAGAGTGATGGAGCACTAGCGACTCAATTAGCTTATCGATTTACCGGCCAGCTGCTAAAATGATGCATGTTTGCTTTAACAGGTCTTTTTTTCTCAGTGATGAAAATTCAAAACAACAGTCTCCATCTTTCTCATTGAATTCAACCATGGAGATGTTGAGAAAAACTCTCTCAAAGATGACTCTGTGGTGTTTTACCAAACCTGAAATCAAAATGCACCCTTTATTAACTTCATGCATGTCACTTCAAATCCAGTTTCACTTTGAAATGAGTCGCATTACAGCAGTAAATTCTTTGAAATCTCTTACTTTAGTCTGAAATGCGGGCATATATGGATATGTGATTCATATTTAGAATGAGTCTTCATTGCATGTGGCATTTTGCTTGCCCTTTACATGCACTTATGATACATTCACAGTGCTTTAACTCAACAACAAATAAGATGGCATCTAATTGTTCCAATCTACCACTTTACAGACGAGATCTGATGACATTATTGAGCTCCAATGGATCCAAAATTACCTCTTTTTCTTATTTTAGTTGTGTGCCTTTGTATATGATTAAGCACAGATGCATGGTTGGGTTAATAACACCTTGCATAAGACTGAAAACAGACACGCTTGGCATTTCAGATTAGGAAATATTAACAGTATCTGCCAGTTAATTGCTTTTCCTCTGTCCAGCAAGTGTCCATTAAAAAACTGAATTTTAGACATGTTGAAGACCTATAATGTTTTAAGTCATTTGATATTATGATGCTGTTATGTAATTCAGCACAAATCTAAGGATTTTCAGGGGGAGGATATTTCTAAAGCTGTCTCAGCATGACAAGAGTTTAGTTTGTGACAAAACCTTTTACAGTGCTTGCATTATATTGTTGTCTTTCACTGCTTACAATAATTCATACTCTGAGAGTACTGACGTATTCATTACAAGTCTTTAAATCATTTTAAAATGCACTTGCATTGTTTTGCATTTTTTCAGCCGAAAAAAAAGACAGTTTTTCCAGTCATTTTAAAGATTTCTTGAAAATAGTGTTAAAATCTCGTCTCGTTATCGGGAACCCAATATCGTGTATCAGCTAATTGTATTATCACACCCCTGGTTATAAAAAAAAATCAATGGCTATATCAGTATATCAATTTGATGTCACATTGAAAAAGTATTAACACCATTTGGTTTAGTCAGTCAAATTCAAACCCACTTGACTTGTGACATCAGTACTAGTCCTAGTTCACTTGTTCACTTGAAACCTCAAACATTTAACACCCACGGTGGGATTCGATGCGTTTCCAATGTGTTTTTTTATCACCGTAGACAGTTTTCCAGAATTACAATGTCCCTTTTCATCTTATTAACTGATATTTTGCTATATTTCCTTCCCCTGCTTCTCCTTTCATTCGTTCCCTTTATCATTTCTCCAGTTCCAGGCCAGCATTCCTCAAAGCATCCCTCAGCACGACCAGTGGTGATGAATTATTGTTTGCTCGCCTTGTGGAAGTGCTAATTCATCTGTGTGGTCAGGCTTTGATGTGTTATGATGCAATGCTTAAGACGCATCATCAATTCAGTCTCTAATGCGCTCAAACGCCTCTGCACGGCCCTTCAAGTGAATGCACAATACCCGCAAGAACAACAGGCAGGCCACACAGCAAACAAAAGCTGTCCTCCTCCGTTTTAAACCGTCTTTAGTCTGTTGTGTTGTCTTCCCAGCTGCTTTTTCTTTAGCAAAGAGCTGATGGACATTTTCTATGTGCAGTGCCACAAACATTTGAGGATTACTCTGGCCAAGTTCACACAGCAAAAGAACACGGTTGTCAGTTATCTCTTGTCTATCAAAAGCGATAAGACTTTTCAGTTTTATGGATGTCGTCATCTTTGATATTAGACTCTTATGTCAAGTCAAGTCATCTTCATTTATATAGCGCTTTTAACAATGTAGATTGTTCCAAAGTGGCTTTACAGTGATAATAGGAAATTAAAGTAACAGGGATTGTTTTGGCTTTACAGCAGCTCTAGAATAAAGTTATTGTCCAGCTAAATTTAGTTTTGATTGATTCACTTCCGTCGCAACGATCATAAGTTATTAACTTACGGGCCGCTAACACGACACCGTTTTAACAGAAAACTCTTAAGTTCTCTCTGCGCAAACTTTAAAAACGCGAAACTGTGAGAACGCCGATGGCGTGCACATGCGTATTACAAGTTCAGTCTATAGGGATGTGCGTTTGAATATATGTGCACAGGCGTGTAGTCCTTCCCTACAAACCAACCCTCAACAAACTACTTGTGTTCACTGCTACATCCAAAAACAGAACATTTGTGATGTTTATGAGGCGCATATATTATATCAATAGGTGCTAAAGAAAGGATAAACATGGTGGACTGCTGGATCTATGCTAATAGGGCAGATCATCAGCAGTCATGGGCGGGGCTTGTGACATCACAGTAGGGGGAAATCTAGAACAGCGTATTTTCAGACACTGATTTTTGGGGTTTATCAAAAACAAGGAGTGGATGGATTTTTACCATTACAGGCTGATTGTTTACACACTCTGTGGACACATCAGTATTCAAACTCCATGTAAAAGTGAATTTTGCATAATAGGTCTCCTTTAATGTTCTTCACACTAATGCTGGGTACACACCAAAATATAATCGGGCTGATTTTGGGCCGATTTCCCCCCTTCCGACAATCCTAGCGATGTCCTGATTATCTTGATGGTTCTACAGATTATCTTATCAGATTTTCCCTTGGTGTGAGGTGTGTTAAGAGTGTCCGAACCTGATCGGAAGAACGTCGGAGCCACCCCGATCGCGAATCGTAAATATTCAACGTGTTGGTATGGGGGGGGAACCCCGAGGACAAACGCGCGCACGCTCTGGAGATTAGCACCAAGCGGCAACATTCTAATCTGAAAAATGAAGCCTACCCAGAAGTGCGAAAAACTGCAATACATCGAAAATCCGCTAGGGCGAGGTCCCAAAAGGGAGCAAATCTCCATAGACCCCATGTTAAAATGTCAGTTTTCACAGCATAAATTCATGTTTTTACAGGTTGGTCCCATTTTATTGTATTTTTCGATAGGTTCCGAGTGCCTGACAACTGCGAGGGGGGTGAATTTTTTTCTAACTCGTTAGTTTAGATCGTATTTAGATATAAAATGTATGACAAATAAGGGCGTGGTTAACTTTGATTGACAGCTGATAACGAGCATAGGCTGCGCCAAGGAGAATGACAACATAAGAAGCGCCATTTTTTAATTTACAGTTGAAATATAATACTACTGTTTCTGTATCATGAAATGTAGTTTTAAGAGTTTTTCAGGCGAGAATGTAGTTGTTTAAAGCTCAAATCTGTGGTTTATTTATAAAGATTTATGAAAATTTGATCCAGGTTGTGAGATGCAGGCGATCACCGGGCGCTCGGCGCTCATGTACCCCGCCTGGAACAGCCTGTCCTCAGCTGGTCCTTCTGAGGTTTGCCGGTGACTCTGGTGACTCTGTAGTGGTTAAACATGAGATATCATTCGTCTTGTGTATATCTAACGGACGATTTTTGGTCTCGTGAATCTATCATTTTTTCCCTGGGCAATCGTTTTGGCTGAGGGCTAAGTTAAGTTTCATAACTTTATAAGCTATTTAACTTTACCGTTGTATGGTTAGACTAGAGCGCTGACTTTGTATGTTTGACTGAATTGTTTGCTTTATTTGTATAGCTTCTTGTACCTTTTACTTATTATACTTTTATAATGGCTAATATTGATAAAACTGAAATTTAACAAAAAGAGACTGGGTTGAGTTTTGTCATTTTAAATTTTAATACAGCGAAGATGGTCTGTAATGTTGTTTAGTACAAATGCACATATTGCCTGGACCATATTAAAATGTTTAATATTTTTATATTATATAAATCGAAAAGAGGCAGGGTTGTGTTTTATATTTCATTTTGTTATAAATAGGCTAATGTTATATGCAGTGAATATAATCAATACGCGTTGCCTGAACCACATTTGTATGGCTATAATGTTTAAGATTTCTTTCAATTAAAACGAAAAGAGGCAGTGTGGTGTTTTATAACATATTTCGTTTTATTGTTGCCTAAAATATACATACAGAGATAACCGGAGCAGAGCGAGCTGAGTGACGCAGAATAACCGGACTCGTGTCCTCGGGAGTCATTCTCCTGAGTCGGACTTGGCAATTAAGTCCGAACTTTGCGTACTTGCTATCGAGAAATGCCTAATGTCGGCGCTTGGCTTCTTGTGACAAACACGCCGAGAAGCAAGAACAAGATCTGCTGTATGTCATCCATTGTTGTTTATGTTGCTTTCTTCACGCGAAAATGACATCGTTCCAGTCTCACACAAAGCCCGCCCTTTTACCCATATATGGACTGGCCAGAAGGTGGGCGGGGTTAGGATTTCCCGAGATTTTCCAAGATGGCGCCGCCCATACCCCCCATAAACGGCTTCAAACCTGTTCTTCAGAAAGTCTATGGGTGACGTCACAGACGCTTTTTCCATATTTTTTACAGTCTATGTGTTATGAGGATGCAGAGATGAACCCAAGCGCAGACAGAATGCACTACACACAAGGTTTATTGATGACAATAATGGGGAAAACAAAACCCACGAGGGGGCAAAACACAGACAGGACAACGAGTGACAAAACTAGACCATGACTTGACGTAACTAGACTACAAATAAACAGCTAATACAGAAACAGAACTTTCTCTTGACAGGGTACTCACAGAGAAGCGCAAAGTCTCACAATGAATGATAGCAGGTATCATGTAACAAGTAACAATGAACCGGCACAAGACAGCAAACACAAGGGGATTAAATAGGAGACTAATGATAACACAACAGGTGACACAGGTAAAGCAATAATGACAAAACGAGGATAACAAGGGGGCGGGGCAAGAGAACGAGACAACACAAGCACATGGCCCAAACAAAACAAACAGCACATTGTACACAAAACATGGGTCTGTCATGATCCTGCCTCAAGAATTAAAGAATGACAACGACTAGATGGCAGAATCATGACACTATGATTAGCACGTGAAAGGAAACAATATCCAATCAGAAAGCGAGATGATGGAAGACGGAAGCATAACAAACGCAGTCATGGCGGAGCACAAAGTGAAACTGATGTGGACAACAGAAATGGAGGATCAGCTTGTTGATCATTCCAACAAGTATTGTTGTTCCAACAACAAAATCATTCCAAACACTATCATCGCAATTTCTTCCTGCATATCGTCCGGCATGCTTATTCTGAAGTCTCGCGAGATTTTGCGAGATTTCCTGTGTTCACAGTCAAGACTCTGGTTGAAAATCTGTTCGTGTGTGGTGTGCTGTCTTTGTCACATCATGGCACACCACACACTATAGGAGCAAAACGGTTAAATCTAGGACTTTTTGTCCTCATGTTTGTGGTCGATCACATTTTGAAAACCTTATAAGATGTAAAAAATCTTTTGGTGTGTACCCAGCATAAGGAAAAAATAGTCCTTTTTAAGTGATCTGTTTACTGAACGCTTCTTTGGGGTTCTTCAACGGCGTCTCTGCAAAACCCCCTTTTGGAACCTTTATTTTTAATAGTGCAACAACCTGATACAAAAAAAAAATAGCAAAGTGTATCATTTTGTCGCATTGCGCAACTAATTGTTAGGAAAAGTAGCCTGTTATTGTATGCTACTGGTAAATGTGATGTTAGTAGTCACTCGCCAACACTGAAAGGCGAGAGGTAGAGTTTTGTTCTTCATGTGTTGTTGTTTATCTTTCTCTCTAGTGTTTCACAGGATGAAGCCTGTGAAAGTGACGCTCTCAGCCAATGTATCTAACAGTTTTTTGTTGTTTTTTTTCCTCCACTTTCTTATCTTATTGAAGCCAGGAGGCTGCCGACGTTCCTCATATTTCTAGCTGACACGGGGAGTTGAGTGCATCCCCAAAGAGAAGTCTGAGATGACTTGTTTAGAAATTGTCTTATACTTCAGCGCTTTCCTCCAGTTGTGTAGCTCACAAATCCATCCATGATATCTCCCCCCCCCCCCCCCCCCCCCCCCCAATTTGGAGAATCCCCATGTGCCCTCGTGCATGAAATGATTTGATGTTCTCAGAGGACGAGCCGCACACTGTCACAATGGCTGGCAGGTTTGATTTCTGAACTGTGATACAGTTTATGCTGAATTTATGCTATGACCAGTTTTATGAAACCAGAGATCCCTGATGTGTGTGTTCTCATATTCCTGTGTTCTCCTGCACCTTTTTCCAGAGCTTTCTCTCAGTCTCCGAGTGGCAGGTCATTCATTATTTTCTTACAACCTTTCTACCTCCCACATGACATGAAATACTGTGGCGGTGCTGGGATGTTGTTGAATGAATGCACATGCATATTTCATGATGTCATAAAACACACAAAGCAAATTGGATTCATATTAGATATCATTCAGATCTACCTTGCAATTTACATTTTTCAGTTTGAAAGGTCTCACCATGTCTATGGTATTTCTTGTTGATACTAACTTAGTTCTTTCTTCTTTTGCATCGCAAGATGGAATTCCAATATAATCAGAACTTTGATCATAGTGGATTTTTTATTTTATTTTTTTTTTTCAATCCAATATAATCAGAACTTTGTTCATATTGGATTTTTTTTATTTTTCAATGCATTCTCGGATTGGCTTTTCCACAAAATTTGCCAGCAATGAAGCTTGAGAATTTGTCCCAGGGAAGGTATCTTTGAAGGCAGGATAATTATGCTCCCTAGCTTTTGAAACAAGATTTGCATCAGAAATGCATATGATGCCTAAAAATGTTTTCTAGGTCATCTTTTGAGTTTAACAAAATGTTCTTTCTGGATTTCTGATGTCAACATGCCAAGTGCAAATATAAAACACAGGCTACAGACAGTGTTCATTTTTGTTTCCACATAGTATTATTATTAGTTCTTGTCTTAAATTTAGTCAGTGTTTCATTGTCATATTAATTCATTTCAATCAATTTTACTATGACTTGAATGCCATCAAAAAGATAAAATATTTAGATATTTTATATTTTAAAGTCTTAATTATAACTGTTTGATTATTTTCATCATGCACATTTTCATATCCGTTATTGTGGACAAAATTTAAGAAACCCTTTCATTTTTTTCAGTCATTTTATTAAACGGATGAACACTTTTAGAATAAAACTTTCATCTTATGAAAAGAAATGATCATCATAAAAAAATGGCCTTTTCCTCTCCTAAAAAAATAATAAAGCCTTAACTCTGTTATTAACAAACACTCAAAAATGTGCTGATGAAATGATCAAACCGCTGAGCCATTTGTCAGAATTATGAACGTGGCGTTTTTGGAGGACATTAATAATCAGACGGCATAATTCAATCAAGGAGATATTGAATTACGACCAGCGATACAAACATGTGAATATTAATGAATGCAAACTCCACTGCAGTGTGCTGCACGGATATTGTCTCAAAGTGGCGAATAAAACTCCTGAATCAGCTCAGTGTGCCCAAGACTTCACCATCTGTCCTCTCTGTAGCCCTCCTCTCATTTTCCGTGTCCTCTCCCTGCGGAGCGTCAGATATCGAAGCCCACTGCAACACTATCCACCTGAAGCACTGCTGAGACAGCAAACGCTCCAGATTCACCCACTCCCTTTCTCTGACGCCTCCATCAATATCTGAGTGCAGAAAACTCTCCCGACAGAGAGGAAGACACCTGTGATCATTAACCTTTTTTCATAAGTTAATAGTTTAGCATAATGCGGAGAAACAATGGATCTCGATCTGTGGTCGGCAGTATAAAGCACAACCTGAAGGTGGACCGAATCAATGCATAAGTATACGTTAAGACTGAACATATGAAGGTGGATTGGATTAGTGTTAAAGATCTGCACTGGAGACCAAGTGATTGTTGGCTCAAACCCAAAAGTGAGCCATGTACCTTATTGTGCGCTTCAGTGCACGTCACTTTTGTATTCCAGTGGAATTGTCCCTCCCTATAGCTAAATGTAACCCAAATATAACTGTATGCAAAATGAAGAATAATAATGATATGCTGCAAAAACAACAAAAAACAGTACAAATATCTAAACTGCATTGGCAGACATTTTTCATTGGTTTAGGCATAAATTCACTTTTCTTTTTCTTTTTTTTCAGTTTCTCAAGTCTTGATTAAGATATTAAAAACAAGAAGAAAAAAAAAATATATATATATATATATATATATATATATATATGTATATATGTATATATATATATATATATATATATATATATATATATATATATATATTATAGCCAAAATTTGTCTAAGCAAGCATCAATAAAAAAAATATTTATTTTCTTTAATTTGCAGATTCAACCATATTCTCTTAAAAGATAATTTTGTAACTCAGTATTTTTGTCTTGTTTTCCTGTAAAAGTCCTTTGAAAATAAGATAAGAATACATGAATACAAGAATATATGGCATTTTGCTTTTCAGAGTGATGTAAAACATTTGAATGATGTTTATGCATAAAACTGGAATAAATGTCAATGCGCTATAAGAAAATGTCTCCGGTTGCGGATGCAACCCGAAAGAGAAGCTGAGTCATGGAGTTTCGGGGAACACCATCAGCGTGACCGGAGTCTGAAGCTCATGTAAACGATCGCCAGTATTCATTGGCAGACATTAAAAAGGCGCCTGTAATGCATGCCGTCAGATCTTTTGTCTGAAGGAGATGTGCAGGTACGCCTAAAGCATTGCAACGAAGACGCCGCATCTCATTCCCCTTCTCAGGGTACCGGCTTGCATACGCAACCTGAGACGTTCCCTTTCAAAGTGGAGTTGACGCTATGGGAAACCCATTATGCTATACATGCACAAACATAGTGGCAAAGCATAAATTGACTCCCAAATACAGTATACTCCCCAAAATGTATTGACTCACAGACTGTATAGAGGCGCCAATATGCAAACGCTGGATTCTCATCCCTCAGGAGAGAATGAAGCAAGGACAGCGCTTACCGCGAATGCAGCACAATCCAGCTTTTATCTTACACACGCATACAAACAAGCGGCTCCTGCAAGACAAAAAAAGCTAATGATGACGTGTATTATTGGGATTTATTAACACATGCTTCAGACATCGGTCACGCTGATGGCATCAACTCCACTATTTCCACTACAAAAGTGAGATAAACTTTCCCTTTGAATTGAAATCAAACCATCTTTTCATCCCTCACCACATTCTACCTCTTTCCTTCGTTCAGTAGCACTGCTTTTCATTTAATTTCTGTTGTTTGGGAGTGAAGAGCACTGCAGATATAAGTATGGACTTGTCGCACTTCGGCCTGATCGTTTCCCTCCCTCTTCGATTGCCCATAATCCACATCAGTTTGTGTCTGTGTGTGAAGGACTCTCTGTGCTGGGAGAGTTTGGTGTGTGTGTGTGTGTGTGTGCACTGGGAAGATGATTGCAGGCGAGCACAAGTGTTTGGTGTCAGTCTCTGTTATAAGGAGATGATGGGAAAGAGTAAAGACTAAGTCACTTTCTGTTAAAGCACTGCATCACGTGTGGGAGAAGGTCACATTTCACCACATCACCAGGAAAAAATGAGAAATTACAAGACAATAAGGGAGGAAATGTGCTTAATTGTTAAACTGTATTTTCTTTAAACAAACTGTCAAGTCAAGTCCTTTATTTATATAGCGCTTTTTACAATACACATATAGTTTCAAAGCATCTTTACAGTGATAACAGGAAAATAATGCAACAAAGTTTGTTTCTGAAAAGATCTAGAAGAAAATAGCGTCATAGTCCAGTTTAAAGTAAGTTCAGTGAAGGTTAATTTTTGTTGTATAAAAGTTATTAATTTAGTTCATTTATTTATCTAACCGCTCTGGAGAAAACAGTGATGTCAGTGTCCAGCTCAGTTCAGTTTTCATATAATTGTCAGTGCAGACAGATCAATAATATTGTTGAATATTTCACCACATCACCAGGGAAAAAATCGAAATTATAAGACTATAAGGTGGGAAATGTGTTTAATTGTAAAAAAAAAAAAAAATGTTGTTTTTTTTACAAATTGTGGGGTGAAATATGACCTGGATGCATGTATGTGTGTTCTTAAGTGTATATTTTTATTCAGTTAGGGTGTGTGTCCGTACTCATGCATTGCAGCATATTTGCCGCATTATTCCGACCCTATTCCCTTTATTTACAGTGTCGTAATTGAACAATGAATTGAACTCGATGCACTGAACACAAATAGATTTGCTACTGCGGTGCTCAGTGCCTGCAAGCTTTAATGTTCCCCTTTCAGAGCGACTTTTTACAAACAACTGTAAACAGAAATGGCAGGGATATGGCAGAAGCAACTGCATTGTTTAATCATGCTGTGGGCTGCACTTATTGGCCACCGTTTCTGCTCATTTTTCTCATCCTGTGCAAACACCCTGCGTCGAGCTAATGCTTAGGTCTGTGATGTTTTTTCTGTGTTTTTCTTTTTTTTCACAGCTGAAACAGATGCTGAAGGACCCACATGTAGTCAACCTTAGTCTTTGCACAAAGTGTGATGGTTTGGAAAGTGTCTCAAGACGAATCGATCGTAAGTAAACCGCACATGTGAACTCTTACCACAATGATGGCTGATGCTAACTGGACTGATTGGGATGGTGTCGTATTTCACCTTTTATCCCCTGGATTCTCACTAGGTAAGTACACAGTGACAACTAGCTCAAGAAACAAGCCCTGTTTACTGCTGATTGACAGAACTGTATAAGTTATGAAATGGTTGATGAAATCGTGAGTAGCACTGTGTGTGCAGTAAAGTGCAGGACTTTCACAATGGAGAGATTAATGATGCAGTAAAGCGGAGCACACACACACACACCTGCGGTCTCACTGGTTCCCATACACACTAACAACCAGACAGACTCGCTCAGTGTGGCGACTTCAGCCCACACACACCCACGACATGAGTCTTTATCGTTCTCTCGCTGTCACACACACTCATATGCTTGCACATCGCACATTTCAACATTTGTTAGTAGTTTTGCTAAGTCAAGCATCACTGTTTCTGTTGCTACTCTTGGGGGTTAAAGGGATTGTTCACCCAAAAATGAACATGTTGTCATCACTTAGTTACTCACCCTCAAGTTGTTCCAAACCTCTGTTGAACAGAAAAGAAGATATTTTAAAGAAAGGTAATCGAACAATCGACAGTAGCCATTGATTTCCATATGACCGTCAACTGTCTGGTTATCAGCGCTCTTTAAAATATCTTCTTTTGTGTTCAAACTCATACAGGTTTGGAACAACATGAGGGTGAGTAAATGATGACAACTTTTTAAATTTTGGGTGAACTATCCTTTTAAAGTCATGGAAGTGCCTTGAAATGCACTTTAAACAGGAAAACCGGGCGGGGCATATTGAACAGCTCCTCCCCTTTTTTTAAATAGCCAATAGCGTTTAGTTTATATCACAGCTCGGTAAAGCCGTAGATTCCTCCTAATCTCTAACAGTTTCTCCTCCTAATCTCCTCCATATTGCTTTAAAATACAGCAATCTGTGGAGAATTGAAATGGATCCAATACGTTTTCTGGTCTGCGTCGACTCGATCATATGATCCGCTCTGTGTATCGGGTCTCTGGACCGGAAATGCGGTGCCTCGCGTGACACTAACATCAAACCTTCATTCGCCCCAATGGAAAGCATATTTACACTGTCTGAATCGTTCCCTGTCCCCTATATAGTGCACTATGTGGCATTCACCTTGTAGAAAATATTAAATATGTGACCAAGTGACCGATTTCAGCCACAGCTTCAATATAGGGGGCGGAGCTTCAGATTCTACAGAGCATTTGATTGGACAGAATATCTAATGAGAAGCTGAAGTGCAGAGTGATGTCATTAAAATCACTGATCCATATTGGCGGAAGTGAGAGAATGTAAGTTTTGAACGCTTATATCTTCTAAATGTGAATTTTGTCTTCGTTTTAGAGCACACTAGCTATTTTGTTTTCATGGGGACTTGTTTAAATCACCAACATTTAGCATGCAACTCGTCTTGCATTGTTTTTGTTGCAAATCCCTTGTATACCACATGCATAGAGCACTATAGCCGTGACTTTTGCATGGGCAAACACCCCTCAGATCCCCTTAAGAACATGTAAAAACCTTGTTTATATTGTCCTCGATCTCCTACAGGTTGCACACATGCACATTCCCTCACACTGCTGCAATCAAACACCCTCCCGATGAAACATGCTGGAGCCTATTAGTGGCTATAGCACAGCATCAGCCAGAGGGTCTCCTTCTTTCTCTCTTTCTCTCCGTCTCTGCCTCAGGCACTAAAGCTGAGAAGCACAAGAACTGCAGCGGTGCAAAGAGCTCTACCTCTAACACTTAATTGTTTCCCCCAGTGTTTGTAATTGCGTTCTCCCGCACACTTGTAATGACTGCGCATCTGTCACTGAGCCACAGTGCCATCTGCTGACAGCTTGAGTCATGAGCCTTTCCACACAAAACACAACCTTGTAATAAAAGTTAAGACGCCACCGTAGTGATCGGCGTGACAAATGGCCCTATTTGAGTTTTTTGGCCAAAGGTAACAAAGCCGTAACTCTGTTATTTACAAACACTCAAAAATGCGCTGATCAAATGTTTCAAGTCCCGAACCATTTGTCAGAATAAATGACGTTTTGGGGGAACGTTAGATTTCATAATTCAATCTGTCAGAGGAGATATCGAATTATGTGCAGTGATCTTCTGTCTGAGCTCTGGATCAGAGTTTGAATTGGACAGACGCACTGTGGGCTCAGCGAGGCTTTGGGTCAACGCCCGTCCAATTCCTATCCCGTAATCCTCCATGAGAAGCCCCTCTGGATGGGCTTTGTGCTTGATTGGCACGTAGGCCTTGGATTACAAGTCTTCCGCTTGATCAGATCTTGTAGTTCTGTTGTTAGTGACACTTTCGAAGGCAAGATATCGTTCTTATTTAGTTTTACAAACTAAAATTTGTGGCTTTTGCCTGGCAGACGATAAAACAGGCAAAAATGCCATACGGAGCCGGATTCACGAAGCATTCTTAAGAATAAAATTTCCTTCTTATTTCCTAATTTAAGAATAAAGTTAAGAATATTTTGCACCCCCCCCCCCCCCCCCAAAAAAACATTTCTTAATGTTTATATATTTTATTTTAGGATTATTCTAAAGACATATTTTAAGAAAAACGAGGAAAAAAAAGAGAGTTCCTAAAAATCCTCAAAGTTAGGAAAACCTCCAACTTGTCTTAAATCAATTATCAGTAGTAACTGTACAAAGATGTCTCAAAAAGGCAGCGTGTTTTTGATTTTATAATTATAACAATGTTCTGCAACATTCAGCACATACAGCACACGTTCATTCTAGAGAGAGAGCCTGACAAGAGAGAAAAACTGAGATCAAATGAATTCAACAGGCTTTTTAAATATAATTATTTAAAATACACGGTACATCAAAAAAAAAAAAAGTGATTATTAATGTAATCTGAAGTTGGCATACAATCTTATAACACCAGAGCCATTAATTTTCTTCTTTAGAAAAAAAGTAAGATGTCCTTAATTAGACATTTGAGAGCTTCTTTAGACATTCTACTAACTTTAAGTAACTTTGCAATACATTTCAACTAACTCTCATTAGAGTATTAGTAAACTGTCTGCTTAATATCTGCTAACACTTTATTTTGGCACTTTTATTTGATTTTATATTGACTCTCTGATCTCTGGCAACTAGCCTAATCGCATTAGTGCTAGTTTTGCATGGGTAAGCCCAATGCATTTTCTGTTATTATGTAAAAAATTATAATCATAAATCATCTTCATAGTCTTATCATAAGTGAATGTGTAGCACGAGCACACAAAACTTTTTTTTGGCCAAACTTGTTTGTTAAATACAGCAGATTAGACTTTTTAGAGGTGAAATAAATCCAAACAGGGCTTTGAAAAAACGCTTAAATATTTATGTCACGCACTGGATCAGGATCCTAATCCGTTGTCTTAGAGGTGTGGCGACCAGAGACGTTTTAATGAGCGAGTTTTAGATCTCACACTTTGGTTTGGAGCCGTAATGCTGCCGTCACGTCAGGTTTGATGGTCTCGATCTCGAGGGTCAGACGTGCCGTGGCACTGGGAAACTTCATTTGTGTAATTGGCCATTAAAACTATTTGTTGAGAAAGTTTGAAGCCAAACTTTACTGACATCACACACTGCTGGAGATGATACAGGTGTCACTGCAAATCTCCCTTATTCGTTCTCTACATGTTTCTCAGCAGTCAGCAGTTTCACCGCACACTGAATCGGGATAAACCGTACTAAGGTGGCAAAGACGTGTTTTTGTTGCTAGCACCACTTTAATGAAATATGACAGGAGGGCTTACTGCAGAAAGAGTTATGATTTATAAAACCATTCGCCTGGTGACTGGATTTCATATGGGCTATTGTAATATGCCACTGTTTTCATTTAGAATAGTTTTTGTTTTCTTGTTATTATTTTTCTATCAAACATGATGCATTTTTCCTTCAGTGATGATGAATTGTTTGCCGTTTGCAGCAATATGGATATGAATTGGTCCTGAGGAGAGAATATTCCGGTAGTTTGGTGTGGATTTGTTAGTATAGGACTGTTCAATAATCCCGGCCTCCGTCAGTAAATGTCTTGTTTTGATCCCTCTTAGTCTTTCTTCATATTTACTTTGTCAGCGTATTTTGACGTTGCTTAGACAAGCTTCGCTATACTTCTTGTACTTATGGTTAGGCATTTGAATAATCCCACAGTCATTCCATGTCGATGCATAACTCACTGTTTCTGCCACTGACATGAATGATACTTCAAATGCATTGCTTTTCCTTTTCTAAGCAATATGAATTCTAGAATTTAGCCTTTGGATGATAGAATGGGTGAAAATGTTTACATTGAGGATGCATTTCTATAGATTAGAAAACGATGCACAATTGAGGTTTTGACTTGGTCCAGTGAGCATCCCATGGAAGCTCGTTTCCGCCACAGAATAAAAAATAAAAAAGGTAATTACGACTTTATCTCACAATTCAAATTCTGACTTTTTTTTTCAACAATTAGGGGTCTCGTGATATAAAGTCGCAATTGCATGCTATAAAGTCAGAATTGTGTGATATAAAGTCAGAATTGCGTGATATAAAGTCAGAATTGCGTGTTATGTGTTATAAAGTCAGAATTGCGTGTTATAAAGTCAGAATTGCGTGTTATAAAGTCAGAATTGTGTGATATAAAGTCAGAATTGCGTGATATAAAGTCAGAATTGCGTGTTATAAAGTCAGAATTGCATGTTATAAAGTCAGAATTGCGTGATATAAAGTCAGAATTGCGTGATATAAAGTCGTAATTGCGTTATGAAGTCAGAATTATGAGATATAAAGTCGTAATTGCTTGGTATGAAGTCAGAATTGCATGATATAAAGTCAGAATTGCGTGATATAAAGTTTTAATTGCGTGTTATAAAGTCAGAATTTTGATAAAAACTTGCAATTGCGAGAAATAAACTTGCAATTCTGACTTCATGTTTATAACTTGCAGTTCTGACTTTATAACACGCAGTTGGGAGAAGTCAAAATGCATGATAAGAAGTCGCAATTGTATGTTATAAAGTCAGAATTGTGAGTCTTTTTTCCTTAGAATTGGACTTTATAACTCGCAATTGTGAGTTTATATCTAACAATTCTGTGAAAAGATGTCAAGATATAAACTCACAATTGTGAGATAAAAGTTGCATTTATCTTTTAAAATGTTTTATTTTGTGGCGGAAACAAGCTTCCGTATAGCATCCACCTAACCATTCAGAAACCTGCTAAAAAGCATCCAGGACACTTTATAAACTGCAAAGCAGTGCATTAGAAACCATCCACAACACTGTAGCATCACCATAGCTCAAGCAAAGCTTTTTTAGTGGCATTTGGGGTCGAACTAACACTAAATCTTTGAAAGGTACCTTATTGATTCAGTACTACGGGATTGACTTTATTCCAGTTTGGAAACTGAATGTTGATCGATGTTTGGTCTGTGGGTTAGATGTCCAAATCATAAGTCATAACCATGCAGAAGGTTGAAATGATCTACACCAGGTGAAAATGCTGATATGTTTTAGTCTAAGGATGGCTCCAGTCATCCTCTCGGCTCCGTCTGTGTCTCATCTCGGTATCAGTGTGTGTATCATCCTTCAGCGCTGTCTGAGTCGAGCCTGCAAACCCGATGATAGCAGGATTCCTGTACGGCTGCCAACTCGCTCTCGCTCCTTGGCTCGGCTTCAGCCCTCAATTTTAGCCCTGTAAAAGAGACGATGTAAGCGAGATGCTGTTTTTTTCTCTTTTTATAAGGGCCCTACAGTCAGCCAAGATGATAAGATTAGAAGTTAAAATTGCAGTGTTGTAAGAGAGTGTCAAATCTCTTGAGGAATGACACTTGAGGATTGACCAGTGAGCACCATCATGTGGCCGAGTTAAAAAATACACCTTAAATGGAGGAGCAGAGTGCTGTTAAAAAAAAGATAGTGACTTACCCATATAAAAATTATAGATTTCAAAAGTAAACATTCTAATTTTAAAATACATTTTACTGTAAAAAAGTGTTATTTTTTAAATTGTTTTTATAAGAAAAAAATATGAGCCACCTTATTTATTGTAACTTATATTATATTTAACATATTTATCTATATTTAAACAGACAACAAAAAAAATTGACATTATTTTTTCACCCTCATGTCGTTCCAAGACTTTCGTTCATCTTCAAAACACAAATGAAGATGTTTTTGATGAAATATGAGAGCTTTCTGTCCCTCCACACTGTAAAAAAAAAAATCTGTTAAATTTACGGTAAAAAAACGGCAGCTGTGGTTGCCAGAAATTTACCGTAAAAAATACGGTAGCAACATTTTAGATTTTACAGACTTTACATAAATTAACATTAATAAACTGTATTTAATTATCTGATATAATGTTAATTTACTGACCTATTGAAGTATTAATATCTGTTTTGTACCATAGTTATACACTCACAACCTCCAATCACAGTGGAGATGAAAATCACATGATGAATTAAAGCTCATCACAAGCAGCTCTTTCACAATAGAGTTAATACTAATATATAGAAGCTGCACAGTGTCATTCAATACAAACACTAAACACCATCACGGTAACACACGTGAAATTTTAAAAATGCAATAAACATTAATTTAACAACAATAAATGTAACATAAAACCCTAATGTCATAACTGATTAGAAAAAAACTATGAAGAAACATAGTTATTTCGACAAAAATACATCAAATGTGAAGTGTCACGCAGGGAATTGTGGGAATTTTATGTTTTTTCATTGTAAATTATACAATGACTTGTTTTTTTTCACTTCCAAAAACTGTAAATTTAACGGTATTTTACAGTAAAATTACATTAAATGTACCGTTAGATCTATCACAGTTGTTTACCGTATATAGTAAGGAAACTTTCTGTTAACCAATTAAGTTTTTCAATGTAGCATTTTTACAGTCTTTGACCGTTAAAATCACGGTCATTTGACAGCTAAGCAACTCAAAAAGTTCATAAAAAGATGGTAAAACTGATCCATGTGAATCAAGCAGTTTACTCCAAATTTTCCAAAAAGACACGATCGCTTCATACGCCGAACATATTAAATTTAGGCTTTTATCCACATATAAACAACACAAGAATGAAACTCATTGGTTCTCGCCCGTCAAGCGAACATGCTTGAGCTTCCGTTTACCATTTCTGATGGATGCCTTGGTGAATATTTATGTGAATAAAAGCCTAAATTCAGTCTGTCCATCATCTTAGCAATCAAGTCTCGTTAGAAAATGTGGACTAAACCGCTTAACTCATATGGATTAGATTTACAATCTCTCTTCAAAGTGGTAGTTTTGTAGCTGTCAATCGAGGGACAGAAATCTACTGTTCTCTGCTGACTGTGAGTTTTGGCTTTAGTCGATGAAAGAGGACAGTAATGTATGGAAATGTCTCTGTGCAGAGTTACATATCTGTCTCCATCCATCTCTCTGTCTCTAACTCTCAAAACTTCAATCCTTTCAGCCCGTCTTAGCCTTTTGCATCATTCACATTTAGAGTCAATCCAAACCTGTATATTTCTTCCTTTGAACACAAAAGTGTTAGGCAGAATGTCCTCTTTTCTTTGAAAGTGAATGGTGACCAATTTGAACTTCATAAATAACTAACAAAAACAGTATAGGGGCATCATGTATCAATCTTGCGTACGCCAGCTTTCACGCTCTCGGTCGGATGTACTAACAGTGAAATTACCGCGAGTGTGCGTTCCTCCACGCCAGTTTCATGTCTGCCGTACGTACATTTCTCATTGTTTTTGTCCGTTGGCGACTCTTACAGGCAATGAACTGAAGTTGCAAACATTACACAACGAATTGTTCTACAAGTCTATCGCACCACCAACCGTGGGAAGCATTGCTATTCATTTGCAATTTATAAAATAATTGACATATATTGTCACACGAGCCTTATGGGAATGTTCTATCAATTATGCAATTAAGTAAGAACATATAAAAGCATATGCAAATTGATACAACCCTTAGTCTATGGCAATGGCAGCTTTGGCCTTATTAGAGGACATTGCTAGTGGCAGAATCCGAAGAGAACAAGTTTTTAGGGACCACAATGATTTTCTGATTTAAGGTCATTTACGGTGCGACTTTCAGATCCCACCGCATTGACAGCATCAGCCAAACTCTCCCACTCATATTTTGGAAAAAAAATATTTTTTCTCGTTTCTACCTCCGATAGTAGCACCTCCAATTCATTTTCTGTAAAGTTTCGTTTCTTGCCGCTTGCTTTAGCCATTATCTTACGGCTTTCTTTTGCCAAAGTGGACTCATTACCATATTTAAATTGATTTAATTAAGGGAGGAGACTGGGTGGGGCGTTGTGCTCGTGCATGTGCGCTCAATTTTACGTTAATTGGGATGTACAAAGAGAATATGCATGGGATCCTTCGTACGCAGAGATTCATACATCTGTTTTTTTGTGCGTACTCACATTTACAGCTTTGTCCGTACGCAATGTTTTAGTATGAATTCAGCGCAAGTCTTTGTACATGAGGCCCCTGATCTTTATGTTTTGGCAAGGCCTTGACGAAGGTTGCTTGAGGAGCTGGTGTGGTTGTTAAAAAGGTGAATTTGTCTTTGTTTTAGTAATCAGCTGGTTGATTGAAGAACAATAGCTCTTCTATTGTCATCCGGTACCGAGTTCTCGGCTGCGCTCCAAATGGCTTTTGTAACGAGGTTCTGTGTGAATGTGAATAAAGGGAAGTGTGTTTCTCTCTCTCTCCTTTTGTCAGTTGTCAATACGTGTGTGAGTGTGTCAAATGCGAAAGGAATTGCCCTTGAGGAAGCGGTGGAAAACAGACAGCTGTTTGCATGTCAGAAAGCGAAGGGTTTACAATGATGAATTAGTCTCTGACAGATAGATCCTGACGTACCTTTTCACCAGCACATATTGATTGAGATTTGCTTCTGATGCATTGTGACACAAACCTCAGACGTATTGTATTTATCAAAAACTCTTGATTAACGTTGTTGCATCATGTCTGGTCCAATGTGGAACAACAACATAAAATGTATGATCATCTCAGGTACTGTTTGTGTGCTTTATTTAAAGGGGACATATCATGCTAAATCCACTTTTTTAGCCCTTAAATGCATTTTGTTGTATATTTGGAGTGTTTAGAAGTACAGAAAAGTTGAAATTATTCTCTTCAGGTGCTTCGTTGATATCTTTATATTCTGTTTTGGCCTTATTTTTCAACCTGTTCCGATTTTTCTGTTATCTATGACGTTTTGTGAACTATTACGTCACAGTATTTGCAGCGGAACTGCCAAATAAGGACATTGACTTCCAGCCCATTGAGCCCATAGACCGTAAAAGAAGATTGAGCCCAACACTTCGAGCAATCCGCCATTTTTATTTCTCGCTGGAATTTTGTAGTCCAAGCTAAAAGATGCAGAAGTTACGAGAGGGTAAGTTAAAATGTTCGGTTGTTGGATGTAGTAACCCACACGCTTCATTACACCGTCTAATGTAGATGAACTGCCGCGCTTGTGACAGGGCGCATGTTTAACTGAAAGAACGAGCAGAGAGAGAGAGAGACCCGGTCGCGCGCACGCACTCTCTCTCTCTTCGGAGCCACGCGAAAGTGTAAATAAGACACCGTCTCCAAACTAGACGCTGTCTTGCTCTCTCTCCCTCGCACATATTAATCAAAATAAATCGACACGGTGGTAAAAGGTCGGAAGACCAAAGTTTCATGTGTAAATACAGTAACACACCATTGCGATACATCCATATGAAGACGTTGTTCTGCAGGTTCGTCGTCTTCATTTTCATCTCGCTCCGGCTCCGACTCTGGCTCGAACATGTAAGGCTGGCTGGACAAGTCTTCCGTTGTTGACATTTTGTTAATAACGTGTGAATAAAAAGTTTCTGTGCCGCTAGATAATCGTAGCTCTGCTATCAAACTACAAAAATGGCCGAACGGGGTGGAGTTTTCACCTCTGCATCCTGGAGAGGGGGCGGGGTATGAAGTATTTAAAGAGACCGCACCAAAACGAGTTGCTCTCAGACGCACATCAGAAAAGGGGTAGAAAAGGGGCCTGTGGAGCTATAATAATGAGGAATTCAGACCCAAGCATTGCAGTTCCGCTTTATATAGACTACAAATGTATGATTTATATGTAAAAAGGAACGATTTAAAAGCATGATATGTCTCCTTTAATGTAAAAAGCACCTAACGTGAGTGTGAATATCATTTATAGCCGTACTGAATGCGACACAATGGATTCACCTCAGATCTTAAAAAACTGTGTGAACAAATCTGCTCTATGACAAAGATTGTTTCAGTCACTCCGTATGTATTTTTAATCATGTTAAAATTGTGTAATATCATGGGGCTGCCAACTCTCACGCAATTGACACGAAGCAAGCAAAGAGGACACTGACACCGACAGACAAGACAGAGCTGGTTACTTATGATATGAAACAAATTCTCAGCTCTCAGATTCTGTCAATTTTATTATGAAATTCAAAGAATAAATACTGTTTTGGCGCTTGTAAATGTGACGTGACGGATCGCTGTAGCGCCACGTGAACCGATCATCTGTTACTCTAAGTAAATAAACACGAATGAACAGGTATGTTGAAAGATACATTACTTACCGAAGTGTATATGCCTCATACATAATATCGATCAATCAGTGTTTATGGAAATAGGTCAATAAAACAGAAATAGGTCAATAAAACAGCTGGATTCAAATTAAATCACATGAATTGAATTGAAATCGTGAAATTTGTGTCAAGCAATACTAAAAAATAATCCTACCAGTCATTCCATGTAAATATTGTAACATGTTGTCCCTGAACTTTTCTGGGGTTTTTTTCTGTTTTATTACCAAATGTTTTGACAATCATACACTTGTTTTGTTTTTTGATTTATATATATATATATATATATATATATATATATATATATACACACACACACACACCCCCCCCCCCCCCCCCCCAATGTCCATAATTCTCACTCCAAGCTAAACTCAAAAGTTGGCATCCCTGGTAATACGTGAAATTCTGTAAATTATAAAATTAAATTTACAGAATTTCACTTGGGCCAATTGAAAAATTTAGATGTTATCGGTCACTTGAAATTTTTGATTTGGGAGGGTTAGAAATTTTTTACAGTGTATTTATGTATTTGACTATCCATTTAGTTGTGAGTGCAAATAGACTCCGCCCACACCCTCTTCTGATTGGTTGTGATTTGTTTGATGGATTTTGTTGGTCAGGTGAGGACATGGTGTAAGATATCTATATAATGCATTCTATTATATAAAGATGCATTTTCAATGTCACGAGTTTACTAGTAAGAGGTCAATGCATGATGTACAACTACCACAAAAGTAATAGAGAGGTGTGCTATTAGATCTTTTTTTAATCCGACAGACAATTATAGCCTGTTGGATTCCTTAGACTTCCATTTAGAGGAGGAACTCGAGCCATTTCTAGAGATCAGAATAGCAAAGACTGACTTAGCTCATAAGCAACTACCTAGCAACCACTTAAAGACATGCTAAAACACATTATAAACTGTTTATAGCAATGCCTTAGAAAACATTTTATTGTTATTTTAATTGGTGCTTCAACATTGCATTACTGTTTTGTAATATTGTTTTGCTCTTTTTTGCAGATGAGCAGTTGAATGGCACAGAATTATCATTTATAAAAACAAAAATCTCATTGGACAAATTCCGAACAGGCTCTGAGATGTATTTTCCGAGTCATCCAGAGCAATCCGAGAGCCATTACTGACAATCCACTCACCACTAACTGTGTCATCACGCCACTTCTCTAACAGATACGATGCTTCTGTCCTATTGTGTAGGGAGTTGAATGGCTTTTACTCAGACGTCTACGGACCCAGTATGAGTGGTCATGTGACATTCAAGGTTTAAGATATTGTCCTGTCTTTCTCTGTGATGTGTGAGCTTATGAGTGTTTCATCACCTTCAGTCTTTTTAAATATGTAAAACAGAAGCCTGGACATTTTGCTAAACTTTAGGGCTAAGTCCTACAGGTTTGGAACGACATGAGGGCGAGTAAATGATCAAAGATCTTCATTTTACACTGTAAAAATGAATACGCTATATCTAATCAATAAACTTGTGGCAACAGATTACAAGCAATATTATTAATTAAATTTAACAAATTAGAATTGAGTAATAATTAATCAAATTAATTCCTTAAAAGTTAACCATTTAAAATGAGTAAAATTTACAACCATTTTTTTTAAACAAATGTTTTTTTATTGGCAACATTGAAGACACCTGATGTTAACAAGCAGAATCACTGAAGGAGAAAACCGTAACCGTAGTAAGTCACAATTATGGTGATCAGTGTTTGTTTTAGTTGGGCTCTTGACCCTTAAATCATTGACTTTAGACTTTGTTTGGCTGCTGAGTTACCTGAGTTATAACAGCCAGATGAACAACGAGAAAAGGTGATCTAATGGTGTTGGTTGTGTTTTAACATAATCATTATTTCACAATCATTTGTCCTGAATCTCTGAACTCATATAGATCCCAATTTACTTGGGAACCTAATTTACAAATTTAGGTTTTTAATTATAGCAGCACTGTTCTTGCACAGCATAATATTTTGAAGTTTTACAATGTAATCCAAAGATTTCTTAAACGTGTCATATACAAAAAAGATTTTTTTTGTTTCAATTTAGTTTTTAGACACACACATCAAGAATCAGCCTGTGAATCTCAACAATTTTGACAATTATAAAGCATGTTGCAGTGCATTCTGGGTGCCACCAATCAAAACTCATTCATGGCTCCCATCATGCATTGCTGCATGAATAAATAATGAGCTTATGATCAGAGGTGATCTGTTTGTCACCATTGCTGAGATTCATACGCAAATTCTTGATGTCTGTGTGTGCCTACATTAAAACTTCTGAAGTTTTTTTATTTAATTGATTTGATCATATGGATTTCATTGAAAAGGACAAAAAATAAAGTAAATGATTTAAGGGTCAAGAGCCCAACTAAAACAAACACTGATCACCATAATGATGACTTATTACGGTTACGGTTTTCTCCTTCAGTGATTCTGCTTGTTAACATCAGGTGTCTTCAATGTTGGCAAAAAAAAAATTGTTTAAATTGTGCAAATTGTTTAAAAAAACTGTTGTAAATTTTACTCATTTTAAATGGTTAACTTTTAAGGAATTAATTTGATTATTTATTACTCAATTCTAATTTGTTAAATTTAATTATAATTAATAATTTTGCTTGTAATCTGTTGCCACAATTTTATTGATTAGATATAGCATATTCATTTTTACAGTGTAGAGTAAATGCACTCCGACTCATTGATTGATTGATTGATTGCCTGATAAATGCAGACTCGTATCTGTGATATTGTGAATCTAGCAGTGAGGTATTGCTGATGCGTGTTCAGAGATATTCGAGTCATTCATCATCTCGCTCATGTGGACAGCAGGTGATTGATCACAGAAATATACACTGTCTCTGGATGATTCCAGCTTCATTCTCTTCAGAAACCATTATTCTGGATTTAGATTTGCATCGAATTAGACATGCAGTAATACACCTGTCTTCCATAAGTGTGATTTAGGGTGAATATGTGTTTGTCTGTCTTTCGAGGGTGAATATGTGTTTGTCTGTCTGTCAGTATTATGTTTGTGCAGTATTGCTTTAGACCGCCAGGTGGCGCTTTAGATTGCTGTAATATCTGTTCCACTTAAATGACCAATCCAGTTGCTTAGTGATGCAAACAGCTGATGCTTTTTGAGCCTGTCATGTATTCATATTTGCATAGTTAAATCATCTCTAAACAAAAGGCATATGCAGTATATGAAAGTCTTTTTGTCTTGTTTTCTCATAAAGGTAATCCCAAATCAAAATTCCATGACACATAGAAGCTTATTTCAGAAGATATATCTCGAATGTTAGTGTATTATGGGCTTTTGTTTTCATCTAAATGTGATGAAAAAATGCATGCTTAGAAGAATATGAAAAATGTTGCTTTTTGGTGGTCAAACATGTTTATATTCAAGATATGTTCTTTTGCAATGCAGTTTTGCTTCTCATGAAACTATCTTTTTTTTAAGGTTGTTTTGTTCTCGTCTTTCTGGAAATCAGGACACATGTAGGCCCTAGTGATTAAGAAAATAAATTATTTTTGAAAAAGCTATTTGAAGAAGGCATAACAACAAAGAAATCATGGAAAAATTGGTTTTAATTTATCATTTAATTGAGTATACAAATATATGCTCTAAAAAATCCCATGTTTGGGTCAAATATAGACAAACCCAACAGTTGGGTTAAAAAAAATTATTAAAAATTCAACCCAACAGTTGGGTTTGTCTATATTTGACCCAAACATGCAGGTTGAAATAACCCAGCATTTTTAGAGTGTATGGAACTAAAAAGAAACTCAATTCCCTAATGAAATAATCCCGAACGTCTGGCTCATCATGTTGCTCCAATCATTCCATTCATTCCACACGCAAAAACATTTCAGTCAGCTTTCAGTTCTTGTCAAGTCCAGTATCTGACCTTGCGGCTCACGCTGTTATTTGGCGTTTTTAACCCCATGTTTCGACTTGGCAACGGAGTATCACTGCTAGCAAAGCCTGTGCCAACTCCAGTAGCTTGTGTTCTGCACCAGGCCTCGCTGTTTTACACCTCAGTTTTCTGCCAAGATCTCGATGACCAGCAAGACTTAGAGGTGAAACTTTGGACCCAGTCGAACAAAGAAACTAAAGCATGCCTGAGCTTAAATAGGGAGTGTATCCACATGATGTTTTGCAAGGCAATGAAAGGCTCTTGGCTGTTGGTAAATGTTCGCCTCTGAGCCCAAATTTCTGTCCAGCAGGAAACAAACCTGAAGCAAGTCGGTTCTTGCCCTTCCGCTCTGTTATTGTGAAATTGCCACCGGCTGAGAAAACCTGTTCGACATACCAATGCACCGAAGAGCTTTCAGAAGAGAGAGAAACTTGCTATTGATATTGCTGTGACCCCAAAAAGTATTCAGTATGCAATTTTATTGCACTTGCATGACAGCAAGTGTCTCCTGCATGTGGGTTAAAGTGATCAAATACATCCGAGGGCCTCGATATTCAAAAGATGGATTCGAATGTTGTTGTTTGTATTTATATTAATATATTTAACTTATAAATCAACTTACACTTTATTTTAAGGTGTCCTTGTTACAGTGTGATTATACATTTAAGTACTGAGTTATATTAAAGGGATCGTTCACCCAAAAATGTAAATTACCCCATGATTTACTCGCCCTCAAGCCTTCCTAGGTGTTTATGACTTTATACCTTTTTAATATGGATATTTTTCTCACAAAAACGCATTGTTGTGCTTTAGAAGGCCTTTGTTAACCCGCCGAAGCCGTGTGGATTACTTTTATTAAGGATGGGTGTACTTTTTTGGCCTTCAAAATCCTATCCTCCATTCACTGCCATTATAAAGCTTGGAAGAGCCAGGACGTGTTTTAATATGATTGTATTCGTCTTAAAGAACAATGTCATATACACCTAGGATGGCTTGAGGGCGAGTAAATCATGAGGTAATTTTCATTTTTGGGTGAACTATCCCTTTAATTAACAACATGTACTTACTATAGGGTCATGATTAGATTTGGTTTAGGGTTAGTTGCTTGTAATTATGCATAATTTATAGTAATTACTATAGAAACACATGTAACCTAACCTGTAAAAAAGACTTTTTTCTGTTTAATGTAGGCTATAATCTTTACCTTTTGTGTATGTTCAGTGCATATGTAGACAAAAAAAAAAAAACAATGTCTTGTTTCGCTAATATACCAACAACATATTATATTGATATTAATATTCAAGTATTTTGCATGTACTATGCACGTGTTGAATATTAAAAAGACAAGGGATAGGCTTCACTAGGCTATATATCACGATTATTTATTTTATGAAAAACTGTTGACGTTTCACTTTCACTGTGTTACTGTGGCACAACGTTGTAGTTTAACTCGTATAAGCCCGTGTTGCACTCTAGACTGATGGGATTAAGATTCTGTTGACATGCGTAATTACGCATGGTAATGAGTGTAGTGCGCACGGGCGGGGCGGGGTCGATCCAGCTGCGGTGGTCCACGGGGCTGATGCTGATGGATCCGGCTTGACAGAACAAGGTTATCCACCAGGAGAGAGAGAGAGCCCGTCCATTTTCTTCATCAGCTTCTCCTCACTCGCTGCAAAGCAACTCCCCGCACGCTCGCGCCACGGAGCGCGTCCCTGGGACTCCGCTTCTCCGCGCACGGCAGACTCCAGGTTGCCGCGCCCAACAGATCCCGGGATGCGACCGATTCCTGCAGCTGACTGGGATGCAATGCGCCTCAGAAGCTGAAATAATGTCATTTGAACGGAATAACGCCTCGCTGTCACTTTGCTAAGACGAGGAACGCGACGGGAGAATCTCGAGGAGCAGGTTTTCATTTGCCGCACATAACCGGAAAAGTCATTTGCATGGATCTAATTAGCCTTTTCCCGATCATTCACGTGTGAACTTTTTCCTCGGACCATGTGAATCTGGGAGAAAAAAAGATTGTGTTTTATATGCAATGCATCACATTAGAGTGTTTTTCTAACATCTTCAGCACACTGACTCGTTGAAGATGCAGATGCTGCTTTTAAGAACGATCTTTGTCATTGCAGGATGTCCACATGTTTTGTTGCATGGAGAAACGCGCAATGCACACACCAAAGAAACAGGCAGGGTTACTCTTAGGAGCCTTCATGATCCGAAAGCCAGTGGCACACTCCCTGCGAGGCATCGAGCCGCAGGTACACCTGCCTTTGACATCAAACACACTTCAAGAGACAACAGGAGCTGGTCCTCGCATCTCTGGAGTGCAGGTAAACCTGTTTACCTAAAAAATCTCATGTCGGCCACAGATAGTGGTGCAAACCTACATAAGCCCTTGCGGCGACATAAAAGGAAAAAGTTGAATGGTGAGATGCCTGCTACCATGGGAACAGCAGATGGACACAATAACTCTAAGCCATATTCAATGAGCAAGAGAGGGGACCGCGAGAGAAACCACAGACGCAAAAGAGGCACAAAGGAACACCACAAGAAAACGTTTAAGAGGGGCCCGAATAAAAGCACTGCCTCATTGACACCAGTGGAAAGTTATTATAACGCCCTGACGTCCTCTTTAACCCTGTGGGAACCGATGCCCAAGCCTCTAGCTCTCACCTCCACAGATTTCCCATTTGATCTCACCAGATATACCGAATTCCACACCAAACAGTTCGACGACCCATGGGACGCCACGCCAATGACCCCTCCGTACGCCGAGGACGAGGAGAGCGAATTCTTCCCCAATCCTTTCTACCCCGTCACTAGCGAGACATACGGGGCATATGCCATCACTATCGTTTCACTCCTTATCTTTGCTGTTGGAGTAACGGGGAATGTAGCAATAATGTGTGTCGTGTGCCATAACTACTACATGAGGAGTATCTCAAATGCTCTTCTGGCTAACCTGGCCATCTGGGACTTTGCACTGCTCTTGTTTTGCCTGCCTCTCGTGGTGTTTCACCAACTCACAAAGACCTGGCTGTTGGGCCAGTTCACCTGTAAAGTCATACCATATATTGAGGTAATGCATTCTGTGTTCATTCATATTTTGTGTGCATAATGTGGCAAAGGCAAGCATAACACTTGCTCATACCTAGAGTAGACCCTTTACATTTTCACACTTTTCACCCAAACTTTGTCATTTAATTACCCTCATGTTGTTCCAAACTTACATTTATTTCTCCTTTGGGATACAGGAGGATATATATATATATATATATATATATATATATATATATAAAATAGGCCTAAATGTAAGATTTATCCATTCGAATTGCATATAATACTTCCATCCATTTGGATGATAAACAAACTAGTAAACTTAATGTGATGCATATTTCTCAGGCATACATAAACGAAACATGTCTGCCCTCGAAAAACCATGGTATAGTTTATCAGCACCTATTTGCATCTATTTGATTTTATTTGAATCGTATTTTCAAGATGCACTCCTTCAAATGACTGAGAATCAGCATAAATCTGTTCACGTTTACTCAGTTGTAGGTCATGCACAAATCCGTTTGAGAATGTTAGGTTTGCTTTTTTTTGTTTTGCACAGAAGGGTGAGGTATTGAAATTGTGGGTAATCCCATCTCGTGTGGAGAGACGTCATGTAAAGGAGCATCCACCCTGCCCTCGGGACACCTGCACTGACCTCCGTCACACACACTGTACAGCGCAAACACAACCTGAAATCTGCAGACGCCCCGCTGTGCTCCTCTTCTGCTCACCACACCCAGTTTCAGCTCAGCTCACTGTACGATACACAAACCTCACGCTTCTTTAGTGTCAAATCACTGGACCAAAAAATATCCAGATCATATTTCACACCAAAATCAAATAGAAATTGCATGCATAATGTAAAATGATTGAAGCCTTTATCATTGCAAAAAAAAATCCTGAAAAATTAGGTATAAATATTTAATTTTTTACTTCTCCAAATTGGGGTTACAGATATATATATAAAAATAAAATAAAAAAATAATAATAATAATAATAATAATAAAAAAAAAAAAATATATATATATATATATATATATATATACAAAAAAAAAATCCTCCAAATCACTTTTCTTATGAATAGTTGCAGATATTTTTTTTTTTTTTTATTCAAGTTTGAATTAATGTTGAGGTATTTTTTTATTCACATTATTCTTATTGATTTTAATTAGATATATTTTTTTTTTTTTTTTGTAATACAGGTGTTTGCACACTAATACAATTTTTTAAAATTAAAATTTGCATTAATTTAATGCACATTGCAGTAATAAGAACAAGGGTTGTTGTTTTTTTTTCACTTTATGATAATCAAGTTTATTTATATAGCGCTTAATCAGATTTGAGAAGTAAAATGACATGAAAACAAAACCAGAACTCAAATCATCTTAATGTTCCTCAAAACAGGCTTCATTTTCTTTAATCAAAATATGTCTTGTTTCTTTCTTTTGAATTTAGGGATGAAATATGACGTTCTTGATGGTTTAACGTGATCAGACGACTCGTGAACGAAAAACAAATGAAATCGTAATGCTCAATATGGCATCAATGGAGGCATCAGTTTACAAGACAACGATGTACTAAAAACTGAAACGTTTTTCCGTTGCATTTTATCGTGTACAGAACAATCCCCGTTCACACGGATTCGCGAAAACGACTAAAAATTCTGTATTATGCAATCCAGGCCAGTAGATGGCGATGTCACTTTTTAATGACGCATACATGCGCATGACGTCACTGTTTTTGTAGTTTACGCAGAGATGATAACAGTACTGTTTACAAAAACTTGCACTTTAAAACCTGTTTGCGTTTTCAGATTTCCCAAAATAAATATATTGAATACATTGCTGGCCGTATCAAAGCTTTCGGCCTTTCTCCGTTCAAGCTGTACTTGTATACGCAGAAAAGATCTGCTAAGGGGCGAACCAAGATGGCCACCGACTTGCCTTGAAGACACTTTTGTGAGATTCACTCATCCGTTTGCCGTAGAGAGTGAGACTGTGTGAGGTGCTATTGTGAATGTGAAGGCAGTGAGGGGGATGTTGAGATGTGTGTGTGTGTTTTGGAGGGAGAGCGGTGCGAATGCGGTGTCCTGGTGGCACACACTGCACTCCTGCTGTGATTGTATGGGACAGGCAGTGAGGGCCTGGAGGCTCGGCCTGACAATGGTGAAGCTGAATGAAAACAAGACTCTGTGTGTGTGTGTGTGTGTGCTTGTGCAGCGCAGCTACTGTATGAATGCGTTCAGGCTAAGTGGTGAGTAAAGTCAGTCTTAAGGGCAGATTGTGAGCGAGTGCTCCACTGGGAGAAAACGCCTCCGGCAACATTACTCAGACCAATGTAACACACACACACACACACGCACGCAAGCATTCATGCAAGCTTAAAGGGGCTGTCTGTAAGAATAACAGCTAGTGGTCGAAATAGGTACTGCAGTTCAAATTTAAAATATGGGAGTCATTGTTCCCCGCCTCCTCAGACTCGACGCTCACGCGGGTCACCAGTTTGAGGAAACGCAACAGAAACGAGCGCAATTGACAATGAAAGCCGAGGAGTCTTACACACTATTCTCTCGTTCATAGAGATTTTTAGATGAATACCGAGACTTTTTAGGTTGGGTAGAATCTGCAGTCTCTGACCCAGTTTATTTGCTGGCTGCAATATGATGTTTACTCCCAACTGGCATCCCGGGGTGCCTATTATATATTATAGTAGATAATCGTCGATATAAGACGGATAGTTCCAGTCCTTGATTCTGATTGGTTGAGCCGCGTTCGAAGCCGCTGTAAATGACTCAACAAACACACACCTGTGACCGCATTACATTAGTTACTACGCAACCACCGTTTGTGATTCTGTGTTGCTGCATGTGTTGCTTAGCAACCTCTTTGGAACTACATTGCTTGGTGGAGGAATAGATGTGTTATAACGTTATATTTTTTGTTGCTGGTGTTTATGAATAAAATAAATATTAACATGAATATTTTTATGGAGTAACCATTTTATAAAAGCAATAAGCCCCTTGAAGCCGTGTTTTACAGTGGATTTAGAACAGCTAAGTGCTCCGCTCCGCGTTGTGCCGAACAACGCCCCTTAGCTGTTCTAAATCCTATGGAAGCTTGTTTCCGCCACTGAATAATAAATAAATAATAATAATTGCGACTTTTTATCTCACAATTCTGACTTTTTTTCTCACAATTGCGAGATATGAAGTCAGAATTGTGAGAAATAAAGTCGCAATTCTGAGAAATAAAGTCAGAATTGCGAGATATAAAGTCAGAATTGCGTGAAATAAAGTTGCAATTGCGTGTTATAAAGTCAGAATTGCGAGATGTAAAGTCACAATTCTGAGAAATAAAGTCGCAATTGCGAGATATAAAGTCGCACTTCTGAGAAATAAAGTCACAATTGCAAGATATAAAGTCACAATTGCGAGATATAAAGTCAGAATTGCGTGTTATAAAGTCGCAATTGCGAGAAAAAAGTCAGAATTCTGACTTTATAACACGCAATTGCAACTTTATTTCACGCAATTCTGACTTTATCTCGCAATTCTGACTTTATAACACGCAATTCTGACTTTATAACACATAATTGCGACTTTATTTCATGCAATTCTGACTTTATATCTCGCAATTGCGACTTTATTTCATGCAATTCTGACTTTATATCTCGCAATTCTGACTTTATAACACGCAATTCTGACTTTATAACACATAATTGCGACTTTATTTCATGCAATTCTGACTTTATAACACGCAATTGCGACTTTATTTCATGCAATTCTGACTTTATATCTCGCAATTCTGACTTTATAACACGCAATTGCGACTTTATTTCACGCAATTCTGACTTTATATCTCGCAATTCTGAGATAAAAAGTCGCAATTATCTTTTCAAATGTTTTATTTTGTGGCGGAAACAAGCTTCCATAAAATCCACTGTAAAACACGGCTTATTGCTTAATTATATACTACTATAGACCTCATGCGCCAGAGAAAAGAGGGCGCCGCCATCTTTAGAATATTGTCTTTTAACTTCCGTTTTTGCGGTCGCTCTGTATATTTTTATGGCATTGCTGTCCAGGAGTAATTAGCTTTTGAAGTGGATTTACTTAATGTAAAGTTAACGAAAGTTATCATGAGGATTGTAATGTTTAAAGCAGATGTCTTAACAAATGTCAGTCAACCGGGAAGATTTTAAAACGAGCCGTTCATTAATAAACACGCAAAATCGCTGTGAAAATACAGACCGGAAGTCAAAAGACAACGAGCGCAGCGCTGAAAAGGGGCGGGGCTACATAAGCTCTATACTATTGGGTGAACTGCCAGTGGGCGGAGTCACACAGACCAAAACAAAAACAGACATTCCGACACCGAAAGCACATTTCAAAGTAAAATAACAGGCTGTAGTGTTTTTCAGAGAAACAAGCATGTTTCCTAAATATCTGCAAACATATTCTGGTATGTTTATGCTTTAGTAGAGTGAATAAGTTACATACAGCACCTTTAAGAAAACACATGGTGTGTGATAGTTCATGTGAGCTGGAAGTCTGCATCCCCTCACCTGTCGTCTCCCGCAGAGTGTTTTCAGGTGTGTAATGTGGAGTTCAGGAAGTTCAGCGAATGCCGATGGAACTTGTCTGATCATTGAGCTTGTTTTATCAGAGGTATCTGACATTTCTTCCTAGGAAAGGTCGAGGAAATGCGTGCCGGTGCAGTGTTGTGTTTTGACTGGCCTTTAGCTTTTTGGAGATTGCATCAGTCACAACATTTGCAGGAAGGCCTCGTCTCATCTGAGCAAACATGCGGTCGAGACAGTTCAGCTTTCTAGCGCAGTGTTAAAAATCACACTGAACACTTTAGCAACTGCATGATGATGATGATGATGATGATGATGATGATGAAGACGAGCAAACACCACTTACATTTCCCCAGATTTGATTTTGGAGATATTTTATTTTATTGTATTACTTTATTTTTTTTTATTTATTTTTTTATTTCCCATCAATTCTCCAAACCATTGTTCTTATGAAGGGTTGTAGGCATTTCATTTTATTCATGTATTAATTAATTAATTAATTTATTTATTTATTTATTTTCTTTTATTTCCTCCAAATCACTTTTCCTATGAAGGGTTGCAGATTTTTATTTAATTTTATTATTTTATTTGTTTTATTTCTCCAAATCGCTTTTCCTATGAAAGGTTCCAGATAATTCTTTTTTTTTTTTTTTTTTCTATTCTATTTGTCCAAATAGCTTTTCCGCAGGTATTTTATTATTTTATTTAATTTTATTTATCCATCTGTTTATTCTCCAAACCTCTTGTCCTACACAGGGTTGTAGGTCATTTAATTTTATTTCAGTTTATTTTATTGTTTGGCTTGTTTTACTGGGTTTTTGTTGGCTTTCAATTTTATTAGTAACCCACTTTGTGTTTGTGTTTTTGATCCAGGCTGTTGACTTCCATTCTAATGGCCTGAATTTATGTAGCTGAATATATCATATATAACACTATTACCGTAATAGCTTTTGTTTCTAGCTCGCTTATGCTTCAGTGCTGTCTCATTTGTCAATATGTAAGAATTATTGCCCTCGCTGCTGGCAGTGGCCCAGAAATGGCCTCCAGTCTGAGAGTAGCCGTTAAACCAGATTAATAACCAGCACCTCCATTCTTCTAGAAAGCCTCTTAATCAGAGAATAAATGAGGCGTTAGTAAAGCCCATCTCTGCCAACACCATCATCTCCTGCTGCTCGGAAACCTGTAAGCTAGAAGACGCCTGCGAATGTCAGGTCAGGGTCGAGATCGGGACTGTTTGCCGGAGCGTGAGGTGTGTGTGATTTACTTCAGTTCAAGTCACATGACCATCACATGTGTGTCAAATCATGATGAAATTAATCAAACATATGAATTATAGCCACTTTTTAATGCTCTTGCAAGCTTTGCGACATAAATAGAGTTCGATGTCATAGGAAGCGCATGGGCAGATGAACAATAAAATTTAATTAAATAAAAGTAGCTACAAACCTACATAGGACAAGCGGTTTGGAGAATAAAAAGATGGATAAAATAAAATATAATAAAATATCTGCAAACCTTCATAGGAAAAGTGATTTGGAGAAATAGAATAAAATAAAATAGAATATCTGCAACCCTTCAAAGGAAAAGCAATTTGGAGAAAACATAATACAAAAGTAAATTAATTAATTAATTAATTAATTAATTGCATAAAATAAAATATCTACAACCCTTCATGGGAAAAGTGATTTGGAGAAAATAAAATAAAAATATATATTAATTAATTCGTAAATAAATAAATAAAATATAATATCTGCAACCCTTCAAAGGAAAAGCGATTTTGGAGAAAATAAAATACAAAAATAAATTAATTAATAAAGTAATTAATTGAATAAAATATCTACAAACCTTCATAGGAAAATGATTTGGAGAAAATAAAATAAAAAAAATGTATTAATTCATAAAAAAATGATCAAATAAAATATCTGCAACCCTTCATAGGAAAAGTGATTTGGAGAAATAAAATGAAAAAAAAAAATTATAAAAAAAAATAAAAAAAATCTGCAACCCTCCAAAGGAAAAGGAGGGTTTTATTTTATTCTTAATTTTAATTTTTTTATTTTTTCATTCGGGAAGCATCACTTTCTGGCCTGCTGTTGAGAATAAGCTCATCCTTGATTTAACCGAAGATCATTCAATGCGCTGAGATCTAATGGTGCAGGATGGATGTGTTTCACACCTATGGAAGTAATGCAGAACCATTACAGCATCTTAATGGACACAATGGTCCATAATGGATTCCGAACAGTGTGCTTTTTGTCAAAATGATGAAGCATCTAACCAATGTGCTTTAGGAGATGAAAAAGGCGGGCTGGTTTTCATCACGAGCGCGTTCCGCTAATTGTCTCCTCCTTGATGCTGATGTGCCTGATTGCTCTGTAATTATGATAATGAAGACAAACACTTAGTTGCCTCTTTCATTTGGGTTTGTATGATCCGCTGGGATGCAGCTGCGAGAACGTGGCCAAGAATCTCTCCGGTCGTCTCCTATTCATTGCTGTTGTTTCTTTTGTGTCGCCTCTGTAAATACTCTTTCATATCATCCAATTTATTGTGGCAATATTCACGGCGAATGTCCCGTTTGACAGTGGGAAGTGTGCGTTCAGAGGGTTTTAGGGCCCTTCTCCGTGCCGTGTGAATGAATTGCGGGGCCGCGGGAGGCTTGTCTGTCACGATAACACAGCAAATGAAGTCTGGAAATGTGAGAGCTGTTAGTTTCTCGTTTGGCAATCCAGCTGTTATGTGCCGAACGATTAATAAGGAGAGTGTTTCCAGGACTGGGTTCAGAGAGTTGCCAGACGATATTCAGACTTCCTTTTCAAGCGGTTTGTTTACGCCGCTGGCCTGACGCACCTACTGACGGATAATGTAGAGTCACACAAACAGGGCTGTCGTGATAGCAACATTTGAACAGTTGATGTACCAGTCAGATTTCATGGATCTTTGCAGAAAAGCAAAAATGAATTAATACATTCTTTTAAAAAAAAATTATGTAAATGTAATCAATCAGTCACATTTTATTGCATGTTAATTAAATTGAAACCATGTTAATATTAATCCATTTAACTCTTTTATATATTAATTTATTTAGTTAAAAGAAACTTTAGTTTTTTTTCAGAATTTTTTATTTAATTGTTTTTGTTTAAATGCATAAGTAAAAATTTTAAGTATTAGTAAATTAATTATTAGTACCTTCATATATAGATACGTTTAAACAAAGAATTATATTCCATAATTTAAAGTATAAATAAATAAATGTAACCAAATTAAATTGAAACAATTTGTTTATATATATAATATATATATATATATGTACAGACACACACACACACACACACGTGTATTAAATTCATATATAAATGAGTTAAATAAATTTTTAAAATGACATCAAGCATTTTTATATTTTGACTTTTTAATTCATTTTGTATTTAAATTTAATAAATTAGATGAAAATGAAATTTAAAAAGTCAAGACATATATTATTTTTACAGAATTTTTAATTAAAATATTTATTTACATTTGTAAATATATTAAAGGGATTATTATCAAAAACCCTGAAGTTGTTTTCCAAACCTGTATGAATTTCTTTCTTCTTTTTGAAGAATGTTGATAATCAAATAGTTGATGGACCCCATTGACTTCCATGAATCAGTGATGCCCCACAACTATTTGATTCAAAATATATTTTAATTAATTCATTTTAATGAATTAATTGATATATTATCAACCAGAACACTTGATGAGTTGATCACATGTATGAGTTTCTTTCTTCTGTTGAACACAAAAGAAGATATTATAATGTTGGTAATCAAACAGTTGATGGACCCTATTGACTTCCATGAATCAAACTGTTTGATTACCAACATTCTTCAAAATATCTTTTAATTAATGCATGTTAATGAATTCATTTATATATTATCCACCAGCCCACTGAATGAGCAAACTGTATTTGTGTTCTTGTGTTTCCCAGGTGGCGTCTCTCGGCGTGACCACCTTCACGCTCTGCGCTCTGTGCATCGACCGCTTCCGCGCCGCAACCAACGTCCAGATGTACTACGAGATGATCGAGAACTGCACCTCGACTGCCGCCAAACTAGCCGTCATCTGGATCGGCGCGTTACTCCTCGCCCTCCCCGAGCTCCTGATCCGCCAGCTAGTGTCGGAAAACGGCGACGGCACGTTAGCGTCGGAGCGTTGCCTCATCCGCATCTCGACTTCCCTCCCTGATACGCTATACGTGCTCGGCTTGACGTACGAAGGCGCGCGTTTGTGGTGGTGTTTCGGCTGCTACTTCTGCCTGCCGACGCTCTTCACCATCGGGAGTTCGGTTGCGACGGCCCGACGGATCCGACGTGCCGAGCGCGGCTGCGCAAGAGGCAACAAGAAGCAAATCCGATTGGAGAGCCAAATGAACTGCACCGTGGTGGCGCTAGCCATCGTGTACGGGGCGTGTGTGGTGCCGGAGAACGTGTGCAACATGGTTTCGGCGTACATGGCGGCCGGGGTCCCGCAGAGCACCATGGCTCTGTTGCACTTGCTCAGTCAGTTGTTGCTGTTCTTACGGGCCGCTGTGACGCCGGTTCTGTTGCTCTGCTTGTGCCGACCCTTCGGACGGGCGTTCCTCGAGTGTTGCTGTTTCTGCTGTGGGATCTCGACACACTCCTCGGCCACCGCGAGCGACGACAACGAGCACGAGTGCACGACTGAACTGGAGCTGTCGCCGTTCAGCACGATCCGCCGAGAGATGTCCAACTACACCGCGACTGGATCCCACTGTTGAGTCCAACACCCCGCTCAACACAAGCAGGGGCGCCGCTAGCAATGTTAGGCCCTGTGAAAGAATATAATAATTAGGGTTGCACGATTAATCGCAATTAATAAACCGATTTGGCTTCTCGTGATTTTGAAATCGCGAAGGCTGTGATTATTTGTTATGTGCAGCTTGTCAGTGACGTACGGCTCTGTAAACGCTGCTCACTCTGACAACACTGCGAGTTTGAGTCGCTTATAACATGCATTTGTAAAAGCAACACAAACATCTTTCCAAACATGAGAAGCATTTATGAACCTCGTGTCCAACAACAGACAACATTTAATAGCATGCTTTTACTCCAAACTCACTTCATAATGACAGTTGAGCTCCTCCTTCTGTGAGATGATGCCATGTTTAATCAATCAAAGCGTTTCAATCTTCTGTTTATTCTGGTACAGCGATGCAGGATTTCCTGGAATGATGTGTGTTATCGTACTTCTGCTGCGGGGCATATTTGGCGTGTGTGTGTGTGAGACGCCCTCTGGGTTTTACTACTGAGCATTTACTACTGATAACAGTTGCGCTACACTGACAAGCAACGCATAAAATAATCGCAGCCTTTGCCAAATCGCGTGCGGTTTAATTTCGATTAATCGTGCAGCCCTAGTAATAATAATTTATTACATTTATATAGCGCTTTTCTGGGTACTCACAGCGCTTTACTCCTCAAACACCACCAATGTGACGCACCACCTGGATGATGCAACGGCAGCCATTTTGCGCCAGAACGCCCACCACACACCAGCTTACTGACAGTGATGAAGCCAACTCTAAGAAAAGCTGGGTTGTTTTAACCCAAATTTGGGTCAAATATGAACAAACCCAACTGTTGGGTTAAAAATGAAATTTAAAAATTTAACCCAACGACCATTGGTGTGTCCATATTTGACCCAAACAACCCAGCATTTTTTAGAGTGTATATATGGGGATGATTAGGAGGCCAAGATGGACAGAGGCCAATCAAAGGGTAAATTTGGCAAGGATGTCGGAGTTACAGCCTGGGATTTTTAATGACCACAGAGAGTCAGGACCTCGGTTTCACGTCTCATCCGAAAGGACGGTGCTCTTTGACAGTATTGTCCCCATCACTATACAGGGGTGTTATAATGAGCACCCCCTGCTGGCCTCACTAACACCCCTTCCAGCAACCCTGCTTTGCTTCAGTGGGCAGCCAGTCTTGGGCTACTGGGTGATATGGCTCCTGGACAATATGAGGTTCCTACACCGCACCCATACCATTAATAAAATCGATCTCTTTGGGGCTCCAAAAGTGTGTGGGCCCTTCGTCCTAACTTTCCCCCCCTTAGCGGCGCCCCTGACCACAAGCACATGCTCTTGTCTCACCCGTGTAAATACTGTGACCACGACCACATTGCTCTTTTAAAGAAAGTCATGTAGACTGAAAGTTATGTAAATTACTTTTTTTTTTTTTTGTATAATTGTCCTTAATATATATATATATATATATAATATATATATACACTGAACTAGTGACTGCTTTAATTTTGCAGTTTGTTTGCACTGCCAACCACTTTAGCTTTCTCTCTCCGCTCTGTTTTCCACACGTACACCGTGTCTACACTGGAAGCCGTCGACATTGAGTTGCACTAAAAGCGTCGATCACTAACCACAGACAGACCAATCACATGCACGCTTGAGGGTAGACGCAAAGTGACGTTAAATCAATCTATAGAATGTAAAATACTATTTTATTTTTAACAAAAATCCATTTATCCATTTATTATTTGAATTAGAATTTTTTAACATTTTAAAAAATATAAACAGTAAAATTTACATTTATTTCATTTAATTAGTTTTTCCTTTATTTTAATTTAGTAATTTTTTTTATTATTATAAAAAATCCTTTTTAGTGACTTTACCTTTATTATTTGCATTTCACGTTACTGCCAAAAGTTATTTAAATTTGTAATAAATTAAGGAAATGCATAGCCAAAAAAAACAAAACACATTTGATATTGTTAATAAAATATTTATAAGTGGAAAATACAGGGTTTCCACAACTTTTGATAAATGAATTACAATTATTTTACACTAATTTATAATTGTATCAATTTGAACAAAAATGCTACTTTTATTTTTGCCAACTTTACTTTACTTTATTTTATTTAGTTTTAATTACTTTTTTAAATATTTTTATTTTATTTTCATAAAAAAAATCCAATGGTAAAAACAAATAGATTATTTGTATTTCACAAAACTGCCAAAAGTTATTTAAATATGTGATGAATTAATGAAATTCATAGCAAAAAAAAAAAAAAAAAAAAGAAATTGAAATTGTTCATGTTCATGTTTTGACAAATACAATTATTTTACAGTAATTTACCATTTTAATAGAAACATTTTTCAAACAATTTAGAGTTGTGCATCACTATAAATAATTATATTCACTTATTGGAATTTCCATGACTTTTTAAGATTTGGCCTGAAAATCACAAATCTTTATAGATTTTCCATGAAATAAGGAAGCGCTCAGCTAAAGTTCAGAGAGTTCACTTGATTTAAAGGGATCTGTCTCGTTCTGACGTGTCGAGCGCGTCCGGTGTCGTCACGGTGTTCCTGTCGCACGGTGAGTTTCTGCATTTATTGAAAGTAACATTTCTCTAATGTTTGTAAATGGCTGTGTGTTGCGTGCCGTGACCTTTCTCTTGATGAAGGTGATTCTTGTGAATCGTTCTTGAAGTCTGTATAGAGCACATGTGTGGGTAACGATCTGTATGTGTCTTACACCTGTGAACACCCACACCATGCTCGTTCTAGTTAACGGTTTCTAAACGTTTTTATATAACCAAAACGAAATGTCTCTTTAATAAACAGAAAACGTTTGCTGGAAGAATGGCAAACCGATCAAATTAAAATGCCGGTGTGGTTGCGTGCATTTCTTTTGTAGCCTGTGCTCACTCTGAACTGGCTTTTGTGTTTGCAGGAAGATAACTCTGAATACAAACAGTGTCTTGCTTGACTAAAGTCTCCAACATGTTTCTCTAAGCAGTCACACTCGTTTTCCCGTGCATTATTCAAGGCCAGGCGCACACATCCGTCCCCTCATGTGTCTGAGGAATTGTTTATCCACATAAAAGCATTAGCTGTCAGGCTGCACATTGAACAGGCCCAGATGAGATCTTACTCAGAGCTGGTCTTTTGTATTTCAAATGTATCTGAGGTGTCAGAAACGGAGCAAGCTGCTATTTTTGGGACGTTTTGTGGGTAGATAGTGACAGACAGGAACGATTTACATATGAAAAATGTTTCACTAGAAATGCCACGCTTTGATTTTTTTTTTGAAAATGTTCACCTACTCATGTTATATCTCAATCGTGCCTGTTTCTGGAAAGCTTTGAACATTTGCACGTCTTGCTAAAATGGATGAATCTCACAAAAATCATGGGTCACAGTTGGCCCCCAAAACCAAGATCAAAAACTAATTATTTTGCATAAAAAGTAAGGCCTATTTTAGGACCATTTAGATGTTTTGCATCATGGAATTAAGAAAATTTTCCGCTAACACTTTATTTTACAGTGTCCTTGTTACATTAGTTACATGTACTTACCATATAATAACAGTAAATTATTCATAATTACATGCAACTAGCCCTCAACCAAATCTTAATCCTATCCTGATCCTATAGTAAGTGCATGTAGTTGCTTAATATTACTCGGTACTTAAATATATAATTACACTGTAACAATGACACCTTAAAATAAAGTGTAACCCATTTCCCTTCAAATTCTCATTAATGAAATGTGTGTATTGTCTTACTTTTCTGTCTTTTTGTTTGTTTGTTTTTTATTCTCATTCTGAATAGTGTTTTTAATTACTGGACTACAGTACAACATAATGTAATCCAATGATCTTTTTATTTAAAGGGGTGGTATAATGCCCTTTTCACAAGATGTAAAATAAGTCGTTGATGTCCCCAGAGTGTGTGTGTGTGAAGTTTAAGCTCAAAATACCCCACAGATATTTTTATGTAACTTGTTAAAATTGTCACTTTTTGAGGGTGAGCAAAAACGTACCGTTTCTGTGTCTGTCCCTTTAAATGCAAATGAGCTGCTGCTCCCGGCACAAGGGGCGGAGCTTCAAGAGCTCGTGTCCTTTTACCTCACACACACATGCACTGAAAATTTCAAAAATGTTTAGCCTTTTATGTTCAAACCAAAGTCAGAAAGATGGAGAGACTCAAGAAGAAGTGACAACATGTAGAAGCAACAGGACATTTCTGAATGGTTAGTTGATGAATTTATGCAGCTTATGTGTAGTTAACTATCTTCTAGTCATTGATTAGCATATTCTGTCTTGATAATCTATAAATCGTGTTCCGGGGGCGGGGTTTATGTAAATTTTAGGGTTGGTGATGTCACTAACCCGGGAGGAATGTGGTGTAGTCTCTACCAGCCGTTTGTTGTAGTCCTTAAAAAGCGATTTCTTTAAAAGCAAATACTGTATCTCCCTTTGCTTTGAACTTTGAGCGTTGTAAATTTGCAGATGTTGTTTATGCTCAAACAGCAACATTACACACTAACTAAAGTTAAGTGAAATCATATTCAACCACCCCTTTAAATAACCATAAATTAAAGCGATGTGCCACCAGCATCACCAAATGCATTTTAAACCAATAGAATTTAGGACCAGCTTCTATCATTGGTCGAACAAACAGATAGTCCCGCCCCAAACTCACGCTATTGGCTGAGCCAGTGTTCCAGTGTCAGTCTGGTCAAGATGCTCAAATAAACAACCACTTGTTAATTGAATTTGATTTGAAATCAAACAACAAGCTACATTGATTTGTGGTTTGAAATCCTATTCAAATCGCATTTCTGGAAATCTGTTTCAGTCTGATTGCTCTGGTCGGATTTCGTGTGGTTTATGTGACTTTCTCACGCCACGCAAAACGTAAATGTCAGAAGTTGTTATAAGAAACATGCTTGAGCAAGTTGCTGCAGAAACAAGGTTGTGTTGTTGCAAATGTTCAGCATGTTTTCTAAAAGCTTACATGACGTAAGAAAGTCACATAAACCATGCAAAAACTGAAATGGAATTCCAGAAATGCGATCTGATTCGAATTGTAGCTCAAAATGGATTTGTAAAAATCACATTTAATGTGTTTCACACTTGCTGAATCTGATTGGATTTCAATCGAATGTGCACAAGAAATCAGATTTGGACTGACCGTCTGAAAGAGGCTTTAGACTCATGACTTGTTCTTGACAGGTTTCATGTGATTCACCCAGACAGACTCTTGTTCACACAGCCCTGGTATTAACAAATGTTTTCATCAGTCGGATCACAAGTGAACGACGCTAAATACAGGTGTAAACGGGGTCTAAAACGTTTTGAGCTTGTTCACTTTTGACCACTTCCAGAGGTAGTTGAAAACACATTCGACTGGATTGCTTTCGTAGTGTAGACGCTCATGGTCGAATGCGTTCAATAAGACCATCTACTCTCCACCTATACTGAGCTAATGCTTAAATATTATAGGAAGTATAAGTATCTCTATACTATATACTTATATCTATATAAGTAAGTATCTCTAGCCAGATGGGATTTAAACTTCGACTGAAGACCCAAGTTTGGTTGGGAGATGAAAAATAAACCAAGCACAATGTTCTCTCACCATTCCTGATTTCTCACACACACTCGCAGCGTTCGGCTGGATTCGCGACTGTAAGAGCAGAAACTAAAGCTGATGCTCTCCGTGTGTTTTCCGCCGTTTCCTTTCAATCGCGTTGAGCTTATTTCATCCAATAGATCAAAAGATCTGAAAAAGCCCTTACATTTACACGCCCAGACCCTCCCCATGAAGAAATCAGGACAGAAGTGGTTGAAAGTGGACAAAAGAGACGTATTAAAACACCAGGAACAGGAATGTGTCTCCCTCGTCTACTTGTGATCCGATCGACCAAAACGCATCTTAATACCCGGTGTTAGCAGGGCCAAAATGTCCTTTGTTCACAGACTTCTGTCTTCTGGTCAGATGAACTTGTCGCGACTCGTCCTCAGTGGAGATTGATCTGCCATTTTTCACTGGTAATTGTCCGGGAACAGCATGACGTCTATCATTACAGTGTCTCCATCAAACCCCTCCGCCCCGCAGAAGCCATTGGCTATTGTATAACCCCATTATCTGGGAGTCCTGGTCTCCATCAGACCGTCCAATAATAACAGCAGCTGCAAAGCAAGTTATAAGAAAGATGTGATGCCGTTTTCTTCCAGGGCTCCTTATGGCTTTAATCCAGCCCTGTCTGAGAGGAACAGGTGTGTTTTGTCTGTTTTAATGAGGTTAGTTTTTGAGAAACTGCCAGGAATAACTCTTCCCCCCAGACCTTGTTAGGTTGCAGTGGATGTCTGCAGTCTTCTTCGTGTTCATGGTAATGTGTTCGGCCGGGGCTGAGAGCAAAGCACACTTACTCAGGCGGAAACAGCTCTTCTCTTCCCATCACTGTCAAGACAGTGCTGTATCTCAGACAGAATCACCTCTCTTAGTATATTCTCTCTTGTATTCTGTTTGCACCTGGCTATTGTCAATAAGTTATTTAAATGAATGTTTTCATTTACATTTAGCAGATGCATCCAGACGGATGGCTAGCGATGTACTCTACCAGTTGAGCTACAGAAAACAAGTTTTATCAACAGCATCTTTGCATGCAAAGACAATAAGTCATCATTTGAAGTGGATCAAAAAAGTGAATCAAAGTCGTCCTAAGACAAGAACGGGTATTGTTCAAAATTCATGTATAACTTTGATGAAAGGTTTTTATCCATTTCAAATGTGACCCTGGACCACAAAACCAGTCACGAGTCGCACGGGTATATTTGTGGCAATAGCCGACAATACATTGTATGGGTCAAAATTATCGATTTTTCTTTTATGCCAAAATCATTAGGATATTAAGTAAAGATTATGATCCATAAGATATTTTGTAAATTTCCTACTGTAAATATATAAAACATTTATTTTTGTGAGTGAATGCAGCACAATCGCCAACATAAATGAACAACTTTAAAGGAGATTTTCTCAATGTTTCAATTTCCATATTTTCAAATAGTTGTATCTCAGACAAATATTGTCCTATCCTTCAGCTTTCATATGATGTATAAATCTCAAAAAAAAAAAAAATTGACCCATGTGACTGGTTTTGTGGTCCAGGGTCACAAATGTTGACTACTGTACTTGATCTGTTTGCAACAATTAACAAAAAGTGTCTTTACAGTTATGCACTTTAAATGGGGGCGTTGCAATGGAATAAAAATACATAAAATAAACAAGGAGGGAAAAGGCTAAATATAGCCACAATATTCAAACACTTTGTGTAACATGACTATAGAGTGAGGTAATCACTTACTAACCTTGTCTGTGCAATGTTATATGCAATATTTCATCTCCTGTCATGAGTAGCTGGGAAAGACAGTAAACGAGCACCATAAATATATTGTTTACATGGAGAAATATTCACCCAAAAAGAGTTATGCTGCCTAAACAATGTTATTTTCGGTATTGGGAGTAACGCTTTACAAGTTATGTAATCAGATTACTTTTTTCAAGGAACTAGTAAAGTAACGCATTACTTTTAAATTTACAACAAAATATCTGTTACTTTTTCAAATAAGTAATGCAAGTTACTTTGTTTTCCCATGTACTGACTGACAGCTCTCCTGTCCTCATGTTGAGAGGAATCGAGAGTAAAATGCAGAATGTAAATGCAGATTGATGAACATGATGGATATTGTGGATCTAGACTAAATGTGAACATGCATTTACTCATCTCACTTGCACAAAAACAGATTCAGTATTCCTCAAAATAAACAAAAACCATGAAACAAACTCAGAATAATGAATAATGCAAACCTGCAATAATAAATGTTAAATTACACAAGTACACAGGTGCTGGTCATAAAATTAGAATATCATCAAAAAGTTGATTTATTTCAAGAATTCAACTTAAAAGGTGAAACTAATATATTATATAGACTCATTACATGCAAAGTGAGATATTTCAAGCCTTTATTTGTAATAATTTTGATGATTATGGTTTACAGCTTATGAAACCCACGAAATCAAAATCCCATAAAATTAGAATATTACATGAAATCACACAGTAATTACACAGTGATACCATGGTCATTGAACCAGGTTTTGGTTCTTTTGGCAGTGTGGGCCGGTGCAAATCCTGCTGGAAAATGAAGGAAGCATGAAGTGCTCTGGAAATGTCCTGGTAGACGGCTGCATTGACTCTGGATTTAATAAAGCACAGTGGACCAAAGTCCTCTTTTCTGATGAGAGCAAATTTTGCATCTCATTTGGAAACCAAGGTCCCAGAGTCTGGAGGAAGAATGGAGAGGCACACAATCCAAGATGCTTGAAGTCCAGTGTGAAGTTTCCACAGTCTGTGTTGGTTTGGGGAGCCATGTCATCGGCTGGTGTTGGTCCACTGTGCTGTCCACTCAACGCAGCCGTCCACCAGGACATTTCCAGAGCACTTCATGCTTCCTTCAGCAGACAAGCTTTATGGAGATGCGGACTTCATTTTCCAGCAGGATTTGCACCTGCCCACACTGCCCAAAAGAACCAAAACCTGGTTCAATGACCATGGGATTACTGTGTAATTACTGTGTGAGTTCATGTAATATTCTAATTTTCTGGGATTTTGATTTCGTGGGTTTCATAAGCTGTAAGCCATAATCATCAAAATTATAACAAATAAAGGCTTGAAATATCTCACTTTGCATGTAATGAGTCTATATAATATATTAGTTTCACCTGTTAAGTTGAATTCTTGAAATAAATCAACTTTTTGACGATATTCTAATTTTATGACCAGCACCTGTACTTTATGTACTTAATCTCACTTTATTAACCGGTGTCTTTGCTGCTGATCTTCGATGATACAATTTAACCAAACTAATAAGAAAAAAATGACTTTAGATAAACATCACATTTGTATTTTGCTAAAGTAACAGTGTTGAACTTTCTTCTCCTGTCCTATTCTTCTGCAGAACAGCATCACAGCTGAAAGGCTTATTCATTTCTCTTTTGGTGTGAAAGGGCCCTTAGTTACAGTTACCAAAATATAACTCTTTTTTGAATTAAAAAAACAAACATGCAAGCCCAGTCCAGGTGAGATTAGTAATGCAAAAGGCACATAACACATAAAAAGTAACTTAGTAACACAATTAGTTATTTTTGGGAAGTAACGCATTACTTTTAAAAGTTTTTGTTAAAAATAACAACCCTGTGCCTATAGCAGTAGTCCTACCAGATTTAGACACTTTTCGTGATTAAATAACTTATTTTTGTATGGAAGAATTAATAAGTGCTTTAAATTTAAAATTTCTGCTTTTAAACCATCTCAATGGATATATATTGTAAACATGATTTTTGTTTTTTATAAACAGAACTTAACTTACCTTAAATATTGCTTTAATTGTGGACATCAGGTTGATTAATAGCACACATTTCATTGGACATGAAGCTCTCCACCACTGATCAGGAATCATTCATAAATTTTTATAGACATATTCAAAGCCAGTTTTAAAGAACAGAAACTCCAGTGTCTAGTGAGAAAATGCATAATTCAACAGCTCAAACGAATAATTGTTGAAGTGAAAGAGATAGCGGGAATGAATATTTCACAGATTCCTCGGATGTGTGGGTTCTGGCATGTGGAGGAGGGAGCCGGTTTTTCAATGTTTATTTATAAGAGCTCAAACAGGATCTGATCCAATGAACTGAAACCTCCACAATGTCTGTGAATGTGCTAAAGACATTTGGCGCTATAGTTTGTAAGAAACTTTCTTGGTGGCTCAGAGAGATACGCATACATGCCAAATGTTATGAGAGACTTTTTTCTCTCTCTCTAATTCCTCTGATATATGGTTTGCTGCATTCTGGTTGAGTTTGTGTTGTAGTGACCATATGAAAGTCATCCTGAGGGAACGAGTGACTCTTCTTTTATGATTCTCTTCATTTCTGGGTCAGTGCTGGAGCTGAATGCTTGAATGAGTGCAGAGGAGTCTGAGTTTAAGAGCCTTCTTGGTTTCCACTGGAATAGGTGGAATGAAAAATGCAGTAGTCGTCCTTCACAAGCCATTTTTCTCCTCCATGGCTCATCTAGGTTAATGAGGATGTTGGTTGACGACGGTTCTAGTTTATGTCATTCCCTCCCTCCTTTCTCATCTTGGAGGATGAATTCATGGGCGTTGTCCTCTCATTGATTCTTTGCTGATTTAGTGTTGCTTTTTTATTGTTCGAATGGCGCATTGCCATTCACCTCTAGCCATGGTTTTTGGCACAGTTCAGCGTCACGGAGAGCCAACACCTCTCTCTCAGGGCTGGAGATGCGGATTAAAGAGATAGTAGAGGCCATGACGCTTGTTCTTCTGCCAAGTTCTCCATCACATTGAATTAAACAATCTTAATATAAAACCTGCTGTACAAAAGCAGAATATTTTCCCAGATAAAAGGGAGATGATCAAATAGTTATGTCATACTCCAAACAAGAATGAAAATGCTCTTTGAAGGTGTGTAAATGAAAACATGAAGTATGATAAATGATGAGGATATGAAAATGTACAGGTAAGTAGGAACAACCAAATAACATTTATATTAAGGTACACAGCGAGATAATTAAGTGATTAATTGAGTGATTGACCATTAGTGATGAACACCTGCTGTTAACAAGCAGAATCGCTGAAGGAAAGAGTCACCATTATGCTGATCAGTGTTTGCTTTAGATGAGCTCTTGACTATTTAAAGGTCCCATGACATGCTACTTTTTGTAGGCTTTAATATAGGCCTTAGTGGTCCCTAGTACTGTATCTTAAATCTCTTTCCAAAAATTCAGCCTCGGTGCAGAATTATAGCCACTACAAGCCAGTCCCAGAATGAGCTTCCTTCAGACGGGCCGTTTCGGTGTCTGTAGCTTTAAATGCTACACTCTAAAAACTGCTGGGTTGTGTTAACCCAATTTTGGGTCAAATATGGACTAACCCAACGTTGGGTTAAAAAATGCAATTTAAAAATGGACAAATTGCATTTTGGACAAAATCAAAAATGGACAAAAATGCAATTTAAAAATGGACAAATTGCATTGGTTACATTAAAAATGTAAACCAACAGCTGGGTTTGTCCATTTTTAAATTGAATTTTTAACCCAACGTTGGGTTAGTCCATATTTGACCCAACATTGGGTTAACACAACCCAGCATTTTTTAGAGTGTAATGAGGAGGAGAAAGGCAGCGCAAGGTGGAGGGTGGGTGTGGCCTTGACCATCTTGCGCAACGGTACCGTGGCGTGCATGTTTACGTTGGATATATTGCAATGGCACGAAGACACGTCTTTCAAGCATTTCAGTTTGACCCAGAATCTGATCCGGATGGAGAAGCAACGGATGAAGAAGTGTCAACTCAGCGGCTCCAGCAGGACTTTTCCGAATGGTTAGTTTAAAATATTATGTCTGGATACGGTACTTTATTTGGATTGGTTTACAGTTATTATCATGTAGCTAACGCTAACCTACTGTTGCCTTTTCATGAGAGATCTGTAACGTCTGTATTTATCTTATTACAATTACATCAAGCTCTGCGATCTTGAAATGCGGATATCGCGCGCGCCATATAACCAACAGGAAAACGGTTATCCAAATAACAAAGAAGTGTACAACACTCGCGTTATAGTGTGTGTATTCACACACATACTTGATGCTGTCTACCTTTACATTAGCGCAAGTAACTGCACAGCTAATGTGACAGCCATAAACAGTAAAGCAACACACTTATATATCATTAGTTGACTTACTTGTCCGAGGTGTGTAGCTGAGCCAAAGAGAGTGATCCACACTTTAGTTTCAGACGTTCAGCAAGCCCAGCTCTGTATTGACCCTTCAGTGTTCATTTGTACATCCAATTATTGAGCAATTGTTATGCTTCGCTCGCTCAAAAGCCATAATATCTCTCGTGGACAAACTAAAATCGCGCGCGCGTTCCTACTTCCTATCGCATTTTCTCATGGGCGGAAAATATTCTCTGGGCGGGCAAAGCAGAGACAGGGGAGGTAACATTTCTCCTTATGACGTCATAAAGAGGAGATTCAAGATCAGCGCGTATGAGCCTCCATTTTCTCAAAGGCAGAGAAAGATAGCAAAAGCTCGATTTACACCGATTGAAATTTCTAGAAACTTGGGGACCATATACAGGCTGGGGGAACTCATATTAATGTTAAAAAACCTCAGAAAGTGAAAATTTCATGTCATGGGACCTTTAACATTAGTTAGACTACTTTAACTCTGTGTTTATAAATTATGATTTAGTTATCTCATTACCTTTAACACTCTTTAGTGTGGACTTAAATAAACTATGAGGAGAGTTCATTTAACATTGGGGTTTTTGCTGTGCAGGAGAATTATTAAATCAGAAATATTAATCATAATGTACTGTTAAATAACATAAACAAATAATGTCGGAAAGATGTCAATTCTGCTGTTGTACAAGTAGTGTTGTCGCCAGAAATATAGCCATCCTTACCAGTGCCTAAATTAGTGTACATGCTGATTCACGACCTAGGGATGAACCCTATGTTTTTGCCAATGACCAAAGCAATGTGAAAACAGAAAGCTTTAGATTTAAACCAACTCTATCCTGTAGATTAGTTCGACATCTGTGCATGGCTTGACTATGTGACGATTATAATACCCTGATGTCTATTCTTGTCTTGGCTCTTAAGTGTGCTTCTGTTGTTTGTGAAGCAGGTGCCAGTTTATCGTGTGATCTTCCAGGCTCCGTGGAGTGTGTGAGGATTAGGGCGTGTGCCGTGTCGTTCCTCTCTGTCGGATACGACTCCATCACCGCAGGCCCTCCCTCCTCACGGCTCTTTGCTGGGAAAGGTTGGGATAATCAGACTCTGGATGACTCCTGAGGAAACACCTGCTGCTCTCTCTTTAATTGAGGATCTCTAATGAGCAGTGGGAGATGTGGGTGGGGTCTCGATCGACACACTGGAGGTCGCGGTGTTCGGTTTCAGCCTCGGTTTGTGTTGTGTGTTTGAATTAGTAATGTTCATGATTGATCATTCAATATTAATTAGATTTTTATATGTTCTGTGGAAATTGTAAGTTGCCTTTGAACATGCAAAAACACTAGCATATTTTTGAATTTTTTTTTTTTTTGTGCTTTTCTAAGATATTTTAAAGGATTTTTTGTGCCCATTATTAATGCAAATAGAGCATTAGCACATCCCTCTTCAACAAGCTGTGCAATTTGAGGCATATCAGCAGCAAAAAAAGCTGTTTATACTGCAAAAAATGATAGTCTTACTCTGTATTTTTTGTTGTTTTCCAAAACATTACATAGGATATTAAATCTTGTTTTCTGAAAGAAAAAATCATAAAACCACTTCATTTTGATCCATTTTTCAGAAAATAAGATTTGTCATTTTACTTCTCAAATAAAAGTATCTTGATTTAAGAATGTTTAGATATTTTGAAGTACTTTCCACATCAATTTCGCATTCAATTCAATGTAACATTTCTTTATTTTTATTTGTGAAAGTAACTAGCAATTGCTGATAGAAAATTGCAAAATATTTTTCAGTGTAAAATATTTTTGTTGCAGTGGAATAGTTTTGAGTTCAATGGAGTTCAATGGCATTTGGCAGACATTTTTTATCCATTGCATTGCATTTTATGTAGCCCCTAAAAGAACATGGTGATGGAAAAGAGTCAAAAGGAGTAATTAAATGTCATCATCATCTTTTATTGGAAAATTAAACAACATTTTATCAAACTTTGATAATTTCCTTAATCTTTTAAACAACTGAGAAGATAGTGATCAAATTATATTTGATAAAAAATCACCTGTTAAGTTTATAATGTACACTCACCTAAAGGATTATTAGGAACACCTGTTCAATTTCTCATTAATGCAATTATCTAACCAACCAATCACATGGCAGTTGCTTCAATGCATTTAGGGGTGTGGTCCTGGTCAAGACAATCTCCTGAACTCCAAACTGAATGTCAGAATGGGAAAGAAAGGTGATTTAAGCAATTTTGAGCGTGGCATGGTTGTTGGTCCCAGACGGGCCGGTCTGAGTATTTCACAATCTGCTCAGTTACTGGGATTTTCACGCACAACCATTTCTAGGGTTTACAAAGAATGGTGTGAAAAGGGAAAAACATCCAGTATGCGGCAGTCCTGTGGGCGAAAATGCCTTGTTGATGCTAGAGGTCAGAGAAGAATGGGCCGACTGATTCAAGCTGATAGAAGAGCAACTTTGACTGAAATAACCACTCGTTACAACCGAGGTATGCAGCAAAGCATTTGTGAAGCCACAACACGCACAACCTTGAGGCGGATGGGCTACAACAGCAGAAGACCCCACCGGGTACCACTCATCTCCACTACAAATAGGAAAAAGAGGCTACAATTTGCACAAGCTCACCAAAATTGGACAGTTGAAGACTGGAAAAATGTTGCCTGGTCTGATGAGTCTCGATTTCTGTTGAGACATTCAGATGATAGAGTCAGAATTTGGCGTAAACAGAATGAGAACATGGATCCATCATGCCTTGTTACCACTGTGCAGGCTGGTGGTGGTGGTGTAATGGTGTGGGGGATGTTTTCTTGGCACACTTTAGGCCCCTTAGTGCCAATTGGGCATCGTTTAAATGCCACGGCCTACCTGAGCATTGTTTCTGACCATGTCCATCCCTTTATGACCACCATGTACCCATCCTCTGATGGCTACTTCCAGCAGGATAATGCACCATGTCACAAAGCTCGAATCATTTCAAATTGGTTTCTTGAACATGACAATGAGTTCACTGTACTAAAATGGCCCCCACAGTCACCAGATCTCAACCCAATAGAGCATCTTTGGGATGTGGTGGAACGGGAGCTTCGTGCCCTGGATGTGCATCCCACAAATCTCCATCAACTGCAAGATGCTATCCTATCAATATGGGCCAACATTTCTAAAGAATGCTTTCAGCACCTTGTTGAATCAATGCCACGTAGAATTAAGGCAGTTCTGAAGGTGAAAGGGGGTCAAACACAGTATTAGTATGGTGTTCCTAATAATCCTTTAGGTGAGTGTATATTACATCAGCATTTGAGTCAAACTGGACGATTACAATGACTCATCTCAAGATCACTCATTTAACATTTCATCTATTGCTAAAATTATGAAAAAGATCAGCTCTTTGCGAGAAAATCCAAAGTTTACTTTTTTCCTCTGATCACATCTACATGTCCCTTTGGGCCTCCGTAGCATTTAAAATATACACTTTGTTAGTTCATGCATTCCCTAAAAAAAATCAAACCTGTGATATTGGTGTTGCTAGCAACTTGCTCTACTCTTTGAGAGGGCTCATGCTCAACCTAATGCTCGCCAAGCATTAAAACACCCTGATTGCATGAAAAAGCAAAACATTTCCATCGGACATATTCAGTGATTTACGCCGTGCTTCTAATTGCACCAGGCAATCCACAGTAATCATTCACAGCAATTACCCGCCACCCTCTTTGGCATCTCCAAATGCCCGTTGCTGTGTTAATGGCACAAAATCATTCTCATACCTGCGTATAGCAGCCAAAGTTTGCTCCGTCTGCGTCTGAAGAACATTAATGCGCGCTCATGGCAGACTGGCTCAAATCCAGGCCTTATATTAGCCGGTGCGCCGTCCTAATTCAGTGATCTGTAATACAGCTGGAAGGCTTGCTTTACACACACGCGTAGCCGTGCCACATTAAGCTCCCAAACAATGAGATATTGATTGTGTTTGATAGCGAGCTGCAGACGTGTGGAATTTATGGCCCTCGTGTTATTGGCTCATCGGTGTGGTTCTGTGAGTAACACCGGTATCATAATCCTCCTCTTTAAATGACATGGATGTTTAGCAATTTCTCAGCCCACTGCAGCAGAAAATACCTCCAGATATTGAAGCTGATGGAAAACTAATGGCATTGTCACACAGCGAGCCTGAAGCCTTTGGGGCTGCACTGGATCCGGGTGATGGAGGAGATGAAGGAGACTCCCTCGTCGCCCAGAGCCGGAGAAAGAGGAATGCAATGTGAAAATGCATGAGTAAATGACAGTGGACCACCTTGACGGCTTGTTGCTTCGCATCACTGTGTGGTTTTAACGACAGCCTATTTAAAGTTCCCACTCCCTGCAGATGCGTCCCACCAGCCTGTCACGACAGCCGCAGTTTGTATAACCAGCAGTCCACACACACACACACACACAAGCATCATTCAGCTGATGTTTGGGGAGCAAATTACTAAAATTAGCAAGGCTACTAAATGCATTTTTCAATTCCATGACAGCTGTGCAGCTGCATTTCCAGTAGCAAGCTCGCTTCTCCAACAAACAGCATTTATTTGTATTTTATTCTGTATTATTAGTATATTTTGTATTTTTTTTTATTTTTTTTTTGTATTATATTATGTATTTTTTTTATATGTATTTTTATTTTTTTATTTCATTTCATTTTATTTATTTATTTATTTTTATTTTATTTTTTTGCACTTACAATATCCTCTCAGTTAGCACATGGCAGTCATTCACTGTAATTAATCAGTTTGTCCCGGTGGTTAAGATAAAAGAAAATAGGTTTGCAAATCATGTCAATAATCATCGGTCAGCAATGTTCACAAAAGATCTCTTTACTATAAGCTGAATACATATTAACATGAATCACTATGTTTTCAATACAGTGAATGTTGGTTTTATGACTTATACTTAACACTTTTCATTAATATTTTAGTTTAACTACCTTAAATTATAAGTAGTTTGTAGTTTTGCAAGCTATGCTTGCTGTTCTTTTTCACATAACATTTCTAAATGCACACAAAATGTACTTAAAGGAGTCATAACCTGAAAATTTCACTTTTCCACGAGAATCAATGTATGTTATGATTGCATAATGATTATACACTGGCCGGGAAGCCGATATTTAAAAGTGAAGCGTTTGTTTACCTCAGGGTTTGTAAAATAGCCCACGTGCACGCGCACTAAAAAACGAGATTTTGATTTCAGCCCCGTCTTGACGTCAAGACGGGGCAGGATATACCATATATGGACACCGCAGCAGGAAGCCCGCCCTTCCCGTCTCCCCCTCATATTCAGTTCAGTCGCGAAAGATGGAGAAACCGAGTGCACACGTGAATTGCTCTGTGGTTGACTGCCAGAAACAACATGTGAATGTGTTTTCTATACCAAAAACGGACCAAACTATCAGGGACCAGTGGATAAAATTCATTTTTAATGACGCTGTCCCAGCAACACTTTCAACTGGCTTATTGTTCGGTGTCTGCGCTAAACATTTTACGCCGGAATCATTCACAAATTTGGGCCAATATCAGGCGAATATCAGGCCACGAAGCTCCGTTTGAAAAAAGGTGCCATTCCAACCATCCGGGACTTGCCTGAAATTGAAACGGTAACGGTGTTTTTATTGCTCTACTGTGTGTAACAAACAGCAGCTAACTACTAATGCGGCTATTGTATGTAACGTTAGCTTCAAGGTCAACACGGGGAATGGACTCTACGTCCACGACAGCCAAAACATCGCATCAGATCTCACGAGACAATAATGCCTTCAGAAATAAAGGTTTTAGGAGCTCTGTTTTTATTTTTTTTTCCACTTTTATTTTTTAGAAGGGCCTGAAAGACTATAATACATCAGTAGGTATCCAAATTAAGACTAGGTTATGACTCCTTTAATATGTATGTGTCTGCCCCTTTAATTAACCAACCTCTTACAGTTTGTGTCTCTAATCACTTCCTGTGTTGACTCCGCCTCTTCCCTTTTGCCAGGTACGTTTTTAACTAGCTCCTTTGTTTTTGCTTTTAAAGTAATTTTTGCTTTTATTTTCTATATGTATTTGGTATAATTTGTCTCAGTTATTGGTCAGTTTTAATATTGTGCCTAGTATTGAACTTTACCTTTACTTGTACTTCACAGATGTATGAAAGATGACCATTCACACATTTAAAGGAGTTCACTGTTATTTTCCATCAAGTATGTTGATTTTTATTCTTTTTAATCACTGTATTGTTTCATAATCAGCTGATTCCGATCGAAAGTGGGAGATTTTGACAGACTTTTCTTAATAAAAATGATGATAAAGCCACATCTATAGACAAGGATATCATAACTTGAGGTGGACCATCCACCCACAGCACGATCTGCTACAGTGACTCACCTTAGATACCGCACTGCATCACCATGGCAACCTCCCACAACTCTCATGAATCATGGCAGAGAGTTTTGCACAGCCAAACACCACTCACATTTTGCTTCACAAAGATTACTGACCTGTGAACTGTGCCTGACGTGACATTGGATGCTTTGTTTGCTCCAAGTCATTTAGATAAGTGGTCTCTAATCCATTAATCCTTCAGGATCACAACCTGCGTCTTTGTTCGATCTCAGGAACTTACAGCCTGTGAAAGTTGATCCAAATTTTCTCTCGTATTTGAGCGTTCCCAGAGCTGGGTGTTTTCCACACTGACTGACAGTGTATCTCTGAGGAGAAATGTCACAGAATGTCTCGGAAAGCTAAAAATTGTACAACCTAAAAAAAACTAAAATCTATTTACAATATTGAGATTAATATCATAAAATGGAGAGCTCTGGCTTTAAAATGGTTGAGTTTTTGTTGCTGAATGAGTCAGTGTTTTTGAACGAATAAGTTGAATGAATGATTCAATGGCTCACTTATAAAGATAAGCATTTGTTTTCGTTCCTTAGTGAATCAGTGTTTTTGAATGAATCGGTTGAATGAATGATTCAATGACTCGCTCATAAAGACAAGCGTGTGTTTTCGTTTCCTTAGTGAATCAGTGTTTTTGAATGAATCGGTTGAATGAATGATTCAATGACTCGCTCATGAAGACAAGCATTTGTTTTCGTTTCCTTAGTGAATCAGTGTTTTTGAACGAATCGGTTGAATGAATGATTCAATGGCTCACTTATAAAGACAAGCATTCTTAGTGAATCAGTGTTTTTGAATGAATCGGTTGAATGAATGATTCAATGACTCGCTCATAAAGACAAGCATTTGTTTTCGTTTCCTTAGTGAATCAGTGTTTTTGAATGAATTGCGAATGAGGAATTACTCACTCATAAAGACACTTGCATGTTTTGTTGATAACTGAATCATTGACTCATTGATTCAGTTGCTGACTCGCTCTTAAAGACAATAATCCTTCGACACCTACTAGAGAATCTTCTACACACTCTTTAATTTTCTCTCGTATTTGAGCATTTCCAGAGCTGGGTATTTTCAGCACTGACTGACACTGTATCTCTGAAGAGAAATGTCACAGAATGTCTCAGATTCTGGCAAATGTCAGCGCAATTGCGACTGACATTTCTGCTCCGGACACTGATGCTCGACTAACAGTGCTAAAATTACATGCAACTTTTTCCTTGACAGTGAAGTTATCCGTCTTATTCATGCGGCAGTTTCCAAGACAACCCTCGAAAGTGGAGGACGATATGCATTACTGGTTTATCAGGGCTCTAAATTTAGTTCCCATTGTGTTTCACATCTCTTTTAAAATCAGGACTGAAATCGTCTCCTAGTTTCGCAGTCTTTCATGCTCTTTTGTGATGCCTTGTGATATAATGAACCCGTCTCAGTGCCGTTATCCTCATTGTTTTGTGACGAGAAGCTCTTGAATAAGTTTCAGCTCAGCACCTGTACGTCTGCAATCTCCCGGGTCTCTTATCTACAGAGAGCTGGCCTCTTTTTCACACACTTTTTGTTTTTTCTCCTTTCTCAGGGATTATTCTAATTGGGAATGTTACTCCGAGCAGCATACCTGAGATCAATTTTGTGGCGTTTCGTATTTCTGTACCGAGTGCGGAGGAATAGTGCACAGGCTAGAGAAAAATCCTGCTTATCCATTTTTAATGAGGATTGTCCTCATAGATGCTCTGACCCAGTATCTGTTGTGCAGAGCCGGAGAGAGTCAGTCTGCAGGAAAGCAGGTGGTAACGGAGACTCCATTTAAAGCCCCCTGTGATGAATTAGCCTGCTGACACTAACACACACACACACACACACACACACACACACACACTCTTCCTCTACCGCCCTCTCTAGCCTTAAGCCTCTTCCAAGAAAACCGCCCCTGGGGCGACATTGAAAGGATGCTGTAAACACATCTGTGTGCGTGTGTGTGTGTGTGTGTGTGTGTGTGTGTGTGTGTGTGTGCACATGTGCGTGTGCAATATCCTAATTCCTTGTCCCCATGAGAACATCTTATGAATTTTGCCAAGTGATGTTTTTTGAAAAGGTTAAGAGATGAAATATACACTTTGTACTGTACAAAAATCATCACGTCTATAGAATGTCCCCGTAAAACATAAAAACTTGGTGTGTGTGTGTGTGTGTGTGTGTGTGTGTGTGTGTGTGGTTAGAGGTTGACTGTGAACGACCTCAAATTTTAATCCATTTACAAGATTGAGATTAATATTAAAACATGGAGAGCTCTGACTTTAAAATGGTTGAGTTTTTTTAATGGTACAGTTAAAGGGGACATATCATGCTAAATCCACTTTTTTAGCCTTTAAATGCATTTTGTTGTATATTTGGAGTGTTTAGAAGTACAGAAAAGTTGAAATTATTCTCTTCAGGTGCTGCGTTGATATCTTTATATTCTGTTTTGGCCTTATTTTTCAACCTGTTCAGATTTTTCTGTTCTCTATGACGTTTTGTGAACTATTACGTCACAGTATTTGCAGCGGAACTGCCAAATAAGGACATTGACTTCCAGCCCATTGAGCCCATAGACCGTAAAAGAAGATTGAGCCCAACACTTCGAGCGATCCGCCATTTTTATTTCTCGCTGCAATTTTGTAGTCCAAACTAAAAGATGCAGAAGTTACGAGAGGGTAAGTTAAAATGTTCGGTTGTTGGATGTAGTAACCCACACGCTTCATTACACCGTCTAATGTAGATGAACTGCTGCGCTTGTGACAGGGCGCATGTTTAACTGAAAGAACGAGCAGAGAGAGAGAGAGACCCGGTCGCGCGCACGCACTCTCTCTCTCTTCGGAGCCAGGCGAAAGTGTAAACAAGACACCGTCTCCAAACTAGACGCTGTCTTGCTCTCTCTCCCTCGCACATATGAATCAAAATAAATCGACACGGTGGTAAAAGGTCGGAAGACCAAAGTTTCATGTGTAAATACAGTAACACACCATTGCGATACATCCATATGAAGACGTTGTTCTGCAGGTTCGTCGTCTTCATTTTCATCTCGCTCCGGCTCCGACTCTGGCTCGAACATGTAAGGCTGGCTGGACAAGTCTTCCGTTGTTGACATTTTGTTAATAACGTGTGAATAAAAAGTTTCTGTGCCGCTATAATCGTATCTCTGCTATCAAACTACAAAAATGGCCGAACGGGGTGGAGTTGAACCTCTGCATCCTGGAGAGGGGGCGGGGTATGACGTGTCTCAATTGTATTTAAAGAGACCGCACCAAAACGAGTTGCTCTCAGACACACATCAGAAAAGGGGTAGAAAAGGGGCCCGTAGAGCTATAATAATGAGGAATTCAGACCCAAGCATTGCAGTTCTGCTTTATATAGACTACAAATGTATGATTTATATGTTAAAAGGAACGATTTAAAAGCATGATATGTCTCCTTTAAGCGAATCATTCAGTGACTCTAAAGAATGAAATATGAATGTCATACTATCATTTTTACTATTTCTGGCATACCTTTATATGACACAAATAAGATTAGTTTGCTACTTTGCTATTCCGAATTGGGCCAGTCACTTGTTTTGTTCCTGAATTAATGTTTTTGAACGAATTAGTTGAATGATTGATTCAATGACTCGCTTATAAAGACAAGCATTTGTTTCCGTTCCTTAATGAATCTGTGTTTTTGAATTAATCAGATGTGAATGAGCAATTACTCACAAATGGGTTGAATTAGTAAATCAATGACTCACTCAAAAACAAAGGTAATTGTTTCTTTCTTTAATGAATCGGTATTTTTGATTTGAATGAATCGTTTGTGAAAGACTCAATGACTCACTCATAAAGACATTTGCTTGTTTTGTTTCTGAATGAATCCATGTTTTGAACAAATCGATTGTGAATGATTCAATGACGCTCATAAAGACAGGCACTTTCTGAACAAATTTGTTGTGAATAATTCAGCCATTTGACTCATTCACTCATTGATTCTTTGATTCAAATTTGCTGTCTCGCTTGACAATAATTTGTCTCCACCTACTAGAGAATCGTTGAAAAATCAAGACCGCTACAGACTCTTTAACATCATAAAAAAAGCAAGTTTACAGGCGCAATCTTACGTCAATTATGCTTGATGGGCTGAAAAAGTACATCTGAACATCTGATTGACACCTCTTACGCTTTGCACTGATCTGCCCGTTCTGTCAGTTTTCAACATAGTCAAGTTTTTATATCAAGTCTATAAGTTTAGAATCACACATGGTGTCTGCTGTCAGGTTTTTAAGATGTGCTGCTTTTTCACGTCAGCATTTTTTGTAGTACAGGATGGATATTAATCTCCGGAGGGAAATAGAGGTGGTACAGAAACAACCATAAATCACAGAATAGGAAATAGCAATGATTACAATTCAAAAGAGTGCCATAATAACAGATAGACTACAAAGAAATAAATATACTTTGAAATGTGCGATATATATTACTGAATGGTATGTAAACACCAAGCGGAAACCTTCCTGTCTCTCTCTTGAATCCAACACGGGGCGTTTTCACTCCGCACCAAGGTCCGAATCAAAGTTCATGTTTTGATACATTTTATCCTCCTTATTCCTGACAACCTCACTGCGTTTTGAATTATGGGTGGCACTTCCAGTTTGGGGAACTTCCATTAAAAAAGGCTGAAACGAATAATTTCAAATCATAAGGTTGCCCTACAAATAAAGCTGATCCGTCAATTTTCCTTCATGATTTATTTTCAGACATCATGAGAATAACGTTACACTTGGTATTTTAACGTGACATGTTATAGCAAGAATATCTACGGCAAGAGCTCTTTTCAGTCGCTGCTTTCCTTTCCTCGTGATTATTTTCTTTTTTCCCTTTGCAATCCGCTGTAAAAGTATGAAAAAGGCCAACATATCCTGCACATCTGTGGTCTGTTCTCCCGAATTTCATTTACGATATATTGCATTAATAATTCACTGGAAGAATCTCTCGTCATTCTCCTCAAATCCTCACGTCTCTTTCCAGGCTTGTTTTCACAGGTAAATGCAATTTATAATCTGACAAAATGACGGAAATCACTTTGAAATAGCATCACGTAATGCTGAAGTTAATGAACATTTTTGATTAAGGCAACATAAGTTAGGCTACATTACATAATACAGATATATTACTCAGTGTTTCCTCTATGTTGATTAGTTAATGGCGGCCCGCCACGGCAAAATTTTTGCCGCCACGGTAACGTTAGGGCTCTACAGTGCGACCATTTCACTCGCATTTGCGCCTAAATATGTCTGTGTGCGATCATGAAAAGATATTTAGGCGCACTTGTGCGACTGACCCGATCGAAGATTTTTTTTTGGCAGCCGCCAAAGCGGTTTTTTCGTCCCGCCAAAGTCTTATTTGACCGGTGTGTAATGTAGATAAACTGCTGCGCTTGTGACAGCTGGGCGCATGTTTAAAAGAACGAGAGAGCGAGAGCGAGAGCGCGCGCCCTCTGGTCGCGTGCGCGCGAGCACTCTCTTTGCGAAGCAAGGTTCCACGTTTTAATGAATGGTTAAACGACTGATCTTTCCAACACTGAACTCACGAGACGTCTGAATCGGTGTATAACAGATCGGTAACACTTTACAATAAGGTTCCATTTATTAAACTCTAGTTATAACTACATTAGTTAACATTAACTTTTAATAAACTGCACTTCTACAGAATGTATTAATCTTTGCTAATGTTCATTTCAACATTTAATAGCCTACATTATTGAAATCAAAAGTTGTATTTGTTAACATTTAGTTAATGCACTGTGAACTAACATGAACAAACAATAAACAGCTGTATTTTTATTAAGAATAATAAAGATGAATACATTCAGTAACATGTATTGCTCATGGTTCATGTTAGTAATAAACTAATGTTAAATCAAACCATATTGTAAAGTGTTTCAAAAAAATCATTTACAGAACAAATAAGAACGTAAGGTGTGCTTACCCCCTTTAGTACAGCCTATATGGTTAGCAAGATTTAGCCTTAATAAACTACAGCATTTACAACTGAATGGTAGCCTATTCAAATGTAGATGGTAGAAAATAAGACTATTAGTTAAAATAAACTTTTTAATGCTACTTTTTCTCCCTGCTTTTTTATATTGATATGATTATATACCAAAATAATCTATAAAAGAAGGATTTTATCTTACAAAGCTATGAAATCCAGAGGTAAAATCACAGCTTTTTTTTTTTTTTTTTTAAAGTGTTGGCCACCGAAGACCATTTTTGACCCAGGTAAAACCCTGCAGGGCCAACAATGTTTGTGTGCGGACATTCACACTTAAAGCAAGAATCGCTAGTGAGGCACGAAATGTATGAATTTAGTTTTTTTTTTTTTTTATGCAATTTATTTATGACAGCCAGTGTAATTGTTTTTCTAAAACTGAAAATATTTAATGTTCATAAGGTAAACTTTTGTCACACAATGTGGCACAGTAATATTGTGTCGTTAAAGGAAAAAAAACACAAGTGCTCCTAATAAAACAAGTTACCATAAAGCCCGGGCTGTACGAAAGCCGTCTATCAGCAGTGATTGTTAAAGTGTATGTCGGAGAATCGCGCGGTTGTTCGGACAGACCTGCCCCCACTGCTAAAAAAAATCCTAAAGGAAACACTGTATTACTACAGAGATATTTAACCCGTCCGTTATTGCTGTGGAAAGACTCTCGCTTTTGGGGTTATTTGGTGTGTTGAAAGTACCTTATTGATGCTTTTACACTTTTAAATTTCCTTTTAATGTTCGACGGTTGAAGGGTAAGTAGATTAATGTCATCTCATTGTGACACTTTTTTAACATATTGCATTCATAGAGCGAGCGTTTCACTGATTGTTTACAGCTTAACGGAAGTTACACCCATAATTCGCGCAAAGCGTCATGTGGCAAAGGAATAAGGTGGACACATTCGGTAAGTTTTGGTTTGGTTTCACATTGCAATAATGCGAGCGCACTAAAGAACTTTACGTGACACACTTGCGTCCTGTCGTCATCATCTCTGTGGGCTGCATCTTGACACTGATTGGTTTGTAAGCGGACGTGCGTCTGATGTCAGCGTGTTGTCAATGCGCCGGGTAACTTTGACAAGACGAATGAACAGACGCATATCATTCCCACTATACTGTTATTATTACGGCATTACTCCCTGCAGCTCCAGCTATACTCGAGGCTAGCTCACATTCGCCAAATGAACGTCCTCGTTGTGCGAACATTTTATCGTCGCCGGCAGGAAAGGAGGAGAAGACTTGAGCAATCCTGCGGGAATATCTGGAACTTCCTGTAAATGTTCTGAAAGCCGAACCATACAGAAAATGCGTTCACACTAGAAACGAACCAAATCTTTGTTCAGTTTGATCCGGACCGAGACTACCTCTTTTGGTCTGACCAAATTTCTTCTGTTTGATCCGGGCCGTGGTCTGGGAGAGGTTTCACACCTGTAATTTTGATTCGGATCAAACTGAAAAGAAAAAAACAAACAAGGTAGGTGTGAAAGGGCCTTAACTGCAAGTCATCATCTGGCCACTAGAGACAGGCTCCAGAAGAGAGTCAATCCCATAGACCTCCATGTTAAAATGCCCAACTTTACAGCAGAAAAAAAAACGTGTACAGCCTGGTGCAAAAAGTGGTTTTGGTCTATATAGCTAATTTTGCCCGTCATGACGACTGTGAGGGGGGTGAATTATTTTATAACTCACCCATTTAAATTATATTAAGCCTTAAAGTTGTGCATAATTAAGGGCGTGGCCACTTGAGTGACAGGTGGATTTCCACTGATGGCACTACTAGCCGTTTGTCTGCTGTCTGGTAAGGCCTCATTATACTTCTGCGTCGGACCTACGCCGGAGCCTATACGCCGTAGGCAACGTGTTGGTTTTAATTTATGCTTCTGCGTCGTTGTCCGAGTTGACGCGCACCTAGGGAGCATGTGAAACCCCGAGGGAGGGGTTCTGACAGACCAATCACAGCGCTTTGCGTCCGCGTAGAATTGACGCGTTGTTACATTTTTGGAGAGGTGCACGTCAGGGTACGCCGTAGGGTACGCGCGCTAAACACAGCCTACGACGTAGCTACGGCGGCAGTTCAACGCAGAAGTATAAATAGGCCTTTAGCGTCACGTCACCTCAGCTAATCCGCCTCGCTGCACATTTTCGTTTATCTGGAAGTGATGCTGCCAAGATGGCGACGACTGGCTCCGCCCACTTTAGGCTTCAAAAATGCTCTTCAGAAACATACGTGTGACGTCACGACACTACGTCCATATATTTTTACAGTCTACTGTAAACACACAGCCTCTTATTTTGTCTGCTATAGACCTCATGCGCCAGAGAAACGAGGGCGGCGCCATCTTTGGAATATTGTCTTTTAACTTCAGTTTTTGCGGTCGCTCTGTATATTTCTATGGCGCTGCTGTCCAGGAGTAATTAGCTTTTGAAGTGGATTTACTTAATGTAAAGTTAACGAAAGTTATCATGAGGACTGTAATGTTTAAAGCAGATGACTTAACAAATGTAAGTCGACCGGGAAGATTTTAACACGAGCCGTTCATTCATAAACACGCAAAACGCTGTGAAAATACAGACCGGAAGTCAAAAGCCAACGAGCGCAGCGCTGAAAAGGGGCGGGGCTACATAAGCTCTATAAAATTGTTAGTCCGAATCTAATTTCTGATTATGTGAAGTTTTATTATTGCTATATTTTTGCATTACGTTTCTGTATACAGCATAAACGTACATGGTCAATGTTCAACCAGTTCATCAGATTAAACAGCCTCACACTTCTCTCTCAAACAACCGCTCCTGCTGGGTATCAGAGGCGATCAGAGGCGCTCGCTTGGGCGACATCCAAGCAGTTCAGTGACAGTCCAACAGAACTGAGAAGACACATGCTTATCAAGCTTCAGATCGGAGCCCCTGGAGATCATCTGAGCTAAACCTCCTCCCTGAAGAGCGAATCCTGCTGAGACAGGGGAACACAAGAGAGAGAAGGAACACAATGCACCGTCCGAGAGCCGCTCACAGAGCGCTCATTGTTCCCGACTGTATAAGCATTTGTGCCACCGAGACCTTCTGAAGCTCATGCCACGCCACTCGTGTGCGGGGGCGGTGTGTGTGTGTGTGTTCGTTTCACTCTTTCTCAGTCGCTTTGTGAATTCTCCATCTCAGCTTTCCCTGGCTTTGACAGCGCATCTGGGCCGTGGAGACGTCAGCTGGTGTTCTGTGCTCTTATATCTCATGCTTTCCCTTCTACACTGGAAACAATTTCACTCAGATATTGCTAAACACGATCAAGCTTCAAGGGTCTTTTTTTTTTGTTTTGTTTTTTTTGGTCATTCCATACACATTTCTATATAGAAACTAAGTACTAAGGTTACGTTCAAAAAACACAAGATGAAAACATTAGCCAATAAAACATTAGAAACTAGAGTGTATGTCTAAGCAGCTTCATCAATAAATAGCACAACAGCAATAAAATAATATAAAACTAAATTAGACAATGCAATAATAATTAGGACATAATAGTCATTGTATGAAACATGAAAATTTGAAGTAGAAAAGCTCTAAGAATCTGTTTTATTTGCAACTTTCAAACAATCGTTTTTTTTTTTTTTTTTACAGTGCATTCAGTGTTATTTTCAGAGGCCGTCGTCTTCTCAATGGGTGGACAAGCAGAGGTGGCAAACGTCAGCGTCCAGATCACATGCCAGGCGTGGAACAATGGCCGCTCTGTGGTTCCTCTCATGGGTGGGATGTGCAAGACCTCATCTCCTCTTTCTCAGGACACGTGCCATCGGTGCGGTCAGATCAGGAGGAAGAGACGCACACGTTTGGACACACAGTCGATACACAACCGCAGTCGGCTGAGGAACACCCACATCCACAACACCAGCTTCGCTTCAGGATCCAGATTTTACAGTAACGACCCAAAACAGGACCAACATTTTTAGTGTACAGGAGTGAAGGAAAATGTCCCTAAAAGAAAAGTTTAGTAAAATGACTGTGTGTGGGTGTGCGTGATAGTGAGTGTGTGTGTGTTTGTGTGTGTGTGTGTGTGTGTGTGTGTGTGTGTGTGTGTGTGTGTGTGTTTTTGTGTGTCAGCATGCATGTGTGTGTGTGTGTGTGTGTGTGTGTGGGTGTGTGTGTGGGTGTGCGTGATAGTGAGTGTGTGTGTGCATGTTTGTGTGTGTGTCAGCATGCATGCGTGTGTGTGTGCGTGATAGTGAGTGTATGTGTGTGTGTGTGTGTGTGTGTGTGTGTTTTTGTGTGTCAGCATGCATGTGTGTGTGTGGGTGTGCGTGATAGTGAGTGTGTGTGCGTATGTGTGTGCATGTGTGTGTTTGTGTGTGTGTCAGCATGCATGCATGCGTGTGTGTGTTGGTGTGCGTGATAGTGAGTGTGTGTGCGTGTGTGTGTGTTTGTGTCAGTCTGCATGCGTGTGTGGGTGTGCGTGATAGAGTGTGTGTGTGTGTGTGTGTGTGTGTGTTTTTGTGTGTCAGCATGCATTGTGTGTGTGGGTGTGCGTGATACTGAGTGTGTGTGCGTATGTGTGTGCGTGTGTGTTTGTGTGTGTGTTGCTGTGCGTGATAGTGAGTGTGTGTGCGTATGTGTGTGCGTGTGTGTGTTTGTGTGTGTGTCAGTATGCGTGGGTGTGCTTGATAGTGAGTGTGTTTGTGCGCGTGCGTGTGTTTGTTTGTGTGTCAACATGCATGCATGCATGTGTGAGTGTCAGCGTGCATGTGTGTGTGTGTTTCTATAGTTAATTAATTCAAAAATATATATTTATTTAACACAGAGAAAAGCTGTACAGTATATACTGTATGATTTTGCTGTGTAGTTGGCTCTCTGATCTGTCTTGTTGCTTTTTTGTCAAATGCAACAATATAGAAATAATAAAAAACAAGTTCCTCATGTGGTGAATCACTGTGAACAGGTAGAAGCACCTCTGAAGAGAGCCGAGTGACACTGGTCCGGTAGTCAAGCGTGATGTTCTCCTCCATCAGGGGTTATTTTCTGCTCAATTTGAAACGAGGACAGGAGGTTTCCGCATTTCCGCCAGCGTGTTAAAGTGCTTTCTCCTGGAGTGAGGTTACATGGCCTCTCCTGGGCGTTCCCGTAATTGCTCGGGAATGGAAATTTCCTGCTCGCCTCTCTGTTCTTCAAAAGGAGATGGTCCATTGCCATAGTAACCAAAACATCTCCCCTTGACTTTGGCATCCGAGAGCTCGTTTCAGGTTGAAATGAAAGCGCTCGTCGCTTCTCTGTGAAAGGCCGTGATGCTGAAGTCGTCTTAGCGTTTAATAAGCTGAGGCGGAGAGCAGAGATGCTTGTTGCCGGGTGAACCTGAGAGGATGTGTGGTTGTCAGGGCGCGACACATAAGACCAATTCAGACAAGGACAGAGAAAATAGGAGAAAAATAAAACAATAAAACAGGAAGAACAGCTAAAATGAAGATAAATAAACAAGAGCTGCTGTTACTGGGGGAGGATGAGCTTTCAGTCGCCCACTGAGATGATTCATCAGGGCTTACAGAGAGAGGTGTGTGTGCGCGCGCGTGTGTGTGTGTGTGTGTGTGTGCGTGTGTGCGGCCATCAGACCCCATTTATATTGAGTGTAAAATGTCTGAATCATATTTCTCCTTAAAATCAAAAGAAAGACTGAAATTATGTTTTGCATGGAAATAATGATTTGTTGTACTGCTTTTAGTTTATGTATTACAGTATTTTTTTAAAGAGAATTAAATAATGAAAATCACCATTGAATTACAAAGAAAGTCAGTCAGTTGAATTACTAGTAAAGGTAACTTAGCAGAAATGTATTTAATTTAATGATAATTGTCATGAAAATGCCATATTATATTTAAATTTAGTATATTTATTTAATAATAATATAATTTAATATATTGAATTATGATGGTCAATATAGTTAAATAAATTCAATATAATATGTAAAATATTTTAAAATGCAAATCTTGATGTATGGATACTGTAATTTCTTTCTTTGATTTTGAGTCGAATTTTATTTAATTTTATTTTTTTGTGAGATTTAAACAGAAGAAATATCCCAGAAAGGTTTAGAGGGATGATCTCTCAAGTAAATACAGCTTTGAAAATCTTTTATTCTGTGTGGAAATATCATTCATGTCAGCCCAGTTCAGCTGTAAAATCTATTTTCCTTTTCCATCTCTGCAGTTACGTGTGTGTGTGTGTGTGTGTGTGTGTGTGAAAGCCAGAGAGAGTGAACGTGAATTGGGTGAGTGTCTGCATGTGTATAAATCATCATACATCATCTGGGATAAAGCCTGTTACTTTTATTAGTCTGATCTGATATGCTCATCTCTGACTCCTGCCACATTACAGTGAAAGCTCCGGGTTTATTCAACTCTTGAATGTCATTTTGCGATATTATGAATCTGAGTCGGTGAAAGAGTGGCGGGTCAGAGAGACTGATTGAGACCGTGGCGTTAAACTCGCATTGACTGACAGCACATTATCTCAGATTAGAGCCACTCATTTATCAATTAGTTCCGATCGATTCTCTCCACAGCCGACGCATTTACATAATTTATGCACCGGTAGCTGCATATTCATAGTCCGTGATAATCTAAGATAATGAGAGCAGATTTGGCTCATAATGAGAGCAGATTTGGTCCATAATTAGACTGGGAAGACTTCAGGAATCTTGGCGTGGAAATTAGATTGTTTTACCAATGAAAATACTGAAGAGAGCTGAGAAATGAACACTGCTGGTCATTGTGCATGAGATATGTGTGAAATAATTCAGTAATCCACTATAATGCTCTGAAAAACAGACATAATTTAGTGTTTCACAGCCATTTTCATGCTTCTCTTCTCTTCTCTCCAACCCTGTGTTTGTCTACTGTACCTTTAAGACTTCTTTATGTAAATAATGAGTATCTCTAGGGGTGTAACGAGACCCTCATGTCACGATTCGATACATATCACGATACCATATTATTGCGATACTCCCAAGACATACAACTTTTCAGATGTTTATTTTGCAACACTCACTGATCAATATGATATTGGACGTGCCTGAAAAATCTGAGGGAATTTTAAAATTGTGATTTGCAGGCCAGGAAGTTGTTTCAATAGTTTTTTATTTTACATTTTTTGACTATTTTTGTAGTGTACATATATTTCTATAAATGTTGGCATTTATATATATATATTTTTTTTGCGTATCTCTAGGGGTGTATCGAGACCCTCATGTCACGATTCGATACTCCCAAGACATATGATAAAAGATTAACAAAAAATGTATTAAAATGCTGAATTTGATATTACATTGTGTGTGTAAATGAATATTCTTGGACTTGGAGCTGGAAACCCAAAGCACAGGACAATAGAGACACCAGAATAACAATATTCATGATTCTGAAGCTGAAAATACACAATTATTATAGACGAATATGCTTGTATCTCTCAATGATGAGATATATTTAAAATAATGTTGCACTTTTTACAGGTAACATCAGACATTTGGCATTATCAGGACACACAAATATTCCTCCATTGCATTATTATACATTATATTCAACATTATATATATAGTAGTTTAAATTAAACTACTATATAAAATTCAAGTTTTCAGAGCTTTAGTGTCAGTACTACATTAAACAGTTTAAAACTCTGAAAACTTGAATTTTTTCTCACACAGAAAATATAATTTTGGGTGAATTATACGATACATATTGTCACTATCCACGATACATATTGATGCATTTTTGTATTGTGACACGATATATTGTGACAGCCCTAATGCATATTGTATCAAACTCCAAAAAGCAAGTTGTTTTTGATTGCATGACCCATTTAGAGATGCACTCGAGCACATTGCACTGGAGAGAACGCTAGTAGTGAACTTCCACAACTAGATGTTTTCATTTCCGTCTGAATGTGTGACTTTGGGGAACAGTGACAACATGGAAGCAGACAGTGTGTGTGTGTGTGAGGCTGAATAATTTATGCAGACTGGCTGGGACATAGAGAGTAAATATTAAGCTAGTTGAGCGATGCATCCTCATGCACACACACACACTCGTGTGATTTAAAGGAGCTGGCACTGTGGCATTAGTGTCTCCAGCGGAGTCTCAAAAGCAGATGGATGTTCACAGGGAATAAGATGTGTGTCAGTGGGTCAGACATTACCCAGAATCCTCTGGGGCTTCGATGGCGAGGAACTCTGCAATGATTCCTTCCTCTTCGGATGGATGGTTGCATTAGAGAAGTGAAAGGTCGCTCTGCAAAATCATCCTAACTAATGCTTTGGGTTAACTTAGGGTGAATCTCATAAAAACATGACCAGGGAACACTATATTCTATATATAATACAATATATTATAATAGTTTATATTATAAAATGAATCTCATAAAACATTCAGATTGCATCCCAAAATAAAAAGGGAAAAATATATTTATAATATTATATAATAATGTTTATATTATAAAACGAATCTCCTAAAAGCATTCAGATTGCATCCCAAAATAAAAAGGGAAAAATATATTTGTATATAGTATAATGTAATATAATATAATGTTTATTTTAATAAATAATATAAAATAACAATTCTGTTATTTAATAATATATTTTTTTAAATATTATTATTTAATAATAATAATAGTATGATATATGTTTATATTTAATTTTTTTATATATCTATATATTCATACACTATTTTTTTAATAAATAATATAAAATTATAATTTATTACATATTATTAAATGATGATAATAATAATATGTTTTTTTATTATTTATTTTTTACTGGTTTTTTGTTTTTTATTTGTTTGGTTGTTTATGTATGTATGTGCAAATTTATTCACAGATTCATTGATTGATTTATATTCATAATGCGCGATTTAAGGAATCAAAATCAAATGAGCTGTAGAATAATATACCTTATTATTGTGAAATCTGACTCGGACATGATCTTTCTCTAGCGAGATTCATCCGCTAGTTGATTTCAGCGTCAGGACGATGATAATAATGCATGTCGTCTCAGGACAGGAACACTTGTTCAGGATTTCGGCTCTTCGTGTTTAAAGGCCGTCACCTGTGGAGATCGGCATCCCGCATCCGTCTGAGGCTGTTAATCTTTTATTATGCAAATCCTAATTGGACTGTTCAGATTCACTTCGGCCCAGTGACCTCGACGCAGGGGAGCTGAGACATTACCCAGAATTCCCTGCTTACCGATGCAAGCGCATACACACAGCGGGAGACACACACAACCTGTGCACAGCATGTTAATGCAACTGTTAGAGCAGAACTTCTCATTGTCGTCCAGCTACGCCATCCACGGGTGAAAACCAGAGCAGATAATGTGGTTAGCAATGATAGAAAAGTACTTTTGATTCACCGGATGAACGTTTTGCATTTGCAGGGCTTTAATAATTTAGTTTTTGTGGGGCTGACAGAATGATTCTGGCATTTTAATGGATTAACATGAAGCCAATTTTCTTTCTGGATGGGTGACGCGAGATGTTTGTCCTTCCACTGTCAGTCAGTCAATCAATCGACAGAGATGGGCGGTCTGGGATTTGGGAATGGAAGAAGACGCCTCACGCCTCAGCGATTCAGCACATAAATCTCAAGCGCTGTGTCTGAGTATCAGCACTTGAAGCTTTTAAGAAACATCTCATACACACTTGGCAATACCGTTGCTTTGTCTTTTTCTAATATTATTTTAAGTTCTTTAGCTTAAATTAAAAAAAACCTTGCGTTTTGAGAGGGACTCGAGTCAAATATGGAGATCAGAATGTTATAGAGACGCTATACCTAGACTTAGCATTACGCAAATTATTTATTATTATTATTTTGGTAAAGCAATTAATAATAATTAATAAAGAGAAACGATGGATCTGAAAACAAATGCTCTGATTTTATAACTAGGCTAATGGGTTTTCTCATTTAATGCTAAATAAGGCTTGTTAATTCATGTTAACAACATCTTAAAACGTGCTAACAGTATGTTAAACCAACCTGATCTCACGGGAAAACGTACAAATTCTACGAGGTGGCTAATTCGTACGAATTCATACGGCCTCACTCGTACGAATTATGTACGAATTTTTGCAAAATCGTACATATTTTACGAATTGCCCAATTCGTATGAATTCATACGAATGACCTACCCCTGACCCCGCCCCTAAACCTACCCATCACGTGGGTTTAGACAAATCGTACAAATTCGTACGAGTGAGGTCGTACGAATTAGCCAACTTTTTATCATTCGTACGAATTCGTACGAATTGGTCGTGAGATAGTGTTGGTTAAACCATGCTAGCAACATGTTAATTCATTTTAGCAATGTGTTAAAAATGCTAGCAACATGCTTAATCGTTTTAGCAACTGTTTTGCATCATGTTAATTCATGCTAGCAATGTGTTAAATAATGCTAGCAATGTTAATTAATGGTAGCAACATCCTAAAACATGTTAAATCATATTAGCATCATGCAAATTTATGCTAGCAACTTGTTTAAACATGTAAGCATCATGTTAGCAATGTATTAAATCATGTTAGCAATGCTAATTCATGGTAGCAACAGCCTATAAAATACTAGCAGTATGTTAAATCATGTTCGCAACATGCAAATTCATGCTAGCCACGTGCTACACCATGCTAGCAACATGTTAATTCATGCTAACAATGTGTTTAAAATGCTATCAAAATGCTTAATCATGTTAGCAATTTGTTAAAACATGCTAGCATCATGCTAATTCGTGCTAGTAATGTATTAAATCATGTTAGCAATGCTAATTCATGGTTGCAACAGCCTATAAAATACTATCAGTATGTTAAATCATGTTCGCAACATGCAAATTCATGCTAGCCACGTGTGCTAAACCATGCTAGCAACATGTTAATTCATGCTAACAATGTGTTTAAAATGCTAGCAAAATGCTTAATCATGTTAGCAATTTGCTAAAACATGCTAGCATCATGCTAATTCATGCTAGCAATGTATTAAATTATGTTAGCAATGCTAATTAATGATAGCAACATCCTAAAAATACTAGCAGTATGTTAAATCATGTTAGCAACATGCAAATTCATGCTAGCCACATGCTAAACCATGCTAGCAACATGTTAATTCATGCTAGTAACATGCTTAACCATGTTAGAAACTTGTTAAAACATGCTAGCATCGTGCTAATTCATGTTAGCAATGCTAATTCATGATAACAACATCTTAAAACATGCTAGCAGTATGTTAAATAATGTTAGCAGTGTGTTAATTCACACTACTCACATTTTGTTAAGAAAGTGCACAATCTTAATGATTATTATGCAGTATTTGCCCATGCTGGAAGGATGGCAGTTAAAACTGGGAATTAATTTGAGCGGAGCAGATATCTGTAATTAGATTTGGAGAGACGATGAGTGCTCGTTTTCCCTGTCACTGCTGCCTTATCTTAAAATGCTAAATTATTTCATCATCTCGGTTGAGCAATTAATAATAATTAACAAAGAGAAATGATGGTGCAAAAAGCATGTGAAAACGAATGCCCTGACTTGACAACAAGGCAAATGTGTTTCTCGTTTGATGGATGTGGAGCTGCTGAGGAAGCTTGATGCAAATTGTGAATCAGGTCTAATTGCTGACATTAGTTTGACATTCTTCTGGCATTTCAACCAAACGTTTCTGAAAAGGGGATATGAAATATCAGCCTATGCAGCTTCAGATTTGTGCATTTATTATGAGTAACGCTGTGAATAACAATCGAGTTCTCCAGGGTGAGCAAATGAACACTCGACCCGGCAACAATGCCTGACCTTCACTGAGCCAAACCTCTGTCCTCTGCACATTACGCTCCGTGTATCTGAACTCAGCATGGCCACTCCCTTCTGATTTCAATATTCATGTCTCGATTATCTTTATTCAACAATTGTGTGGATTCTGAAATGTCAGCAGTTTGAGACAATGTCCATCTCTGATGCAGCACCGCTTTGTTCCTTCTCTCAGCAGTTTTTGTGCATTTTAATGAACAGGATTTTAGCAATCTTTTGTGCTTTCCACCCATTCAGGCGTGAAATCGATTAATATTGCGGAATTTGTTAGGCAAGCCAATTTGTCAGACTGCAGACTTTGCATCAAACTAGTTATTTATATTCTTAAAGATGCAACATATGACTAGAACAATGCAATCCCAGAATGCATTGCATGGAATTCAGTGGAAAAATTTACAGTAGAAGAAGTATCGCTGCGAAACTATTATTAAAGTCTAAGTAAATATTGTATACGGTTAGAAGATGGCTGTCTCTCATGTGACCTTGTTATTTGCACACGCTGTGACTATACAAATCACAACATGTAAATAGGAAAATGTTGGCGTTATTTTGTCACTTATTGGGAGCAGTATGCTAGCTGGAGCCATTTACCTCCAGTCTTTGTGCTAAGCTAGGCTAGCGGTGGGTGCGTCAGACAGAGTTACGGCACGCACGGAGATGAGAAGGGTGTGTATGGACTTATCTAACTCTGGGGAATAAGCTAAAGTCCCAAAAAGTCAGCGTGTTCCTTAAAACAATATATTTTCTTGTAAGAGTGAGATGTTATGTCATTTAAACAATATACTTTCTCAGAATAATTAGATGCTATGTCGTTAAAATGTAAATTTCTCTTTAAAACAACCTATTTTCTCGTAATAGCGAGATGTCGTTCCAACAATATATTTTAATGGCATTTAACATAATTTTAATGACAACACCTTGTTATTACAAGAAAATGTTTTAATGAGAAAATGTAGTTTTAATGTGAAAAATGTAATTTTAACGACATAGCATCTCGTTATTACGATAAAGTATATAATTTAAACAACATAACATCTCATTATTATGAAAAAAATTGTTTTAACGAGAAAAAGTCACTTTCACGATATAGCATCTTGTTATTACGAAAAAAATTTAGTTTTAACAAGAAAATTTTTATTTTAATGACATAGCATCTCGTTATTACGATAAAATATATAATTTAAATGACATAACATCTCGTTATTATGAGAAAAAATTGTTTTAAGGAGAAAAAGTCGCTTTCACGATATAGCATCTCGTTATTATGAAAAAACTTTGTTTTGAACGAGAAAATATTCATTTTAATGACAGCATCTCGTTATTACGATAAAATATATAATTTAAATGACATAACATCTCATTATTATCAGAAAAAAAATGTTTTAACGACAAAAAGTCACTTTCACGATATAGCATCTCGTTATTACGAAAAAAATTAGTTTTAAAGAGAAAATTTTCATTTTAATGACATAGCATCTCGTTATTACAATAAAATATATAATTTAAATGACATATCTCGTTATGAGAAAAAATTGTTTTAACGAGAAAAAGTCGTTTTCACGATATAGCATCTCGTTATTACAAAAAAAATGTAGTTTTAACGAGAAAATTGTAATTTTAATGACATAGCATCTCGTTATTACGATAAAATATATAATTTAAATGACAACATCTCGTTATTATGAGAAAAAAATGTTTTAGCGAGAAAAAGTCGCTTTCACGATATAGCATCTCGTTATTACGAAAAAATTTAGTTTTAACGAGAAAATTTAAATTTTAATGACATATCTCATTATTAGGATAAAATGCATAATTTAAATGACATAACATCTCGTTATGAGAAAAAATTGTTTTAACGATAAAAAGTCGTTTTCACGATATAGCATCTCGTTATTACGAAAAAATTTGTTTTAACGAGAAAAAAAAAATTTATGAGAAAATTTTTATTTTAACGACATAGCATCTCATTACTAAAAAATATATAATTTAAACGTCATATCTCGTTATTATGACATAATTAGGCGGTAAAAAATGTTTTTATGTGGCAGCAATGCACCACCATAGGTTTTAGTTTTAGTTAACTATAATAACGTTGTCTGCGTAGACAGCAAGTCAGCTCACTAGGTTTTGAAACACAATGAACAATCAGTTCATTTCTCAGTTGTCACTAAGTGGCCATTTCCTGCAGATAATCCAGTTTCTGACGACATCACATCCTGCCCCCGTGACCTCTCAATGTAAACCAACACTAACCATCGATAGTAATGTCCATCTTCAGCTAGTTAAAGCGTCTCTGTGCCCTTACTGTATTACACGAGTCACTCAGGCTGTCAAACAGAAACGCCAAAAAGCAAACGCCACTGTTTCCATTCCTCAAATTGCAATCAGACTTGAGTTTCACTTGATGAATAACAAAACAAGCAAAAGATTGAATGAAGGAATAGATTATCACAGAGATGTGAGGGTGGAATATTTTAGCTTTTTTGATCACTCTGAATATGCTAACAACTGCTTAGCAAGTTCAAAGCAAGATTCATCTTATAGCAAATATATAATGATACCATTCATTGGGCTCAGAAGGATTTTTTTAGGCTTTTGAAGTCTCTTCTGCTCACTGAAGGTGATGATACACACTGGGCAATGCTGCCGTCAACGTCTATCTGACGTATCCAGATAGAAATTTATTGCCCATTTTCAATGGGAAAGTGCCCAAGCAACAAGATTGCTCAAAAACATTGCTCAAAAAGTTGCCCTGTGTAAGGTTGCAATTATTTGATCAAAAATCAAGAGTAAAAACAGTAATTTTGTGAAATATTATGTTGGCTTGACAATCAACGTATTGGACTCCCGAACCAAATTCCCATAGACTTTCACTATTTAAGTTATCACAAAGCTTCCTTCATGCGATGTGCTAGCAACATGCTAACCTGTTAAAACATACTAGTAACATGCCAATTCATACTAGCACGATGTTAATTAATGTTAGCAATGTGCTAAAACATGTTAGCATTATGCTAAATCATGGTAGCAATGCATTTAAACATCCTAGCAACATGCTCATTCATGTTAACAATGTGCTAAAACGGGCTAGCAAAGTGTTAAAACATGTTTGCAAATTTGGTAAGACGTACTACATGCTTATTCATCTTAGCAACTTGATAAAAATGCTTGCAACTTGCTAATTCATGATGATTCATGCCAATTCAATGTACTAAAACATGCTACAAACATGTTAGCAAAATAAATCTGAGACATGTTTACAACAGGATCAAATTTACTAGGCTTTGTCAAGCCATAACCATTAGTTTGTCCTGACGAACTTACAATTTTAAATAACTGTTTTCTATATGAATAAAGCCTATAGTAAAATGTAGCCTAATTTGTTCCTGTGATCAAAGCTGAATTTTCAGCATCATTACTCCAGTCTTCAGTGTCACATGATCCTTCAGAAATCATTCTAATATGATGATTTGCTGCTTAAGAAACATTTCTAATTATTATTATTATTGTCAATGTTAATATTTTTGTGGAAAATGTGATTCTTAAACAATAGAGAGTTCAATAGTTCAATAGAAATATTTTTTGTTTATCATTATAAATGTCTTTGCTGTCACTAGTTTTAATCCGTTAATGTGCCCTTGCTGTACAAATAAATAAATAAATAAAACTTTGAACAGTAGTATATCAACCCTCTCATTATAGTGATGAATTTTGCATATGCAAGTATGCTCTATTTCTAGTGATATTCTACATCCTCTGACAGTTCGTTCTGTATTCTTCCTCTATTAGCAAGCGTTGCTGTTTTGCACGTTTGACAGGTTGTTCTCGCTCAGCTTCGCTCACATGAAACGCGTCCTTTCAACCTGACATGCCTTGAGTTCAAACACAACAACATTCAACCTATACTGTAGTTTCATGGCATCTCATTAAGAAAAACACATGGTTATTATGTCTTATTTCTCACACAGGGCTAATGCACTGATGAATCTAGATAAAGCAGCGCTTGTGACGCACGTTTAGACCGCTGAGGAAACACAGAGCCTAAACACATGCTAAAAGATGATCTGGCCTCAGCTGTAAACATGCAGACTGACCGGATGTGAAACTGTGCAGGAGAAGGACTGCGGTCTCCATGGCGATGACCTTGTGCTGCTTTAATGACCTCTGAGATACTGGATGAATTACAGAAGGAGCTTCAGTCCACTCACGCTCGGCTCTGATCTGTCTAACACGGGTGCCGTGGAAATCATTTAAAACCTCTTTTTTTATTGCATTTTAATAACAAGACATAATTTACATACAGGAGTACATATGACCATACATGTCAGGGGGAAACAAAAGGGTGAAAAAACGAAGAAAGAAAGAGAAAAAAAGAAAAAACTTGTGCCTATTAAACAGCTGTGTAGTTTTCCTTGCTTTTAAGTTTTTACATTTGGATATTGTTTCTAAATATATTTTAATATCAATTATTAAAATATATTTGATATATTTTAATATATATTTATATTTAATATATATAAAATATATTTTATATATATATATATACAATTATATATATATATATATATATATATATATATATATATATATATATTCATTGTTCAAAAATTGGCATTTTTTCATTCCATTTGACTTTATGAATATAGTAAGAGCTAAATATAGTACATCAAATATTGTTTCTAAATATATTTTAATATCAATTATTAAAATATATTTTATATATTTTAATATATATTTATATTTAATATATATAAAATATATTTTATATATTTTTTATATATATAAATATATATATATATATACAATTATATATATATATATATATATACACACACACACAGTATACAATTTTTTTTTTTTTTTTTTTTTTTTTTTTCATTGTTCAAAAATTGCCATTTTTTCATTCCATTTGACTTTATGAATATAGTAAGAGCTAAATATAGTACATCAAATATAAACAAAAGATCTTTATCACCATCAAATGAAAAACATTTTAGCATAACATCAACTTCTTCAAAGTTAACAGGAATCATCGCTTTTCTTTATAGGTAATTATTACTGAGTTCTTTCCAGTATATTTGGGTCTTGTGACACTCCTAAAAAAGATGATTAATCGTCTCAGGGGAAATTTAGCAAAAAAACACAAATATCTTCCAAACGCTGTACCACAAGTGACTTAAAGGAGAACTTGGTAACTTTTTTAACTTAATAAAACTGTCTAGAAATCATTTGGATGGTTAAACAACCTGTTCTGGTGATATTGGTGACTTTCCCCGCTCCCCCCAGCGTTCCCAGGCGGAAAACCAACCTTGCAACTTGGGGACTACCGTCCCGGCAAAATAGAAATTGGAAGTCTCGTGAGAAGCGAGAACGAGAACGAGAACGAGCGCGAAACACGAATCGCTTTACGGCATTTCAACATAAACACACACGCATGTATGATGTATTACCAGATTACCCACCTCGGTAGACTTAGCTCCACACGATACAGTTGGCTTGCTCCGATCAAAACAAACGCACATGAGCAGCGGTAGAGAGGGGGAGGAGGCCGCCGCAAGTGAGTTTTTTACGACCGTGTTGTGACATATACGCCCCCCCACAGCTATAGGGGGAGCTCGTGGGGAAAACATGCGACAACAAAAGGGAAAATCAGCGAAGAAGTGACTAGAGTTCGCTAGAGTTGCCGAGTTCTCCTTTAATGGGTAAACTCGATGAAAAATGTAATATTCACATAATTTGTGATGCAATACTTATGAGGCGTCGTCCAAATTTTACTTCAAGACGTTTTTTAAATATCAAATTCCAGTGAGTATAACAGCAAGTCTACATTTAGATTGAGGAAGGGCATTAAAACCTCATTACGGATGCAAGCCTCAGTACGGGAGACCCGTGAAGTGACGGGAATACCTAATAACACCCAGGAACTGTAAACAAGAGTGAGTCTCCTCGCGGGACTCTTATTTCTCCTCCCCCTCGTGACCCGACTGACTCTGAACCAGACGCGGAGACTCAAACCAATAAGAGCCGCAAATTGGAGGAAATGGGATCTGAGATTGCATTTTTAGATATCTATTAAAATCATCCATGGAGTGAGTTCATCTTTTTCACTGACCTGAACAGATGACAACATCAGTCATCTAGACTAGAGCCATGTCTACAGTAATAAAAACGTATTTTTTTAAATCAACATCAAACCAATATTGACAGTTCTTATTATTTTTTTATGGAAAATTGCAGTATTTATTATAAACGATTTACCTGTGCACGTGACATCATCTCTTCTCTGCTGACGAGGGCGGGGCTCAACCTGTCACTCACATGAGATCAGCCAATAGCAAACCACAACCGTCCAATCAATTCCCCACAGACAAAATCAAGCCCCGCCCACATTTGTTCTTGTTTGAGAAGCCATTTCACCGGATATAGTCACAATAGAGAAGAGCGTACAAGCGGTCAGTTGTTAGCCTAATTTTAGCTTTACAAAATAGCTTGTTTATATTGCAAACTGGTATTTCTTAAAATATTATTTCAATTTATTGTTGTAATTATAAACACATTTGTTTGTAGCAAATATAGTTTTACCGTTTACTGAATTTTATTATTCTTAGGTATTTACCTACAGCGGCTAATGAATGGGAAGCCTTGCACATTCACAGAAAATAACTACTTTCCACGCTGCAAAATAATGGATATCAAAACAGAATATTTGCAAAATGTAGCTAATCGCTAAGCTCCGTCCCACTTTGTTACGTCACTAACTCAGGGTATGTTTACACGTTTAAACTTTTTATACGGTTTGGCCATTCATTTACACGACAGCGGTGTTACGGAATGAACTGTTAAACAAAATTAATTGGATATTATTCTTATATGGGCTGGAATTAAGTTGCAAAGCATTTAAATCTGCTTCTCCTTTTCTTTAAAGTCCCCTTGTGGTGAAAATCCAGCTTTTAATGTTGTTTATATGTCTATGTGGTGTTTTTAATATGCTTTAAGACAAACCATGTGTAAATTCATAAGTCGACAGCATTGCTGAGTATTTCCTCCTTAAAACTGCAGTGAACCAAAGACAGTCTCAAAAACACGCTTTGAAATCGCTGGTGTTTCTGACATCACAAACTACCTTGTAACCAATCACATCAATGTGTGATCGTCAACCAGTGGATCTCTGAGCTGAATGAGTGAGTGGAGGCGGGGCTCATTTGCATATGGAAAGGGTGTCGACTCGAGTTACATTCAAGATATTTTAAGGCATGATGAATTTTTTCCCATGGAATTAACGCTTAAATATGTCATTTTGTTGATCTAAAATGAGTTTTAAGGGATAAAAGTATTGACTACAGGGGGACTTTACAGAAACTACAGGATTAAAAACTGGGGACACGGCAAATTTGAATCGAGATAAACACATTGGAAAGTCTTATTTGATAGTGATTATAGCGGATGACATTAGTGTAAGTGAACATACACCATCCAAACACCCATTGACTTGCATTAGGAGAAAAAAAATTCTGATAATAGGCTACATTAGTAATGTTTCGGGTGAATTGAGATTTGATAATGGTGAACATTTGATGCTAATCTGAAATGCCGTGGCCATGCTGGGTTAAATTAAAGTGATTTATTATAATGTTCTGAACGATGTCATGCACCAGCATGCTGATAATGTGCCATTCACATTAAATTATTGTTTCTTTCCTAAGGGCAAAGATGCATCATGACTTTACAATGAGTTAAAAACGCGCTTTGCTTCCATCTAGTGTCGCTTTGAGGAACTGCAGCTAGGCCTGTGAAAATGGAGCCTACATTTGAGAAATTTGTTTGTAATAAAACAGAATTTCCCTTAAAAAACATTACAGTTGTCGTATGATATGTTTCACAATTAACAAAAATTACTCAATAGAAATTTAACAATTTTTACACATTTGTGTTGGATATAGTTGTTTGATTGACAGTGCCAGCGAACTGATAGTCTGTGACTTTTTATTTTTATTTTTTTGTCTGTGTGACTTCTTATATGGAGCCACTGAAGACCTCTGACCACTTGTTGTTGTCTGTGTATGCTGTGTCTCTCACAGATAACGGGCTGGATGAATTCTCACAGCTAATCTGTCACCTCCAAACGCAGCAGAGGAGAGCCGAGAACTGAGATGATAACAGTGTGTGTGTGTGTGTGTGTGTGTGTGTGTGTGTGTGTGTGTGTGATGTTGTTCAGTCATGCAGGAGAGTCAAGAGCTCCAGCCTCACTGTCGCATTTTACTGCTTTAGATTTTACAACAATTACGTAAATATGTGGAATCTAAAATAGCGCTTAATCAAGTAGTGTATATTATAATTATTGTAACACTGTTTCTAATCTGTGTGTTGAATTACACTTTACAATACCAAACTGATCAATGAGTTTGAGCATAAAGTGCTTTTAAATATGAATGAAAGACGTTTTAGCCCTGAGGAACATGTCCTGATGAGGGAATTGAGTTTTAAGTTGACTAATGTCTAGTCCCAAAGAGAGAGAGATTACTTTAGAAACCCAAGGGTCGTTTCCATGGTAAGGATAGTAATAAACTACTAGAGAGAGAGAGAGAGAGAGAGAGAGAGAGAGAGAGAGAGATAGTATTACTAAATAGTATTATGAAAATAATTTAAATATAATTTTTAAAAACTTTCTTAATTATATAATTTAATAAACTTGTATAAACAAAAAAATACAAAATATATACAGTATTATAAAAACTAAAATAATATTTAACAATACATTAAAGTTATCATATATAATTATTTATAAATAATATATTTATATATAATCAAATTTAGCGTAATAACATTTATAAAGTAGCATGACTAAAATTATATAATATCTTTCTAAAATAATAAATACATAAATAAAAATAAATAATTAAACAGTATTATTAATACTATTATTATAAATTATATTATACTGTATACTAGTATTATAAATTATAAATACTATATAATATAATATCTAATATAATAATATAATATAAAATATAGAAATAATATAGAAATAGACATATTTTTATGTATATAAGTATTACTAAACGATATAAAAATAATTGTAATATAATTTAAAACAAAAAATAACATTTATAACATCTAAATGTTTTTAATTATATAATTTAATATAGCCTATATATTTATAAAATATAAATACAAAATAGAATCAATATTTTCAAATATTATTATAAACAAAAATAATATTTTACAATAAAATAATTTTGATAAGATATAACATAAAAGTAACATTTATAAAAACTTCGATACAATTATAAATATAATATTTTTCCTTTATTTTTGAAAAAATAGCCAATACAAAAATAAAATAAATAATCAAACAATATAATATAATATAATATAATATAATATAATATAATATAATATAATGTTGTGAATAACTGTGTATGATGCGTATTCAGCACATGTAGATGAGTAGGACAGCGCCACCTGGTGGATGGTGTTATTACGGCTGTGTATTTTCTTCTCTTCTCATTCCGCTCCTTCCAATGATAGAGCAAGAATGCGGTTAGTGAGATTGTGTGCCTTCGCGGGGGTTCAGCGGGTCATCGGCAACTCAGATGACCTATAAACAAAACCCCATCGACATCTGAGAGTGTTTTAAGGAGAGATATGATGATGTCGAGCCCGGGGGCGCGCGACACAGCTCGCGCTTTACCGCAGTGGATGCGCATGTATTTCTACGGGATGCACGGAGTCACACTGGACATCCTTCTGTCCTCCGTGCGCCACTTCCAGGATCACAGCGACCTGCAGCTGCTGGGATTCTCCTCTCCGTACCTGTGCATCGCGCACTCCATCACGCATCTGCTCCTGGAGAAGGTGTACCTGCAGAAGCGATGTTTCCACGCGCGCCCGCTCGTGTTCCACCTCGTCTTCTACCCGTCCCTGTACATCTGCCTGCAGATCTTAATCGGGAATCTGGTGACCTGCACGGAGAACATCAGGGTGGTTTCCATCACGCAGCTCGTTGTGCATTACATGCTCGCTTTATACTTCTCGAACATCTTTCATAAAGGCGTCTTGCATCTGCAGTTTCAGAAAAACAGTGTGTTGTTATTGAGATCCTCGCGCGCGGACGGGTTACCCGGACTCCTGCGCTTCGTGTTCTTCGGGATGCACGGGTTTCTGGATGAGGTGGTCTTCACCTCTGTGTTTAATCTGTTCGAGAAGGAGGACCGAGTCTTGAAGGGCCACACATCCCTGTGGTCCTTCTTCATGTATGGAAGCTGCAGCTTCGTGGTGGAGAAGCTTTACCTGCACCTGCACTTCAGGAGAGGATGGAGAACCTGGAAGAGGCTTCCCATCTACATCTGCTTCATCTACGCCTGGGAGTTCAGCTGGGGCTTCGCTCTCAGGCAGTTCGGCGCATGTTCCTGGGATTATTCCCATTATCCCCTTAATTTCATGGGACTGGTGACCTTGCTGTATCTTCCTGGATGGGTTTGTCTGAGTCTGTATCAAGACGTCTTGTCTAATGTTCTGATGAGGGTTGTGTGTGGTGATGGCGAGGAGAAGGACAGATTGCATGCTGGACCAGGGAAAAAAGGCATTTGATAGTTTGATGCTTGAGAAAGCTTTTTTTTTTTTTTTAGTTAATATACAGTAGTCAACATTTGAAGTGGATCAAAAAAGTTCATCAAAGACGAGAACGGGTATTGTTCAAAATTCATGTATAACTTTGATGAAAGGTTTTGATCCAAATGTTGACTACTGTATATATATATATATAGGGGAGGCCAGGCTATAGTTGTCATTCCAGTGAATATCTAGTTTTGAGAGTCAGTTTCTGTATAGATGCACACCATAAAGCTCTTAATCTATCCGTTTAAACGGGGCATGTTGTCACACTGCATGGGGTAAGTTGACACAGAGTGAACCTGACTTCTATCAGGCGATCAATTTAAATAGTCAAATAATTGTGAAAAATCATGAAACCATAAAAATGTGTAAGCTAACATAGACAAATATAATTAAATATATAGGCTATATATAGTATATTATTAATTTGATAGTAATTCATCATTGTTATATTTTTATGTAATAATATCTTATAGTATAATATATATAGTACATTAGTAATTAAAATTAATAATAATAATAATACAATTAATTCTTTAAAATTACAACATTTTACATGACAGCTTGCCCTGATAAAAAATGGGACAACTTTATAAAAAAATATATAATGTTTTATTTTTTTTGGGACATTATCATATATATATATTATGGCTGTGAAATCGATTAATCGCATAACATAAAAGTTATGTGTGTGTGTGTGTGTGTGTGTGTGTGTGTGTGTGTGTGTGTGTGTGTGTGTGTGTGTGTGTGTGCAGACAGAAATACACACATTCATATATATAAATATAAAAATAAAAATATATACACAAACTTTTATGTAAGATGCGATTAATCGATCTGACAGCATGAGTTGTTGTTCTGAGATGCATGAGTTGTTGAAGTTTCTCGATTCTCCCCGCTCTATTTGAATGTTATTTCATTTTTAAATGTCATATGATATAATTTTTAAATGTTATATTAAAAAATTCACCTTAACTGCCATTTGAAATCTCAGAAAAGCCCAGGATGTGCACACAAGGACAGAAACACACAGGTATAAATCGCTGGTTCTCAGGGGGACATTTGTACCAGCGAGACAGAGAAACCCTCAGAGAAACGTTTCCTCAGAGAAACAAGCGTAGCTGCATTAGCAGCCTTAATCCACCTTATGAACTGCCATTACACACACACACACACACACACAGCAGGATTACTACTTGGCTTTGATGGTTATTGAATATTGGACGTGTGTATGATTGTTTTACTGCATGATGGGATTTATGAGGACGGTCTCCTCGTAGTTGCACGCGTCAGGAGTTTTTGCATGTGGAGATTCAAGCATCTGATCGTGCAAACCGTAGCAAACGTGATTGTGAGAGATAAACTGTGACTCCTTTAGCTTTAAACAAGACGAGAGCAACTGAGTGCCTTCATATGAACACTTTTAGGCAGCTGGACTTATGTAATCGAGACACTTTAGAAGAATTACATCCAAACGGAAACAAGTTCAGGCTTATCTCAGTGATTTCAAGACGTTGAGATGAAGACGATATGAGGAAGAAAGAAAACACACAGTTTATAGAGACCTCTATGGCAGCTAAAGCCGGGCGTTTATTAACAAAAATACTGAGACTTTATTAAACATATGAGCACCGTACACTGTGAATAACTACTGTGATCCCGTCTTTTGGGGATTTATGACTGAATTTATCCGTATATCTTGTGTTTTGCTCTTTGTGGAAAAAGATTCAAAGATAAACTGCCAAAGCTTAGAATAACTTCAGCCTCAAAACTCTGTGACTTTAGCAACTTTTTAGAAGGAAATAAAAAACATCCTGTGAGAGGAATAGACAGGCTTTCTATGATTATAAGATTATTAAAATATTTCTCCTTCATGCATGTGGTCACTTGTTGATGTGAAGACTCTCGGCAGCTGCTCAAATGTACTGTTTTGTACTTTAAGAGAAAAAAAACAAACACTTTGTATAATTCCAGGAATGAGATGGTGATTATTATCATTTTCATGTCTGTCTATGTAATTGGCACTACAAGCGAGATCATTTTATGAATGTTAGTCTGAGTCTAGAATGATAGAAATCATTTAATGCACTTTTTTTTTTACATTATTGTAGCACATCTTCATGGTTTCAGTTCCGTCTCTATTACACTGATCAAATTAAAGAGATGAAATATGACGTGTGGTGTGTTTCATGTGTTGTCGCAGGAGAGATTTGGCTGTTACTGAAGGGACTTGAAAACTTTCCATTTCTGACGTCAACAAACAAAACAGCCACTGTGTGATTCTCGTCCCCTGAGACTCAACAACACCCAACTGTAAGAGATGATCAACTCAATGGTTGTGATTGCATCTGTGTTCTGACCGAATGTCTCAATTTGTAAAGGGAATTGCTTGTTGCAATTTCAGACCTTAAGGTGTTAATCTTTCTTTAGTGTGTAATGTTGCTGTTTGAGCATGAAAAAGAGAGTTATTCTCTATATCAGTGTCAGTGTTTCTGAACTCCCTGAAACGCCTCCATTGTAGTCTTGAGTTTCTTCCGGGAACGAACACATCACAATATTCCTCATTTAAATAATTCATACGCAGAATAAAGGGGTGGGGCCTGGTTGAGTTAGTTAGTAGTGTGTTGAAACTTGCGTCCCAATTCGCCTACTTATACTATGCCCTAAAAGTATGTAGTTTTTGTTTTGAGAAAGTCCATACTTTTGAGTGTGTAGCAGAAGTGTCAAGCTTTGGGACAAACACCTTCACCATAATCGCATCTTTAACAGATCGCCCTGTCGCTTAGTTACGTGCTTCCTGTCAATCATCTTGTCACAGTTAAAATCCTCCACATTCAATTTAATTTAATTTCCTTTCATTTCAGAGAGAAATGAAGCAGCACTTTGATCTGCCAGTCGTGGGTCTTTCATGAGGAGACTCTTCTCATGTGTTTGCATAATGAAGCATTTAAAATGACTAAACGTATTATTATAAAAATTCACAATGCTGTTGCAGATGAAATATAATGTGGATAACACTGAATACTGATTATTAATCTCTCAAACCCATTAATCTTAACCTCTCTTCTTAACTGTCGGACTTGCACATCCGCCATGTTTGTAGTTTTTTAACAACTAATGTTAAATAGTCAAGAGCTCAACTGAAACGAACACTGATCAGCATAATGGTGACTCTTTCCGTCAGTGATTCTGCAAGTGTTCATCACTAATACTCAATCATCACTCAGTTAATCACTTATCTCATTAACTTTAACACTGCTTCAGTGACTCAAATAAACTCTGAGGAAGGTTAATTTAACACTGGGGTTTTTGCGGTTTAGAGTGTGCACGGATCTGCACTTCGGATTCTTACCGGAAAAAGTAAGGTATCTTTGGAATACTCATGTCAACATACTATGATTTTAGAGTCTAATTCTAGTTTTGGATACTATTTAGGATGGAGCGGGACATTTCCCAAACACGCTTGAAGGGCTTGACCAATGACAACACGCTGCTCCAGCCGACCAATCAGAGCAGAGTGTGCTTATCAGAAGGAGGGGCTTCATAGAGACAGGAACTAAACAGAGCGTTACTGACAGACTGGGAAGAGAGGAGCCGCAACAATGGAGAATATGGGAAAATAAGCAACATTCAAGCATGAAAGCCTGTTCTAGTAGAGCCCAAAAACAAATTTAGGTCTTAGTAAAAGGGCATACTATATAGCCTCTTTAAGGCTGGGTTGCAATGCATCATTGTTAACATGTGACATTTTTCCTAAGACCAAAAAAAATGCATGGCTTGCATGGCATTCAAGGTTTGTCTAAGGACATTTTCTTAAGTAGAGCATAAAGCAGCAACTCTGCTTTAATCCGCTTTAGTGTTTAACAGGGCTTTACTAAATGCCCTTGCTCTTTCGGCCCGAGTTTAAAACATCTGCTGTTCATTAATGAGCAGTGTGCATGAATCCATTTCTTCCCTTGTGAATCATTAGTAATTTGTTTAGAAATGACTTCAGTTTGTAATGAAAGGATGCTTTACGAAGTGTTTCTCAGAGGTGTCAAATGCAGCAGATGAGCATTTCTCACTCTAAACACAATATTTACATGTTTTATTTTAATGATATTCAGTGATGCACATGCAGCTGCAGCTTTCTGCGCTCGGCTCACACTCGATCAGAAGTTGATAAGAGGAACTGTTATGTTTTGATGTTACTCATTTACCAATGGTTTAAAGTCACCAACCCATCAATAACAAACATGGTTCTTCAGAAATGGTTTTAAAGGGTAAATCTTACACAACCTTAATTTGATTTGAAGCCATTTTAGCAACTTTTTTTGCATTGTGCAATTAAGTTATTTTCTCCCAACTCTCATTTCTGCTATATAACCAAATAAATAAATAATTGCAATTCTAATTGTCATATAATGTATTAATTTATAATTTTCAATGATATACATCATGATAACATTGCTGATTACTGTAAATGTTTGTTTTTTTTAAATCAACAAATGCAGTACAACAAGAAACTTCTGTAAATTGAAGTAAAGCAAATTTCGCTGTTTGGATTTAAATAGGTAAATGCTTAAGAGTCTATGATTGGATCATTATTGCAGTGAATATTATGGGCCCTATTTTAACGATCAGAAACGCAAGTATCAAGCGCGAAATGCAAGTAACTTTGTGGGCGGATCTCAGGCGCTGTTGCTATTATACCGGTGGGATAAATGACTCTTGCGCCCGACGCTAATCTAAAATGGGTTGGTCTGAAGTAGCTTCATTATTCATAGGTGTGGTTCGGGCGTAACGCGAAATAAACCAATCAGAGCATCATCTCACATTCCCTTTAAGAGCAGGCGCACTTGTTCCATGGTGGATTGCTATTATAACGGCGGATTTGCAGGAGCGGTTCACAGCCGAGGAGACCGACGTTCTCGTCAGGGCCGTAAAACACAGAGAAGTGACATTGGGGATGGAGAAACACACCCAAATAAGCTTCGGTTAAACAGGCGTATAATAATTTGGGTAAATGTGTAAGCTAGATTTATGCCTATTTTTTCACATCTTCATGGACACCACAATGATTTCCCTCATGTGGAATATTTTTCCTTGTAATTATGTATGGTTTGCAAAAATGGGAACTGCTGCGTCTGTGTAGATGAGAGAAGCAAAGTGTATGCGCGTTGTGCACACGCCACATTATGGCCAAGCATGCGCCCTAAAAATAGCATCTGAATAACGCGCCACTGACTTTAGACGAGGTTTCTCCTGGTCAGTGGCGGAATTGTTTTCTGAAACTGCAAAATAGCACCAGGGAACGTTTGCGCCGGAACACGCCTCCTCTTTTCCCTGAACCGCCCCCGGGAGTGCAAGTTCATTCCCTAATTTCCGATGTGTGTCTGTGGAGGGAAAAGTCCACTGTGCGTCGGGTGCAAAATAGGAATGAGACATGAGTCGGTGTACAAAGTCAATTGCGCTGGGTGCAAGATAGGGCCCTTAATGTTTTTAGCATTGTATATGTTTGTCAACAGTTCCTTAATTGAAGGAGTGTGTATCTTTTCATTTCTTAAACAACCATGTAAAGACACATCATGCACGGGATGTGCTGGAGGAGACTTTACAGATTGCTGGATTGCCAATGCAACATCTTGACCAAAAACGGATGCACCTCTTGATGGAAATAACATCACAACATTTATTTCTATGCCACTAGTGAACTCCAGCCAGAAACGTATTTTTCATGTTCACACTCGTAATGTACAAGAGACTGAACGTGATTCAAGGCCCTGATATACAGTACTTACGGTAAAGTTATTTTTCCTTCTTCACTTAGATGTAAAAAGAAGTTGAAAATACCTTTGCAGCGATACACTTTTAACGAACATCCCGACGCCCTCGTCACTGCGAAGAGTGACGGTTAGATGAATATGTAAATATTAATTAATAACATACACTCAATAATGACAGCGGTGAGAAAACAGCAGTTCAGAAAGCATCTGATTGTAGCGATGAAGAAATGTTTGCACCAGTTCTGGCATTCACCGGCATCATGTCGACACATGAGGTATTAAATGTTATGATATTATAAAGTATATTTGAGACTATATACACTATTGATCTGGCTATGTGAGACTATAATATGAATTAATCACGTTTCTTTGCATGACACATTGACATTACAGTACAGAATGGCTTTTCCAACATTATCCTGAACATTGTATAAGCATTCATTTCATGTGTCATAAAACAGAAGAGAGAGTGTAAATGTCAAATCCTTTTGATTCAGTACTTCACATAAAAATCAGTCTGCAGACTCTCATAGACGTTACCTTGGAAGGTCTCGTTTGTTAAGTTTTGTTACAAGCTGTTGCCAATAAACAAGAGATTAACACATAAACATTCTTACATAGTCTTAGCAAGCCACTACCCAGCAAGCAATAGCCTTCATTTCACCGTCTCTGTTAAAGCTCAAATATGTAACAATTTTGTAATAAAATTTCCGAAAATAACTTGCACAGTGTGATATATTTCCTCCAGTTGTGTACTTCCAATATCTCAAAAGTCTCCAAAGATTTTTTATTTCAGAGAAATTCCGATTTTAAATAACTGTCCGTCCCGGAAAAGAAATGTCGCCTCTCAGTGACGCAATGTCCGCACTATCTTTTTTTTCCGGTGTGGACCATGTGATATTCCACCAGACCGGAATATCACATGGTCAAATGCGGAAGTAGTGCATAGCGTTATAGCCATAGACTGTATGGTTATAGCTGTTATGGATCACGATTACTCTTTGGCGAGTATTGAAGTGCCAACAAAACGAAAGCGTCCATATTCGGATACACGCAGACTGTGTGACAAACGGAGGAATAAAACCCGGATAAATATCGGCCAGGCGTTTTGGAGATGGAGAGAGCTGCGCGACAATCTTGGACTTGACAGAGACTCTGCTCTCGCGAGTGTATTGATAGACAGGTAAACAAATCAAATTTTTTTTTATTGTACAAGTAAGTTATATTGCTCTTTGTACTTCGGTAAGGCTTTTTATCACGTGTGGTGACCGAGATTATGGCAGTACAATTAAATACAATCGGATATGTGTTGTTAAAAAAATATATTTAGTCATTACTTGCAAATGTTCGTTCAAATTTACTTTTAGATATTGGTTTGAACACGTTAAACAACACGGCATTAACCATAAACACGTAAAACTGCACAACATAAACCCAACAAATCATTTGACAAATAGCTGTAAGTTGTAACGGGATAAAATAGCATAACATTTCACGTTCCTTGCAGTTCATTAATTATGATGACATAAAATAATACGATCAGACATACAGGTAATACAAAAATGAATAAATTACCTCATCCGTGATCATGATTCATTAATTCCATGTAGATATATTGCTAGATGGTGAAAACGCATTAAAAACGACATCTCCCATGGTCACCTCCTTCATAGCGTCATCAAGCTTCGCCTTTGTTATTGTTGGAAACTGCGCCCTCTTGTGGTCAAAAAATATTACATATTGGAGCTTTAATATAGTCCGGTTATGAGGATCCCATCCAGCCAGAATAACCTTGAATTTGGTTACATGTCGTTTAACTTAACCGAAATAACTTGCGATATGTATGATATTCCATCATGTAAGCAAAGTCAACAGTGATTACTAAGGTGTTTGGTTTCATTTCTTCACTCATTTCATTTCTTTATCTAATTGATGACTCGTCTATTCTTGGGATATGCTTAGACGTCTATTAAATTTTCACTGACAGCCTTGTTTTAGGCTGTGTTTGGACAGCTATTAGTCTTTTAAACACAAAAGTGCTTGCTGGGTGATTATCTAAACGTACTTCAGACTTTTTTGAGTATGTAGTGCAGTTGTTGTGTGATTAAGTTTCAGTATTTTGTCATTGTTGTCATCACCAACCCCCCAGAACCCCTGAAGACGAGCACAGAGGAAAGGTCATCCTGAAACCAAATCCCTTCTAATGTGCTCAGAATAATGGATCTGTAACCTCAGACCTTCTTAACCTCCGGCAGCGCTCCTAATGTCTTATCATTCGAGCTCTCGAACCGTGGGGTTTTCAGCGTTTAGCATCCGATATGCAGTCGAGCACATATTCCATAACAAGAGCACATTTCAATCTTATCCTAAATCTGTTGTATGACACATTTAAACCATCATAACCAGTCAGCCCTATATCATAGAAAATAGGTCATGAGTCTGCGTTTTTTCTTTTTCCTTGTTTTGTCTGAGCAAAATCAGTTCTGTTTGTCCTAACATTGACACTTGAGTGTAAAACAAGCCCACTCTGAGAGATGGGCAGCATTTCAATAAAATACTATAGGCCTACATGATTAAAAACATTTGTACACTGTAAATATATATATAATCAATAAATTATGACAACATATTTTTTACATTGCTTTAACTCATCAAAATAACTTTTTTTTATAAGTTATAAAATATTCAACTAATTTTTTTTTTAAGTCAGTTTAATGTAATCTAAGTTGAAATGACTTAAACATCCAAGTTGATTGTACTTAAAAATGTAAGGCAGCAACTTTTATTTTTACAGTGTATTTTTTTATTTGTATTTTGCAGGATAGAAAATAATCAGGTGTAATTTGTGACTAAATGCTTTGAAAGATTATATTTTGTCTAGCTTATTTAAAATACATAAATAGGCTAAAAATACTTAAAAATGTAAAACTTTTATCAACAGGACTACTAAATACAGGTCAATATTAGGTGTTTTATAGCTAGGCTACCTAATTTTATGTAAGTTTAAAGCGGGGAAACGTTGTGAATGAAGCCTTCTTAACATTCATACTGCACGTCTTCAAGGTATTTACATTTCATCTTAACCATAAGAGGGCGCCACACCTTATACATTTGTTTGAATTTGTGTAGTATGCAAACGAGTGGCTAAACTGCCTCTTTCTTTTATTCTGACCACATGATTCATGTTGGCTTCATCAAACATTGATTCATCACTCTTGTTAGTTTATTAGCTACTGATGAATATGATTGAAATTGTTGTTTGTGCCTCGTGGTGAGTTGTTACACTGTTTGCTTAGAAAAATAGTATGGTGGACATCGCCGCCCAGAGGACAAGAGGAGAATTACAGCCTGACAAACACTGAGGACGAACACTTTACTGGAGTGCAAGTGCTGACAACTTTAGGTAAATATTTAGACAGTGATGATGCTGTCAGCTGTGCAGGAAATGGTTTATCTGCCAAATATTCCTGCCACGTGACATATTTGCAGTGGTGGTGTCCCGATCCTCCTGACCGCGCCCTGCTTCGGGAATATGATGATGAAGGCTTAATCAGTGCTGATTATCGGCCATGTCTGAATGAGAGAATCCCATTTTATTCCTAGGATGTTTAAAGATCCTAAGAAGAAGTCAATTTTGAGATAAAGACAACAAATATAAACTACGACCTACGAATTTCAACTTGAAAGTCATTCAGTCATGACCGAATGTCATAATTTTGACTTTTTATCTCATAATTTTGACACAAAAATTGTATATTTTTTCATAATATTTTTTTTTAACTGTATAATTTATAACTTTAATGTCAATTATTTTGTTATAGACATATTTATGCGGTTAAAATGCTTTACATATCTTATATAAATCTTATATTTTTGACTTTTCATCCCATATTTTGATATGTCATATAATTGCGACATTATTCTTTTAACTGTTTGTCTTATAATTTCAACTTTGTCAACTTATGACGTTTATCTCATAATTTTGACTTTTTATCTCATCATTATGATATATAATATGTTATATATATATATATATATATATATATATATATATATATATATATATATATGTTATAATTATATAATATTATATAATATAATTATATAATATTATATAACTATATAATATGTTATAATTTGACATAAAAATAATAATTATTATGATAAAATTTTAATTTAAACTTTTTATGTCATAATTCCAACTTTTATTTCACAGCTATGCCTTTTAAGGTCATGATGATTTAGCAAAAAATAAATGAGTGAAAATGGGCTTTCTCTCAATATCACGGGTCTCCATCTTTCTCACTATTATAATTTTTCTTTGTTATATACTCAATTAGTTTTGTTTTGTGGGCATTCTGGGATTTCTCTTGATGCGTTACTTCCTCCTGGCCTGTATAAACCAGCCGTGTGTGTGTGTGTGTGTGTGTGTGTGTGTGTGTCCTGAGGCCAGTGTTTTCAGGCAAACACACACACAGCTGCTCTCTGACTCACACACACTCTGACTCTCCTCTTGTTAAACAGTAACATCAGCCTTACATCATCTGTGTCTTCAGCTTCCAGAAAAGCATGAAGTCTCCCGTTTCTCCGATCCTTTGTCCTCTTTTTTATTTTATTCCCCTTTAAGAGTTCCAGTAGAAGCACCAGAGCAACACAACACACATTACATAACTCCAGCCGATTCCCTCTGAGATCTGCAGGAAAATACGCACAACTTTTTTTAGCCTTACAGGACCAGTTTAATCTGAGAAGGCAGGACTGATGCTGTTTAAATGATGTATGATTTCTGAACGCAATATCTGCACAGTATACAGTTATAGATATTGAATCTGGAGTTAAGAGTCATGTGCATGTTCTCCAAAGCTCTGTTAACATGTCTGTTTCTTTGCAGGTTTGATATTCGAGTTATAATAGCATGCATTTCTGCTCGCAACACTTGAAAGCGGCATGAATGCTGAATGTGTGTTGGACAGGACACTGTGTGTAGAAACAGCTGGTCTTCATAAGCATACTTGCTGCATAATCTAATACTGCTGTAATTCAGATGAGCACATTCAGCTTTCTCCGGCCAAGACCGTCGGTAGTCAGCATTACACCGTAGAGAAAATATTGTGCTTGTCCAGGATCAGTCCGCAAATAGCACGAGGAAACATGCGAAGGTGAGAGACACAAATAGTACAAATGGAGATTTGCAAGGGAAACCAGAATCTAAAAAAGAGAAGATATGTGTGAAAGGTTAAGAGTGTTAGATATCTCACTTATTGTGATTTCTGATAAGGCGTTGATAAAATACTTTGCGTTGTTTGGTTGATTTGCAAGTGGTTTGACTCCCCCACCTTGGGTTCATTAGCTGTGCATGAATTAGACCATATTTTTAGGTTTATTTTTTATTGTATCTGTTCGTTGGCAGGTTTATTTATAGCCTGTTTAATATACAATACAACTTTACATAGACTAATGTACAGTTATACAATGGCACAGGCACAATGAGGAGATTTATTTGGTCACAGAATGTAGTTGAGTTGAGTAGATTTGCCATTGTTTAGCGGTATAACGTTTGACCAGTAGGTGGCGCTATCAACAATTAGACCTGCTGGGGTCACTGTAGGTTTTTATGTTTGTTTTTTTAGGTCAAATGCCATAGTTGTTATCATATATTTCAGAAAAAATCACAAACTCAGAAAAACATAACAATAATATCAACAACAACTTACCGATAGTATAGATAATGCACCTTTTGTTTAGTCACTAATCACTGATTGGTCAGAGGAATGAGTTATTAGTAATCAGACAAAAGTCAAGCATACAGTCGAGGTCACCGTAAATGAATATGTATTGTCATGACTTTTGTTTTGGCATATTCATTTTTTTCCACTACTGACCCACTGACTCTCTCTCTCTCTCTCTCTCTCTCTCTCTCTCTCTCTCTCTCTCTCTCTCTCTCTCTCTCTCTCTCTCTCTCTAATCTAACTGGTTTTTCAGGTTTCTGTCTATTTACCTCACAGCTCAACCATGTTTGGGAGTGACTACCTTCAAGCTGCGACTGGAAATACTCATAAGTGTTATCAGCAGCAAATATTTCCCCCACATCTTCTTACACACAAACATTCACAGTGAAGCAGTCAACATAGCTGACGAGTTTCTGTAAGTGACTGAATTCATCATGTGTACATCAAGTACTAATACTAAAGAACAAGCCCATTGTATATAGGTTATTGCATCAAATACTATATCCAAATCAGAAGCCATATCCACCTTTTGTTGTTCTTTGACATATTTAAGCAACACTGCTGATTAGACCAATAGTCAGGCCGTCAGTGCAAAGGGACAAATGAAGTTCAGGTGGCTAATTTTAATTAGGAGCCATTGTTATTTTGATTGTTCACTCTGTTGGCCTGTACTTTATGTGCCAAGTGACACATTCCTCCTCTGATTAACCTTACAACTTCGCTTTGTTGACAGTTATTTCCTCTTCTTTTTTATACATATTTATTACACACACACACACACACACATCTATATATATATATATATATATATATATATACACACACACACACACACAGGCCTAAACTTATACAAACATACATACACACACACACATAGGCCTATACTTTTACAAACATACATATACACACACACACACACACACACACACATATATACATATATATATATATATATATATATATATATATATATATATATATATATAAACAAACAAAAAAGAAAAAAAATATATATATGCAAAAAAATACATTAAATTAAAAAATCACCCACTTCTCTCCACGTCATGACTCCGCCCACACAGCGTTCCTCTCTGAAACTGCATTTTCATCATTGTCAATAATGCCTCGATTGCGATTTGTAAGGCTACAGCTGTCTAACAACCAACAAATATATTTACTTAAAGCGTTTAAATGCTGAAAGCAGACTCTTTTACATTATACGCAGACTAAACACGACCATATCCTACTATAGCGAGGGCTTCGTTCATGCTTATTTCATCGCTCATGCTGGCGTTGCCTAGTAACCTTCCCGGAGCGTCCAGTCACATTATTTATTCAATAGTCACAAGCCACGCCCAATAAGCGCTCTGATTCGCTTACTGGCTAGCGCCCCCGTCCATCAGCCAATCAATTCGCTCTGCTTATTGAACGCCACGCCGTCTCATTAATATTCATAAGCCAAGCTGTCGCCATAGTAGGGTTTGTAATCCGCTGCGTCTCACTGTCATGCGCAGCGGTGGCACTGCCATGTTGGATCGAAAGCTCGGTGCACAGGAGTTCAGATGAAAGTTTAGAGGCTCAAGACGACACTGGATAACCAGACGAGGATCGCTTTCTGTTTGTGAGACGCAGGACTTCTCTCAACCCATTCCCGGCCGAACACACAGGTCTGGATATGAAAGGCTCCGGATACAAGCTGCGGTGATCAAAGATCAATGAACGCATATTTTCTGTTTAACACTTCCTGATCACAAGTTCACACCATCGGATTGTCAAAATGAGTGGTCCGCCTTCAACCAGGAGGCCTAGTAACGTCGGCTCTATTCTTCTCACACCACAAGAAAACGAAGTGCTCTTCAACCATCTGGGCAGGAAATGCACGGTAAGTTCTCAAGCATTTGCTTGGTTTCTTTGCCAGGTAGTTTTCAGTCATGGATGTGCCAAACTCGGACTGATATGAATGTATCACTGATGATTCCATTGGAACGGATCCATCAACAATGTATCATTGTAAAGATACACTGCATCGACATGCGCTTGCTTCTGTTTGCTGTGCTCCTCTATCAATGCTTTCAAAGTTTCAGGTGAGCTCAAGGGCCTTGTGCTGGTGAGATTGAGTACTTTAGATAATGGCTTTTCAAACTTTTAATGCCAATATGATGATCCACGTCATAATATATGCTTTCACCTCAAGTATAAACCCAAATATATACTGTCTATATAACTGTGGTCTTATAAAGTCTTGTTTGGTGAAATGTAATCAGGTGAACTTGATGTAGTTCATGTCATATTTGCACATTTCTTTATCTTTATGGCTGATAAAGCCAATCACCTGACAGCAGCTCATAACACTCTTCCTCCTTCAGATTTCACAATAAAACACAGTTCTGGTTTCAAATATGAGACATTCACCTCTGCATTTCCAAACATGCTATGTGTGCATTGCTAATTCCCCCAGCTTTCATAACTGTTTCATAGAGGACACTGTCATTGGTGTGTCTGGTTAAGAATGTAACAAAATATTCTAGATTGGGAGGAGCAAAGGGAAAGTATAGGAATTGTTTGACCCATTAGTCTATAGAGAGCAGACTGCTATATATAATGCACTTTAATATAGGCCAAGTAACGATTTATGCGTTTATACTTATTTATAACCATAATTTGCACCTTATATCATTATGTTTTGATGGTGCAGTCCTGACATGTTTTTAGTTTAATCATCAATGCTGTCTGAATGCAGTTGTAAACTTCAGTTTCCTCATTCCACTGCATTACCTGTTCTGTTCCTACAAGATGAAACTCATGTTGTTCGGATAACAAAACCGAAGCTTCCTTTTTCAAACGAGGGCATGCATGTTTCCAAAGGGCCTCGATCCTCAGTGTGAAACGGGAACCAGGACTTGCCGCCCGAGATTCCCGGTTTCTCTTGCATGACACGAGTCCTTGAATGCTCCACATTCCTAGCGGCGTTGAACAGTGACAGTGCTGTGCTTATCATGCGCTTGCAATATCAACGCATCCCAGGGGCTTCGTCACCTTTTTGACATTTATTCATGAATTTATGTCGCAAGCCTTTTTTATATTCAAGCGGCGTGTCGTGGCACGATTGAAGTGGGTGTGTTTGTCCACATCTCTCCTCTGAGGAATCAGTTGAATATGCTCTGAATCACAGAGACTTCAATCTCATCCATTGTTTTGTTAGCATTGTGCCAGCTTTAGGGAGCTAGCATTAGTTTGAGATCAGGAGCAGCCTGAGGATGTGTGGTCCGCTGGGCCTGTTTGTGGGAGTATGTGGTTCTCCTCCTGCATGGGAATGAATGTGGGGGGGGGGGGTTGGAGAACCAGTCCTCTCTGGTAGTTCCTGCTGGCCGAGTTTCTGTGAAGTGTGAGGAACGGCTAAAATCAAAAATTTTCAGCCTTATCTCAGTTTCAGTCTGTAATGCGCAGAATTTGATAATGACAGGTTCATAGACATTTGTTAATGACGGATTCTTCAACTTTGGCCTTTGTCTTCAGTATAGTCGTGGGTGATATGGCAGAAATATATCACCATTTTAATGTTGGTTTTACTATTTTGCAAGTGACTCCCAAACTCCCAAACCAAAAAAGCAATACAACCAAACTAATTTACCTATTTTAAAAAAATGACAAAGTAACAAAATATAAAAGAAAAACGAATGACAGACAATTTAGGCCAAAGAAGGGGTGAGCGAAGATGAAAATCTTTATTTTATTATTTTATCTTTGTTATTAAAAATAAGAACAAAGATACACATGCAAATGAAATAAAATGGGTGTATTTGACAGTAAGAAATTGAATAAACAAATGTAAAAATAAAACGCTGTACTAAATTATACGTTGATTCTTATTAAAGCTAGTGAAGTTATTCAGTGAAGAGCAGTAAGTGATTTATTTTTTTTAACATTAATGGCAAGTGGCATAGGTTTATTAGGCTGCTGTCACTTTAAGACCTCATGCACGGATCTAATATACAGACACGCATCCGGTTTTCCACCAACCGTTTGTTCACTTAAGACATAACCGACTGTGTTTATGGTGTATTTGAGAGTTTAAGCACAATAAAATGTGAAAGGTAACTAAGTTTAGTTCTCAGGCACTGTTTTTGACAGGCTTTAAGTGTGCGGGGGATGAAAAGCGCATGTCAGAACAGCGTGGGAATAAAATGTTTGACCGGCAAGGCTTTTAAACATATGCAAATAATAAACTTTCATGATTGTGAATAAGTGCAACCTCACGTGAGCTTAACCCTACCTCTGCGTTTACATATGATGGTGACATTTTAATCGTTCACGATCAAAATTTGTGATCTCGCACATCCCTACCTCAGTGTTATCATTGCTGTGGTTTTTAGATGTCCAGTGATATAGTAAAATATGAAGAATTTTACACCTTTGTAGCTCCATATAGCCTCAGTTCACCTACTAAAGTCAAGTTTGTTGAACTATGATTTTTTTATATATATATATTTTTTTTTTTATACAGCACATTAAGAAAATTAACTTTAAAATTGTTTAGCCATTTGTAAATTATTATTGAAAGGACATGCCTTATGATTATTTTTAGCATTTCAGAATAATATTACAGTGTAAACTTAACTAACACATTTATGTATGAAAAATATGTAGTGTTTTCATACTTTTTTTTATATAATTAAATTATATAACTTTAAAAAATATTTATTTAATTTTAGTAATTATAATTTAAATTAATATTTAATTTAATAAATTGTATTTGATTTATTCATTTTTATTTATTTTTATAACATGATGGATAGACACACTACTGTTTAAAAGTTTGGGGTCAATAAGATTTTTTTTGTCAGTCTCTTCTGCTCACCAAGGCAGCATTTATTTAACCAAAAATACCATAATATTGTGAAAATATTACAATTTAAAATAACGGTTTTCAATGTGCATATATAGTAAAATGTAATTGATCAAATCTGAATTTTCAGCATCATTACTCCAGTCTTCAGTGTCACATGATCCTTCAGAAATCACTCTAATATGATGATTTGATGACCAAGAAACATTTATGATTATTACAACGTGATTTATTTGAAATATAAATCTATGGTGACATCAGTCACTTTAATGCCTCCTTACTGAATAAAATGTTTTATTTCATGCACATCATCAGTGATGTCATCGCAGTGCACGTACGTTGCGTCGCCAAATTTCTTCCATTAACTGCAGCTGATGATGAGCGATAAACTGTGAGATACGGAGCGACGACCGTCTGATGTTGGTTCGGATGAATGCCTCAGAGTTTGAGTAATGACTCGAATGAACTGATAATGGGCGGCAGCTTCATTCAGCCAATGAGAGCGCAGAAGAGCCTCTCGCTCTGTCTGTCTCTGTAAAGCTTCCTCTGGCTTGTATCGTGTGGTTAATGGAAGCTTTGAGTGTCTCTGTAACAGTTCGGCGGGTTGTTAAGATGTGTGGCTTCACTCCTGACCAGGATCCTGGCAGCACCGTCTGGTTTATGTGGTCCGCTCTGCGCTTATGTAAATCATCTGGCCCGTCCTGAGAATAGATGCTGATCATTAATTCCCTAAAGTGGCTGTTTGGCGAGAACGTCTTCGTGCATTTCGCAGCTGTTCACTTAAAAGTGCTCGGACTTGTCCCTGTCACTCAGCTTTTTAGGAGAAATATAATATTCACTGGTTCTGATTCCTCGCAGTTGGTTCATCTCAGGTCAGACTATTGATTTGTGAACTCAGGTTTCAATTCAGGATGGGTGTATCCTTGTTTTCCCTCAAAGGCGTCATTTCTTGGAAAGCAAGATTTCGACCAGAGTGAAAAAGAGTGATGTCCGTCCAGATGCCAGACCTTCTGTTAAAACTAAAAACTGCAAAAACGGATCATTCAGAAAATGTAATGTAATAGACATCACAACCAAGAGCTCATTAATATATGCCCGCCCACATTTACATTTCAGCATCTACATGGTAAACAAACTTTTATTTTATTTACAACTTTGAAAAACTTGGTTATCCCCGATAATAAGTTTGTTTACATAATATACAAGGTAAAATATCAACTTTTTTTTTTTTTAAATGCAACAAACTTTTATATATTATATAGTCATACTGTATTTAAAGTCACCATGAAATCAAACTGGACAATTCTTGTTTTCATAGATTATGCAGTATTTATTTTAAATGATTCATCTGTGCACGTTATTATTTGTTTTTAAATCAAGTTCCTCATAATCTTGAATCAGAATAACTTCCCCTCCCTTTATCAGTGGCATCATCTCTTCTCTGCTGATGAGGGCGGGGCTCAACCTGTCACTCACGTGAGATCAGCCAATAGCAAACCACAACCATCCAATCAATTCCCCACAGACAAAATCAAGCCCCGTCCACATTTGTTCTTATTCCAGAAGCATTTCACTCAGATATACGGCACAAAAGGGAAGAAAAGATATAACGATATCATCTAAACTGATCTATGCTCTCAGCCAAGAGCTTGGACTACAGTAATAATGCGCATAATGAGCCGCGGTCCTCATTCTCATCATGATTAGTCTGAGAGTCTTCATTCACTGGCGTTGTGACCGGCAGCTTCGTGAGGAGACTGTCAAAGGGCTGCGCTCTCGGCATGTTTCACTCACATCACCATGTTGAATGACACTGCGGTATAATCATGTCCTCTACAGATTGGCAGTTTTATGGCATTAAAGGTTTCTATTATTGACCAATTGTGGTGACCTTTCATGCACAATGACATTCTTTGGATTTTTTTTAAATGGTATTTTATTAAAGGGGTCCAAATATGCTTTTTTTTCATTCAACTCTCTTTAGTGTGTAATGTTGCTGTTTGAGCATGAAAAAGAGTTCTTCTCTATATCAGTGTCAGTGTTTCTGAACTCCCTGAAACGCCTCCATTGTAGTCTTGAGTTTTCTTCAGGGAACGAACAAGTCACAATATTCCTCATTATAATAATTAATGCGCAGAATAAAGGGGCGGGGCCTGGTTGAGTTAGTTAGTAGTGTGTTAAACTGACAGTTATGGTAAGGGGCGGGACATTTCCCAAACACACTCGAAGCGCTCGACCAATCACAACACACTGCTCCAGCCGACCAATCAGAGCACAGTGTGCTTTTCAGAAGGAGGGTCTTCATAGAGACAGGAACTAAACAGAGCGTTACTGACAGACTGGGAAGAGAGGAGCCGCAACAATGGAGAATATGAGGAAAATTAGGTGTTTTTTGAACATTCATAGTGGCATAATTGGTCCACTTTAAAATTCATTCTGAAAGTGATACTTGGGCATCTGTTTTCACCATGAGATAAGCAGGTGCAGGATTTATTTTAAATAAATCCCGATTGCAGATTTAGTTTAACTCTTCTGTTTCCTTGTGTCCGCAGAGTTTGTCTTCAGCGGTGGTGCAGGTCTATGGAGCCGACAGAAACTCGTCCTGGGTGAAGAAGTGTTGTGGTGTGGCATGTCTGGTGAAAGACAGCTCTCTGAGATCTTACTTTATCAGGGTGTTTGATATGAAAGTAAGTCAGCAGATGCTCCATGTGTTTTTCGTGATTCCTCATGTATCATCTTGCTCTTAGTATTAAGTAAATGTTTTCTTATTCTGTTTCGACAGGAGGGAAAAATCTTGTTTGATCAAGAACTCTACAACTCCTTTTCAATCAACAGCTCCAGGCCTTACTTTATCACGTTTGCTGGAGACGTAAGTGCTCATATCTTGTACATGCATGTCCTTTTGCGTGTGTCTGTTCGTATCTGTTTTGTACTCTTGTACTTCACCTCAGCAGACGTAAGGTATGTGCCACGGCCACAGACTGATAAAGCTGGAGTTAAAGTCAATGTGAAACTGAAATTAGCTCTATTTGCTTTGTTCACGTTCATGTGCTCTTATTATTGTGTATGATTTCATCCTCCAAAAAAAAGTTAGTCTTCTCAGTCCTTTATTAAAATGTAATGACTTTTTTCCTCATTAAGTTGGCTTGAGAGAGCAAACTTACTGAAATGCAATTTAAACGTTTTATTATTCTTCTGAGACTAGTTCTTTTGACTGCTACTCCTCCTAGAGCTTTAAAGCTAGAACCTCCAAACTTGGCTCAGACCTTCAGACTGTTCTGACTTGAGTTAGTATGTCTTTTCAAACTGATCCGACTTATGGTTTTCCTAAAAATGAAGATTCTAGCAACGTTAAATCATGCTAACAACATGCTAAATCATCCTAACAACATGCTAAATCATGTTAACATGTTAAATCATGCTGGCAACATGTTAGCAATGTGTTAAATCTTTTTTCCAACTTGTTAAATCATGTTAGCAATGTGTTAAATGTTAGAAACATGCTAGCAACATAGAAAAACACCATATCAGCCTCTCTTTCTATCTATCTATCTTATAGACTGTATTGCCTTCAAAACATTAAAACTTTAAACTACTTTAAACTTCGAACTGAACCTTAACTTTAAGCTTTTAAACTTTTTCAAACTTTCTAGTCAAGCTCTCTCAAGTCAACATCAAAGTTTGTCTTGACAATGTTTTTTTAATCTAGTTTAATATTGTCACTCTACAATGCGGTTTATTACAAAAGTAAAATATGTTGCGAATGTCTTTTTCTCTTATTATTCTGTTTGAATAACTGATTCATCTGTGTTTTGATTTATGTCTTATTGTCTGTCTGCTGTTTCACCACAAGCAGAGTGTGTATAAAGCGTCTTTAATGTGTGTTCGTCCTCAGACGTCCCAGATCGGTCTGAATTTCGCCAGTGAGGAGGACGCCAAGCGCTTCAGGTCTTCAGCAAATGATCTTCTGCTTAGAAGAGGGAGGAAAACCGGTAAATACAACAACAGCACAGCAGAACTGTGTCTCTCCTTCGCTTCACTCGTTTCCCTCTGCTGGAAAAACCATTATCATCTGGTTTTCTTCTGAAGTGATTCCCCCTTTGTCTACTTCTATCACTCTTTCTGTAACACTACATGCCTTGTTGCTCCCAGTTCTTTTTTCCTTCCTAAATTAAGGCTACTCCAGCAGTTTGTGTGTTTCTGCCGAATCCGGCTCTTTGATGTCTGTGGGACCCACAGGGGTCTGTGCGTGTCGGTCTGCTTCTGATTAGTCTTCTCTTTAACCACTTCCCCTCTGTGTGTGTCGACTGACTCAGCTACTTCTGCCGGGACAAGGAGACGATTGTGCATTTAAACATCTCCCCGATCTTTCCCACACCGCTAAATCTAATTCTTTCACTAATAAACCTTCCAATTTGAAGTCATGCAGTGGTGAATTTAGTTATAACAGTTATCTTAATTTTGTCTTGCAGAAAAAAGACGTGACCCACCTAATGGTAGGTTGTTTACTAATGAATTACATGAACGTTCATTCTGTCTAAATTAAACTTTACCTGGGACTGACAAAGTTTACCAGTTAAAATGTGTGTTATGTCTGCAGATTCTTTGAAGATCATGCTAGTAGTTTATGAACATATGTTGAATAATCAGATGCAAGAAATGTCTGGTTCATTTTTCACCCAAAAAATCAGAAGGAAAAAATAGGAAATTATATTTTACTGAAAGAAAATAACGTGTGTTTTTAGGACCATAGCAATTTTATATTGTGGCATTATTATTGTGACAGTTAACCCCAAATTAAATTAAAATATAATAAAATGCTGCCATGCTGTATGGGCATGTTTGAATTTTACAAATATTATTCATCAGATATTATTTATTTAATTGAATAATTAAATGTTATAATAAACTAGTATTTATTCAACTTTAAATGTTTCATTTGTCATTAAAATAATGGCACAATACAAAAATATATATATACGTCACCAGGCCATATCTTGAAACTTTTGCCCAATTCACCACGTATCTTTAAAGGTGCAGTAAGAAATATCTGAGAAACAGTTATTTGAAACCAACCTAAAGAAACACACCCCTCCCTTCATTGCTCCACCCCCAAAATACACAGATGTCTTTCTTTATCATAGCTGAAGCAAAATAATGCATTGCGAAAAATAAAACACAGATGACGAACGAGCAAAACTGAAGAACAGATAATGAACATCCAGTACATAAGAGATGGTTGTTAGTCGCCAGCAGCTCCAGACAAACAACGACACTTAAAACGGTCCTGTTACTACAGCTAACGCTACTACAACAGCATTGGTTCTCACAACTGGAGCAGAAACGACGAAACCTCGGCATCCGTTCTGAGGCCTATCCAGTGCTAGAAATCTTTTTTTAATATTAACGCGGCTTCTAAAGCTCTTGTCCGATCATAACCTTCTCTTTTGTAGTCTCTCTTTATATTGTCTTTCTTCAAATCTGACTTTTACCCCCATCATGAGTGTACACGCCCCCTATTTCTGATTGCCCCTCCATCATGTGTACACGCCCCCTATTTCTGATTGCCCCTCCATCATGAGTGGACACGCCCCCTATTTTGGATTGCCCCCCATCATGAGTGGACACGCCCCCTATTTCGGATTGGTTACAAGTGTGTTGTGCTGCTCAGTTGAGCCACTTTCAGCAACGTTTCTCAGAAATCACTTACTGTCCCTTTAAATGCACACAGGCAAACACTGTAGCAAATTTAATTCACAAGCACACATCCCTCCCCCCTCATGTGTTAAACCAAAACTTGATCTTCACAGTGGTGATGGTCTTTCGCCATATGACCCTCAGGGGCTGTCAACTACCCTACCCAACTAACGTATGTTAACACGTCATTTGCACTTTAGCATCCACCCGAGAGGCAGAAATCCAGCTATACTGGAAAATCTGGCAGCTTTGTCACACCATCCTATATACTTGGCCGAAGTTTTGAAGTAACGTGAAGATGATATGTGTTTGGGTTAGGGTTAGGTTTGTTTTTTAATGAAACTGGACAATTGTGGGTGTGTGAAGGTGCTGTTGACACTCAGAGTTCCCAAAGTGGGTTATTGAGAGTGTGTATGTGATTCGTATGTACTCCAGTCTTTACAAACTTTTGACTGGTAGTGTATGTGCATATCAGCACTGTGACCTCTGACCTCTGTTTGATGTCTATGGATAAGCAACATGAGCTCTGGTGCAACTACAAATATTAGACTTGTAGTGAATCTGTTTTAGAGCTGGTTATATGAATTTACCCTTATGCTGACCTGTGTGTTTTGACTGAGGAACAACAGGGTTTTTCCCTGTTGATATTTTGTTTAGTCACCTAGTATTGACCGCCTTTTTGACTTGCACCCTCTGTCTGCGTGGAGGGTTTTTTGTTGTTCCTCAAATTCAGCGTGTCCTCAAGAACCCAGGAGATTTTCCGCAGCTTATTGCTGGCTTTAACGGTTATGTAAAATCCAGCGGTCGTGTATAATTTCCTGGGATTAAAAGAGGGCGTGTCTTTAGCGCAGAGCAGCCTTCAAATGCTGGCAGAGAAAAGCAAGAGCAGCCTGACCACACACACACCTGCGTCGTGGATGTCTGTGCGCGTTCAGAGATGATGTTCTGCACCACCTTTTTGTCAGCGCCGACGGATGAGAAACTAGATGGGGCTTCGGATTTGGGAGGTTGCCTGGCTCCCCTGCAGTGCCTCGTTCTCCCGCAGGACGAGCTGTACGGTCCGTTCGCCGACCCCTCGGTTAACCTGCGACACAGTGAGCGCACCTGTGTGGTGATGGGTAAAATCCTCCTGAACGTGGGTTTAGGGGGTGGAGACATTAGCGGGCGCTATAGCCCGTCGTTTTTACTCTCGCCTGCGTACAGTGTCAAGCGTGAGGACACAGGTAGGTTGTGACCTGTGGTTTACCTGAGGGCTTAAATAATTGGACAAGATGGAGAGAAGCTTTATTGGGCGGTTTAGTGTTAATGCAGTGATCAGTGCATTAAACCAGTTTTTCTTAAATGCTTGGTCTCTTTTTAAATGCTTATCCTCTTTTTAAATGCTAGGTCTCTTTTTAAAGAAGTTTGTGAAAGCATGAAAGTGTAAAATGTTATAGAAGTTTGTTTACTGTGAAGCAAATGTACTGAATGAATGAATTTTGAGTGTTAAAGCTTTTGAATGATACCTAATAAAATGCATAATGGATAAAGTGCTTCCTGTCCGTTAAAGAGCATTAAAACTATTTTTTAGCATTAACTAAAGTGCTTGATTGCTTCAGTGAATGCATCATTTAAAAATGAATTTGCTTGTGACTGTTTCAGGACCTTCAGGACTTTTAGGACCAACGCTTCCAATGGCAACGGTGGACATAAAGAACCCCGAGATCAACAACCAGCGTTATCAAAATAACACTCAAATGAACAACATCAACCTCGCCAACTTCAACAGGAAAGACAAAGCCAAAGGCAAAAACAACAACAAGAAGAAGAAAATCTCCAAAGCTGAGATTGGCACCCCGAGCAATTTTCGGTGAGTTCGCTTTTTAAGTTCAAACCAACTTGGATTTGGTATTAAGGTGCGTTTTGGTCGATCGGATCACGAGTGGACGAGGGAAAAACATTCCCGTTTACACCTGGAGTTTTAATCCGTCTCTTTTGTCCACTTTCAACCACTTCTGTCCTGATTTCTTTGAGGGGAGGGTCTATTGTCAGGTAAATTTAAGGGCTTTTTCAGATCTTTAAATTTAATAGGTGAAAAATGCTTGTGCAATTTACATTTGAACGTAAAAGATGTCAGAAAACCACACGGAGAGCATCAGCATTAGTTTCTGCTCTGACAGCCGAACACTGTGAGTGTGTGTGAGAAATCAGGAATGGTGTTGAGAACATTGTGCGTTTTTCATCTTCAAACCAAACTTGGGTCTTCAGCCGACAAAGTTTAAATCCCGTCTGGCCAAAGCTCTTCCCATAATGTTTAGGCATGATGTCAGTAGGCAGAGAGCTGGCGATGTCTTGCGGATGTTCGACCACATGAGCATCTACACACTGTGAAAGCAATCCGATCAAATGCGTTTTCGACTACATCTGGAAGTGGTCGAAAGTGGACAAGCTCAAAACTTTTACACCTGTATTTAGCATCGTCCACTTGTGATCCAGTCAACCAAAACACATCTCATCACCAGTTGTAAACAGGACCTATGTTGTGATGGGAAGTGTAATCGGATGCACACTTGTTTTTAATCCCATGTAATATATCCCAGATGTGATAATCTGGCAGCTGTATTCCAGGAATCATGTTAAAGAGGGATGAGACCTCCGTGACCATGACCATGTTTATGTTTGATGTCCTTTAATCTAAGCATTTCAGTTTCTGAGCTGTGTTTGGTGAATGTTTCTGCTTGTGTGTGTTTTTTTCCAGGCATGTTGGGCATGTCGGATGGGATCCCAACACGGGCTTTGATGTGAGTATCTCCGCCACTACATGTTTGCATTTAATGTGAAATGCGTAAAGCTGTGATGTTCAGTTTTGCGTGCACGTCGTCTTAAGATGCTGCTGTTTACATGATTTCATAATGGATCAGAGGTCATGACGGGATGTGATTCACAAATGCAAGTCATCTCTTACACAATGTGATTGCAGCGGGTGTATCTTCATAATCCAAAGCAATCATTCTCCCAAAAAAAAGGATCATATTTCAGTGTGTATTAGGCTGTGTGTGCCAGTTTGTAATTTTAGCTCCCCTGAATGAGAGCTTACATAAAGGGGATTTATTCAGGGTTATAGTGTGATTGCGCCGGTAGACTATCTGCAGGAGTGCAGGGAAGTTTTTCATAATCAGAGGAAAGAATTAGTAACTTTTAAGCAGAACATTCATCTGTTTCTGTGCTTGAAGAATTTGCTGAAATATTGTGCCCCCCCCCCCCCCCCCAAAGTACATGGACTCTCAATGTCTGAATCACATTGAGTTGAATAACAAATGAGCAAAAAGAGACGCATTTATTTTAAAAGAAGATGGCACAAGCACCTGTTTCGAGCAAAACATTTGACAAAAAGTGATATTTAGTGATGGAAAAATAGATATAATCTTCAAAATGAAGTCTGGTTACTGGAATACACTTCCATTCAAAAGTTTAGTGTTGGTAGAATTTTATTTTTTAAATGTTTTTGAGTCTCTTCTGCTCTTCAAGACTGCATTTGTTTGATTTAAAAATACAGTGAAATATTATTACAATGTAAAATACCTGTTTTCTATGTGAATATATACTAAAATGTAATTTATTCCTGTGATCAAAGCTGAATTTTCAGCATCATTACTCCAGTCTTCAGTGTCACATGATCCTTCAGAAATCATTCTAATATATGCTTCAGAACATTTCTGATTACTTTTACTGATATGATTAAATACAAATCTGTTGTAACATTATACGTATTTAATGTCACTTTTGATCAATTTAATACGATAATGTACGTTCAAAGTTAATGTGATGAACTACAAAAGCGTCCCTAAACAATGAGGAGGACTTCAACACAAGAAGCAGAAGTTCATATTAATTGAATGTGATTAGTATCTCGATTCTTTCCAGTCATTTGTTGACGGTTCACTCCTTGTCTTTTCGTAGTTGAATAACCTGGACCCAGACCTCAAGAACCTGTTTGACATGTGTGGCATTTCTGAGGACCAGCTCAAAGACAAAGAGACGTCCAAGGTCATCTACGACTTCATTGAGAAGAAAGGAGGAGTAGAGGCTGTAAAAAGTGAACTTCGACGACAAGGTGAGTCCAAGAGTTCGGGTGCCAGGTCATGATATTAGCATTTATCCAAGCAAAAATAATCATATGTTGTAGTATTTCAGAGTAATATTTAAATAATTTGTCCTTCAGGACCCCCGAGGTGGTGTGGTAGGTTACTTTCCCCTTTTGCATGAGTCTGCAGTGATGAAAAGAAAACCCTTTTTTTTTTTTTTTTTTTTGCTGTGTGTGTGATACTTTTAGTGCCTCTTGTCAGAACCAGAGTTGGAGGCAAACCTTAACACGCACCAAAACTAGACCTTCAAATTAGGGGTGTGCGATATATATCGTCTAGTGTACGATATATATCGTCTATGATAATATCGTGATTGTTGTTTCAACGATGTGTGGTCTGACACTGAGTGTGTCCCTCACTTTACAACATCACACATACACTACATAATGTAGTGTTGTAGGTTAGACTAGTGCGCTTGTGCATTTAGAGTAAATAATGCAGTGAAAGCGTGCAGTCTATTAAAATGCCTCCAATATTAAAGATAAGGGTCAAAAATACCTCTCTTATTTTCATATCATTTAATATAGTTGATCAATATCACAGAAGAGTGCCGTTTTTTTTTTCCTCCAAATATCAGCATGATTACAAACGTGATATGGATTGTATACAACAGTTCAATAAACAAGTAGTTAATATTAAGTGACTTATTTTTTAGACACAATATTTAGGGGTGTGACGGTTAGTATATAACCGTGAGACCGACGGTTATAGTCGAACACCGTCATTAGATCTCTATAACCGCCAAAACCGTGTTATTAAAATATTTTTTACAAACATTTTTTATCATAGAGAATGTTTAAATACTAATTAAAAACAATTGTTAACAGTCTGTGTTAATGGTCTACGTCGTTTCCAACTGTATTTGATTCTTTGCCAAGTACCAACGCAAGTTTTGTTTTGTAAATCGTCAGACATGATTTTTACCACTTCATTAAGTTTTTCTTTGTAGAAAGCCTTTCTTTAAAGCGAATTTCGTTTTGTACAAATTGTATCTTAATTTTAATAAATGTTTCATCAACCAATTGCATGTATTTAATAAATAAAAAGCAAATGACAATATAATAACGTGACATTGAGGCGCCGTGTTCGCCGCGTTCACTTGCATTGCATTGTGAACTAGAGCGCATCTCATGGTAAATGAATGAAACTCAGCGTAGGCCTATGCCTCATACATTAGCATTAAATATCTTTGCTGCATCCTTTCTAGAACAGACTTTCTTGCGGCTCGCATCAGCAGAGCTTTGCATCGTCCATAGACTGCAAAACATTTAGCGGATGGTGGGCGGGTGCGGCTTTGAAATTTGGTCAAAAAACGTTGGTGCGGATGATGAGTTTTGTGATGCGGTTGCGGACGAAATAATACCCCATCCGCGTATCTCTATCGATAACAACATTGAACACTACACAAATATTAATTTTATTTTTTTTAATTTAGGCGATCAAATAGCTAATCAGTGTCTGCTCGTTTATTCAAACTAAGTTGTCCTAAAACAGACGAACGTCGCAACAACAACAATACAACAACATTAAGCAATAATATTAAGCTGTTTTCAACACTTAATCATAATCATAAATGTTTCTTGGCTGATCATGTGACACTGAAGACTGGAGTAATGATGCTGAAAATTCAGCTTTGATCACAGGAATAAATTACACTATAATATATTCACATAGAAAACAGCTATTTTAAATTGTAGTAATATTTCACATTTTTACTCTTTATACCGTATTTTTAAACCAATAAATGCAGCCCTGGTGAACATGAGAGACTTTTGAACATGAGAGAAAACATTTTTAAAAATCTTTATCTTTATCTATTTCATAGCTATGCATGACTGCCTAATTTTGGAAGGAAACCGGAAGATAAAATCATTCATTACATATAAATTATCCTCACATTATTTGATGTTTAAAACCTTCTGAATTCTAATTCTAGATTCTGTGATTGGAAGAGTCTGTGTTGCTCGGCAACTGTAAACAGCTCTTAATTAACTGTTCGCAAAGACCCGCCCCCTTTAGTTACTGTTGCTATGTCCGACAAGCCACGCCTCTCTCACGCCACATGTTCTCACGCAGTGAAAAACACACCGCGGAGCAGAGAGGACACTGACACACACTGACAGAGGACAGACCAGGTTACTTTTGATATGAAACAAAGTCTCAACTTTCAAATTTGCTCATTTTTTTAAAAGAAATTTAAACAATAATTACTGTTTTGTGGCTCTTTAATGTGTCTGACAGATCGCTTCAGTTAAAGCTGCTCGTGAACAGATCATCTCTTCCTTCTAGTTCATTTATCGCATCAAATAAACATGAATGAACATCAGAAGGAATGTTGTTTTAACCGCGGACAGACGTCAGTACACTCCGTTTTTCAAGTTCAAATCCTCTGACGTTAATCTACTAACTCTCCTGACTGCTTTGTCGGACAAAAATGGCGGATTATGATTGGTCAGATCGCCTGTCAATCAAACATGCTTAATAACACCACCTTAATAGCAACTTTATCATCATCTTGACATGTTTTTGACATCATTCATTACATATAAATGATCCTCACATTATTAGAAACCTTCTAAAAACCTTCTAAAATTCTAATCCTAGATTCTAAATTCTCTGATTGCAAGTTGCTGTGTTGCTCGGCAACCATAATCAACCGCTCTTAACTGCAGCATGCTTAATAGCATCCACCTTAATAGCATCCACCTTAATAGCATCATCCTCTTGACATGTTTTGTCCTCTTGAAGTTTTTTTCACATTAATCCATGTTACAGGTATATATTAACATTTACCGCAACGTATTGTTGTATTCTCTTTCTCCAGCACCTCCACCTCCACCCTCCAGAGGAGGACTCCCACCTCCTCCACCCCCCCATAACACTGGCCCTCCTCCCCCCCCTCCTCCCTCCAGAGGTCGAGGAGCTCCACCTCCACCTCCACCATCCAGAGCCCCCACCTCAGCTCCACCCCCTCCTCCACCCTCCCGGCCCGGCATGGGTGCACCACCTCCTCCCCCCAGCAGAGGTCACGGGTCAGCTCCTCCACCACCTCCACCTCCCCAACCCGCCTCCATGTCTCCACCGGCCCCTCCACCCCCTCCTCCATCATCTTCAGGGGGTGGAGCTCCACCTCCTCCTCCCCCTCCTCCTCCGGGACCGCCTCCTCCACTAACGGAGGTTAATTCAGGGGATCTGCCTGGGGGGAAGTCTGCCCTCCTGGACCAGATTCGAGAAGGAGCGCAGCTGAAGAAGGTGGAGCCGAACAGCAAGCCAGCCGTGTCCAGTGGAGGCCGTGGCGCTCTCTTAGACCAAATACGAGTCGGCATTCAGCTTAAAAATGTGAGTAGAGCGGCAAAGAACCAGTGAGAAAAGATTTTTTTTTATTTCTTTTTTTATACTTTTATTCAGCAAGGATGCATTAAATGAATCAAGTGACAGTAAAATCATTTTAATGCTACAAAAGATTTCAATTTCAAATAAACGCTGTTCTTTTGATCTTTCTGGTCATCAAAGAATGTATCAGTTTCAACATTGATAATCGTATTTCTTGATCATCAAATCATCATATTAGAATGATTTCTGAAGGATCATGTGATAATTAAAACTGGAATAATGATACTGAAAATTCTGCTTTGATCACAGGAATAAATTACATTTTACATTATATTCACATAGAAAACAGTTTCTCTAAATTGTAATAATATTTCACATTATTACTGTTTTTACTGTATTTTTTGATCAGATAAATGCAGCCTTGATGAGCATAAGACCCTTTTTTTTTTCAAAAGCATTAAAAAAAAATCTTTCCAAACACAAACTTTTGAACGACAGTAATGCAAATTATGCAGATGCTAGTTATATCATATTGGGAAGTTTTCCAGGCCATGAATTAGTTGTGGAAAAACACAAAATAAAAAAAATGAATACTATTATAAAAAGTCAATTTAATCAAAATGAACAGTTCATGTTCTCTGTGGGATTCCTTACATTTCTAAATGGTCGTTATTTGAGCAATTCTGCTTGTTGCCTCTATTAAAACTTAGTCGTCTTATTGATTTATGAACTGGTTCTATTTCATCAATTAATCAGCGATTTGTATTTCCACACCAGAGTCCTTGTTCAAATCAGTGTATTTTTTTTTTTTTGTTATTGTTGTTGTTTGCACCAGTGATTTATCACATCTGCATGGCATGCCGGTGAACAAAAACATTCTGATCATGTGACCCTTACAGGTACCGGACTCTACCGAATCGACTCCGGCCTCTCCGGCCTCGTCCGCTGGGATCGTGGGCGCTCTGATGGAGGTCATGCAGAAGAGGAGCAAAGCAATCCACTCTTCAGGTGTGTGTGTGTGTGTGTGTGTGTGTGTGTGTGTGTGTGTGTGTGTGTGTGTGTGGGACTGAGCTTTATGACCATTACAGTCAGACTCATTCAGCATTGTGTTACACTAGAAAACTTAACATTTAATCCATGGTTTTGTAGATGAGGATGAGGATGATGATGACGAAGAAGATTTTGAAGATGATGATGAGTGGGATGACTGATGACCAGGGCTGCCCAAAACAATCAAGACACTACAATGCTCTTGTCTTTATAAATCTTATCAAATTGTAATGTAAATGGATGACCAATTTGCTGTACTTTTTTTTTTTTTTTGCCTTTATGCTTTTTTTTGTTTGTTTTTTTATTCATTAATCTGTGCAATACCTCATTTAATCTGTAAAGGTTTGTCATGCATCTCCTGTAAAGGTTTCCCCTCCTGGATTAACGTGCAATTTTACATCAAGATTCTTGATTTGTAAAGTTGAATATTTGGAGGGTTTTTTGTGTTTAGTTTTTTCTTCATTCATTGAAAGGGAGGTCGACTCTAAGGAACAAGATGAGCGAGACTTTAATGTTGATATTGTGAAGCAAGAACACTATTTTCATACTTCTCTCTTATGTACCTTACCTTTTCTTATTCAGAACGTAGTTTAGCACTATTATTTTCTTAACAAAAAAAAAAAAGCATATTTAGCCCTGTTGCTTATTTGTAAATTTGCTCAGAGTTTGAGTCGGTTTATATTTTTGCACGATTAAGAAAAAAAAAAAGTGAGAAACATTAATTGAGGGGATACAGCGCAATACGGCGGATATGTTTACACATTGTGTGCTATAGCTACTATGTCAGGACTCTCCTTAACATTAGATGTGAGAAACACTACAGTTATTATAAAATATCCTGTTTGCATTTTACTGGCATTACTACAAATCTCACAGGCATGTGTATTTTCTTTCCAGGTTGGTCAGATACGGTTCATGTTGAAATTGAATGTTCATGTGTGCCATTTAAAAAAAAAAACGAACACACCTGAATCGGACGGTTCGTACGTTCTCAATGTTTTATTAATAACGCACTGTGATGCTGTACTAATTCAAAGAGAGGCTCTGGCTCGCTTGACGGTCCGCAGGGGCTCGTATCACATAGATACACTGTTTTTAACAGTGTTATAGAGGAATTAAAATATCTTTTCCGGTTTTTATCCTTCGTTCAACCAGGGTTGCTTTGCATCGAGACTTGAAACCTTTGAAATGAGGTTGAAAAATAATTATTAAAAATTGTACACTCAAATAAATGTTATTATTTACAGAACCTTCATGTATTCGGTGTTTTTTATTCAGTTCACTTATACAGTAAATGTGACTTAAACATTGAAATCCAGTTTCCAAGTAGGTGGTGATTCAAAAAATGTCCTTGATTGAGTGAATTTAGAAGTCGTTGTTTGTTGTTTAAACCCACAGCCTGATATGGTATTCCTGGAGTTTAGCCAGACAGCTGATTGCATATGACATTTTGTTTTGTTCTATTTTTAGAGCGCTAAAGTTATTTGGCAGACATTTAAGAATAAAAATGGCATACATAATTAAATAGTTTTACAGGGTTTTAGCTTGTGCAAATGTCCGTTCAGGTAAATTTTACCTGCAAATTATGTAAAGCTAGAATGTTCTCTAAGCAGACAAAATTGGAGTGAAAGTGTTTCAATATTTTCTGTGCGTCCTTCATAACCTGTTCAGCAGCTTTTTTTTTTTTTCCCCTGTGGTCTATGTCATCAGAAGTTAGCCATGCTTTAATTGTCTGTTGCATGCTGTGATATGCATGGAAAGGATGTTAGAAGTTGATTAAAGGGATTCTTCACCCAAAAATGAAATTACTCATGTCGTTCCAAATTTTCATTTTCGAAACGCAAATGAAGATCTTTTTGATGAAATCTGAGAGCTTTCTGTCCCTCCATTGACAGTCTACGCAACTACAACTTTGATGCTTCAAAACTGTACAGGTTTGGAAGGACATCAGGGTGAGTAATAATGACAGGATTTTCATTTTTGGGTGAACTAATCCTTTAACGATTCTTCTGTGGGAAAGTATGTGTCTTTCAGATACGTTCCTTCACTGCTGCTAAAAACATTTCTCTGTTCACGGTGAACAGCTGCGGAGTGGATTTAGTCCCCGGGAACTTTTCCAAAATACACAAACATACAAGGTCCGGATTAAGAGACTGTGATATTCATACAACCAATACTCTCCCGTTCCAGCAAAGAAATATTGGCCCTGCGTTTGCTTACGGAAGGCTAGCTCTTCTGACCTTTGCTACTGTTTTGGTTAGTTCTGCTAGCAGAAATAACGACGCTCTTACTATTTTAGTCAATTATTGAATTGATGATTTTTAATCCTTTGAAACCAAGTCAGATATTTACATTTATACAGACATGAATCATGTTAAAAAACATTAACAAGGCAAAGTTGATTTTTTTCATTTAAGAACAAGAAAGTACAATCACAACAACAGCACAAACTACCTCAATGACTAAAAGTGATTTTTTTTTAAAAAAAAATGAATACAGTGCAAATATCCAGGTCATTCTCAATATAGAAAACCCTGTTATTTTAGACATGAAACAGAAAAGCACACAGTGTCTGTGTTCGCAGATGATGCTCAGGAGGTCTTAAACCTGCTGTCCTCTTCTGTCTTACAGCCTGATTACTGGAGATACTGAGGAACCTCCACCTGTGAAGAATCAAAAGGTCAGATCCATCCAAATTTGTTCACAGCACAATTAGATTACCATGCTGGGCAACGATTAATTGCATCCAAAATAAAAGTTTGTGTTTACATAATATATGTGTGTGTACTGTGTATAATTATTTTGTATATACACACACATACCTGTATATATTCAAGAAAAATGTGTTGTTATAAAATATTTATATATAAATTATGTATACATATATACATATAAAGTGTAGCCTGTATATATTTATACATAATTTATATATAAATATTTTATAACACATTTTTTATTAAATATATACAGGCATGTGTGTGTATTTATATATACAAAATAAGTATACACAGTACACACACATATATTATGTAAACACAAACTTTTATTTTGGATGCGATAAATCGCGTTGCCCAGCCCTTATATTCAATCAATAACAAAACCAAGTCAATCGTTCTGTTTTTCATTCTTCTGTCTACTCAAACAGTTTTAATTTTCCACAGCACCAAGGCAACTGTCTTCTTATCGAGACGGGTAAAATGGTTTCTATTCATAGCAGCGCTAAGTGTGAGGAATTTGTGAGGTCAGGATGCTTGTCTGGGGATTACACCGAGTTTTCCACTGCCGCGTGAACAGAAGTACGCTTGAGTTTTGCTCTCTGCCATTTTGTTCATTTCACCACATTTATTATTATGTCGATCTGGGCTGTAACCACCATAGACACTGAGAGGGCTAGAAGTCCGCCTCAATAATCAATAAGTCGCCCCCCCCCCCCCCCCCCCCCCCCAATCAATGGATTGAAATGGCCAATCAAATCAAAGAAGGCTCAAGGCTGGTCTCACTGTTCACTGAAGATGAGTGCGAATTCCAACGCGACACTTTAGTTTTTTAACAGTGAAAGAGTGTGTGATAAGTTGTAAATAGCTAAACATTTAATATTTTACGATAGAAATGTTGACCGTAATAGCTAGTGATGCAAACTACTCAACTTATTTTAATGAAATTTTGCCGTTTTACATTGAAAATATCCTATAATTTAGCCTACGTGATTCTTGTCATTCATAACATAATTTCACGAGACAAGAAACGTATTTTCGAAATATTAGACATATGAATGAGAATGAATGTGCATATTTTAACTTCTTTTACCGTTCTTTATCTTTTTCCTTATTCCCTTAAATCCCATTTAATTATTTAATGTAACACTTTATTTTAAGGTGACGTAGTTACATGGTACTATGTACTTTACCTATAGTAATAATGTTAAATTATGCATAATTACTTACAAGTTACTTACCCTAAACTAAACCCTATAGTAAGTACATGTTAATTAAGTTAATTAATATTACTCAGTACTTAAGTAAAATGTAACTATATCACCTTAAAATAAAGTGTTACCTTATTTAATTCCTATAAATAAATAAAAACACCCCTAAAAAAACAAAAACGTTGGTTCCCCCCAGCAACAGTAAAGGTGACATAATCTTTTAAAGAATGCATCTAATATAGTTTGGATTGCGACACGTCACCTGTTATAAGCAGGTGTGGCAACAATGACAGGTATGCTTACAAGAGTTGTTTGGGGCTTAAAGGGAGTACTTTCTTAAATAAGACCTTTGTATTTGGCATAACAGCCTGTATAGAGTTTTACAAATCAGTCATTTGAGGTTCCCTTTCAGCTCGGATGCTGCCTAAGACGACAACAAGAAAGCTCACTATGTTTTGGGAGATAGGCCTACTCACCTTTCTGAGATTTTTGATGCTGCTTCCTTTGATTGCGTCCATGAGTTGATCATGAGCGCAGCGTAGAGGTGTGGACGGTCTGGAGTTCTCTCTGTCATTGATGGGTCTCAGTGCGTTCTTCAGTTCCTTTAATATACTGTTAGTCTCTGTTTGCTTTGCAGTGCCATTTTTGCCCTTTTTGGATTTGGATTTGGTGGGCCTATGCTGCTGCTTCTTGGAGGTCTTCTCTTGCTGTTTGATGACCTCTGCGATCATTCTGGAGGGAGATTTCTTTTCTGGGATAGAGGCTTTGGGTGGAGGTGGAGGTGGTGGAGGAGGAGGAGGTGGTGGTGGTGGAGGAGCGTTCTTCTTTGCCATATCAATGTGTGGTAGCTTTGGAGATGACCATGGTGAACTCCGAGGAGAGCCGTAAGGAGAAGAGTTGGTCGTGCTCTTCTGAAGCGCAACCGTTCTTGGGTTTGTGGGAGTCGCTGCAACTCCTTGCTGTTGACGCATCTCCTGCATTCTCTTCTGTCTTTGGAAGTCTTGGTTGCGGGTGAGAATGGTCGTCATGCTTATACGAGGGCCTGGAAGATCGAACTGGTATCCCAACTTTAACAGAGTGGTATTCTCCCTCAGTAACTTCACGATCTCCATTTCCACCTGACCTCCACAAATGTGCCGTTGGTTGTGAAATCGCATTTCTGTAAGTTTACAGTTTCGGGTGAGGGCTTGCACTAGTGCCATGATACCCTTCCCTGTAATAAAGTTGGATTCAATGTTAAGATTCGTGATGTTGTTGTTTTCTCTCAGCATCTTGGCAATGGCAAAAGCCACCTGGTCATCTGCGTGTGTGTTGGCAAGACTAAAGAAACGTACGTGTGTGTTAGAACGTAAGGCCTCTGCAAATCGCATAAGAGTGTCTTGGGAGATATTGTCAATGTTGTTGAGGTTGACTTCGGTGGTATCTGGGTCATTGTTGAGGATCTTTTCCAGCACCTCGTCCACCACAGTGGGGTTTCCGGACATGCGACTCGGCTCCTGAACTTGGACTTTTGTTTCGCCTATTAGTGGAGAGTGTCGTCTTTCAGGCTCTGCCATGTGATTGGACTGACCATTGGAAGACCAACACTGCTGTGGTTGAGTAGTACAATCTAGTGACTGTGCTATTTTAGGACTGTTGTCTTCATTTTCTTCTTCCTCCTCTTCTTCTTCCACCTCCTCCTCTTCTTCCTCTTCCACCTCCTCCTCTTCTTCCTCTTCCACCTCCTCCTCTTCTTCTATCACTGGTTCATCCGGTTCACTTTCCTCTTCTTCCTGTTCCTCTTCATCATCTTGATATTTCTGTGCATCTTTCTCATTTTCGTCAGCCTCGTCTTTTTCATCCCCAGATTCTTCAGTGTCACTCTCAGTTAAACCTTCTTCCTCTTCTCTGCCGTCTTCGTCTTTCTGGAATTGAAAAGGTCATTTTTAGAAAAGCATTTTTCCTGGTGCTGTTATGAGAACTTGAGTCCCAGACCCTTGGTGTCTATTCCCCTTTCAAATCATTACTTTTCCTGGATTATAGAGGCATGTACATTTTTGGGGATATTTTATCAAATCTTTGCCAAATGGCGACTGCTATTCAACAATTTCAGATCAAAATCCTTAAATATAGCATCCTTTAGTTTTTACCCAACACTCTCATGCAAAAATGCAAAAATTAGGGATACAAGGATTAGGCTTGTCCCTTTGTACACTTCTTTATTTCCCCCTAAAGGGTTAGGGTTCTAGTAGTACCATAATATAGCAGGGGTGTACCGGTACATGTATTCGTACGGATTTCAGTGCATACAGTCAGACGCCGAATACAGTCAGTCACATGCGAATCACACTCTAATCCTGAAGGGGGTGGGTGCGGTAATGCAACACTGTTTGCTAACTGCCACAGCAGGGAAAAGAGCAGAAGAAGAGGAGACGATCTATGCACCAACCAGAGAATATGTCTAATAAGGGGAGAACTTCCACTCTCAGTGAACTTCCGGCTTCTGAACTGGTTGCAGTTCCACTCTGGCTCCACATGAGGGCGCTCACAGGACGAGTGCAGAATGAATGGAGGTCTATGGCGCTATACCCCTCAAAATCCACTTTTCTCAGGATTTAATTTTTTGTCTAGTAATTTGAATGTTGTATTCGAAAGGAGATGCAAAGAAATTACACATTGCTGGGTGTTAGATTTGTCAATGACGTCATACACATTGTATGACCAGAGATACCGCTTACGGCAATCCTTCAGTCACTTTGGTGCTTTCGCGCTCTGCACTTTCTTTTCTCTCGAGGCATCGACAACACAGCTGACACAGGTAAACACAACACAGCTGACACAGGGAAACACACAATACAGCTGACACAGGTAAATACACGTGCTAGAAGAGTTTTTGTTTTGTTTGTTTCTGGTCCCGCTTCGGATGCCACGATGCCATCAAGCGGTATCTCTGGTTGTAATCAGTCCTTCACTGACCAGTCAGCGTTCATTAGCAGAATGCTAGCGTGTTATGGGCAACAACAACTCAACCTGTAAGAAATCGAAAGGACATAGGCCTAAGTACTCGTTCATTCAACTTTCGACCTATAACGCATGTTGAACTTGCAAAACCTACAATCAAATCTGAGATTTCTCAACGGCAATCGGGTGAAAGAGACAAATTTAGCTGTCTAGCCCCATAGACTCCCATTCATTTTGCACTCATGGGCGATCGCCCCCAGTGGAACTCTGGTGGAACTACAACCACAATTTGGTACAATAGGACTTAATAGGGAGTCGCCAGGCTCTCCGTAGACGGGCTCTGCACCAACCCAAAACAAGTTCAAATGGCACGCAAGAGTTTGCTAGTAGCTGAGTTTCGAATCATTTCCTACCGCACTCCAAAGACTTCACGGAAAGAAAACAGTTACAGCAAAAAAAGGGAATCCTGTTTTTTTTTCTTTATTTAACAAAAATCTTTATTTTTATTTTTTTTATTGTGAGTGTAATGGGCTGTCTCCTCATGGAAAGGTGAAGTAGGCTCCAATGTAGATGCCACTTTTTCTCCTTCTCGCTCATTTTTCCGTGACTTCGTGAAAAAGTGAATTGAACTTTGTGCATATGCCATTGTCTACGCATGTTAATGAACTCTCACACGCATCGTAGGCGAATCAAACGTTTATTCAATTCAGTTCAAATTTATTTGTATAGCGCTTTTCACAATAAACCAACAATAAATCATTTCAAAGCAGCTTTATAGAAAGAGTCCACATTAATATTTAGAGTTATCTGTTATCAGAGGTAACTGTCTTAGTTATGTATTTCAGAAATGTACACATACAATTCACAGTTAGTTAAAAATGTATTAGTTTAAACAATGTAATAATTTAAGGCAGAAACAATGAGCTCATTGAAGAATACTTGTTTAAGAAATTATGACATATTGAAAATTGTAGCATTGGTGTATGTTAATCAAACATTTTACCATGCATCAATCTAAATGTAAATGTACCAAACGCGTATCGAACCGTGACCCCAAAATCGAGGTATGTACCGAACCGTGACGTCTGTGTACCGTTACACCCCTGTAATATAGTACTTTTTACAACCTTAAGGGTGCATATTACTACACTAATGTACCAAAATGTACCCTTTAGGGATAAATAAGGTACAAATTTGTGCCTTTTGAGGGTGACAAGCTGTTGTACCCCTGTTAGTGTTTGAGGTTGTGGATCACTGACCTCTCTAGGGCTTGTGGAGCCGATCCTCTCCTCCTCCAACAGTTTCCGTGTCTCATTTTCCCAGTATTTCATCAGAGCTTCCCTGCTGAATGTTCCAGTGGGAGTCTTGACTGTCTGATCTCTCTGTCGCAGTCCGATGGGAAGATTGTCGTCTGGGTCAATATCAGCCAACTCCTTCTCCAGCTCCTGTAGTTCCTCAGCAGTCAACGAGGCCAACAACTCATCTTCATCCAAATCCTCGTACTTACTCAGTTCCCGTCGGTAGCCAAATGTACTCATGGCCTCTTGCTAGTCTGTTTAAAGTCTGAAAGTCCTGGTTTTGTCTCAGTATTGGGACATCAGATCTTTCGAGTGGTCTGGGATCTGGGATGGTATGACTGGTGCAGTTGAGAGCGAGCGCTCGTCTACTGTGGTGGGCAGCTGGAGGGGTCTTAAACAAAGCCCCAGCCCATGATGTCGTTGCTTTTTTGGGAGGCAGGAGTCAATCAGACAGAGCTGGAAAAAGCATGTGAGCTCACAACATGGCCACAGCGAGGCCTTTCAGTAAATGCTAACTGCATTGTTCATGTCCAAAATAAGCAGATAGACTCTGAGGAGATGGCTTAGAGAGAAATGGCAATGTCCTTATAATAGCGAGTCGTTTTTACCAGCTTACTTGAATTTGAAACACTTAAATGAGTAAAACCTATCCTGAATGGTTCTGCGTTAAATGAAATCTCAATTACTGTTTAAGTGGCCTAATTATGCTCAATTTGAACATTTTTAAAGGTACCATTTTTGTGTTGATGACATCCTCAGTTTTGAATTGGACTACCCAGAATACTCTAGTGTTTTTAGCTTTTGCCAAAAAAACCACGTCAAGCTAAAGTCACACGTCACAGGCTAATAGTGAGGGGCAGATTATCCCAAGAACTGTTATCAGCCTGGCATGAACCATTGTGAGGATTTAAAAAAAATCCTCTTCTCTCTTAGCCTTTTACTGGGTTTGTCTCGCTTTTGATGTCATAATCAGGATTAAAATTTGCTTTATTATTGCATTCATCACAGCATACGTCATACTATTAAATCCTCAGCCTGACTAAAAAGTAGTGAATCTGGAAAGAGGCTAAAGGTTAATAAGGTGTAGATATGAATGGATTTTGAAGGCCATAAGCCCTGTGTGTGTGTGTGTAATGATCAGATTTGGACTGAGTGTGAACGCTCAGATAAGCTGTTTGTTGTCCCGTAGGATCCGAACATCATCGAAAGGCTAAGATCTGTGTTTATGACAGGAACACAATGTCTGCTGCATCTCTGGAGCCGCCGACCGGCGTTGACAGCGCAGGAATGTTGTTGCTCCGATAACAAGGATCTCTAGCAACAACAGCTTCTGTAAAATCCTCAGTGTTTTTGGATTAGGGCCAGTATGAATGTTGATGAAATTTGTAATGTATGGCAAATTCTTATGGTTTAAGAAAAATAATGACATTTTTAGCATGTGATTTAAAAATCCAATGTCAGTTACCATCAAACTTGTTTCCAGAGTAAGTGATGTATTTAACGCTGCACATATTTACTCAGTAAATCATGTCCAGGTCAAGTTTCACTCCAAAAACAAAAGTGCATATTTTGCATAAAATAAATTATGCCTATAATTAGGAAAAAAAACACACACAAAAAACATTTTAATTGTAAAATCAAACACATTCTCATTACTATATTTATTTATTATTATGGTTTCAGGTTGAAATTTGACCTGCACATGCTCTCATCTTTTGTGAGCAATGAAATGATACATTCACAATGATATTGTTTTGAAACAAACTGATAAATAAAACAAATTGGAATAAAATACATAAACACATATATATCTAGTGTTCATCCATTCGCCCATAGACATCATATTCTTTGTAGAGCAGGAAGTTCTTCAGTGTCGGGGGGAAAGTAACGGTGCTCATGAACTCTGGGTCATTCAGTCTTCTCAGTGTCATATGTCTCCTGATAACTAACCTGGCCTGGTGTTTCAGAGGCTGTGGGTTCCCTAGCACCAAACAGACATTAAAAAATAGTTATCTTTTGTGTTTCATACAGGTTTGTAAAGACATGAATGGTGAACAGCTTACTGAGGGAGTCGCAGATGTTGGGCCACTCCTCCTGTTTCTCCAGAATGCATAGCAGTTTAGAGCAGATGTGCACGTGATTCACGTAATCCAGGAGTGTCTGCACCACCTTCCCAGCCAAGTGTGCCATCCACGACACGCTAATGAACTCGCAAAACTTGAAAACACAGGACAGAGTGCATAATTAGGCCACATGTAAATACAGAATTTGAATATTTGGGGGAATTCACTGAGGATGAATTGCAACTTGTTGCAGTGATCACAATAAGATGCAATAATGCACATCTCTTTAAAAAAAATGAAACAATGCATGCTGATAGTGCTATTTTAGTGAATCCAGATCATTGGTTTCTAGACCCCAAATATGATGCTTACAGTCACTTTGCTCTTGATATGACTTCACTAAGCGTGTTCACACTTAGTTTAGTTTGTTTGGTCCGGACTAAAAACACCCATTTAGTCCGAGTCTGTTTAGCATTCACATTGGCATTTTAACACCGAACCTAAAGGCAAAGGGATATGTTCGCAACCTGATTGGTCGTCTTTTATGATGTATATTTCACGACGGAACTTATCGAGCATCCAGAACAATGATGTGTTCTGGGCTAAATGCACTCGCTGTATGTGCGTAGCCTAGCCTGGAAATCCAGACCTAAATCTAAAAGATTAATGGTCTGGCGTCGACTAATGAAAATCGGCCAGCTCGAGGGGCGGCACCAAGCATGCATTTGAAAATCTCACTGCACGCAATTGGATAACACTACGACCAATCACAACAAACCCCATACACTAGCGGAGACAACTGGTAGATTATACACTTACCGTATCCGGTTGGCATTCAAGCGGCATCTTCTGTTCCTCTTTTAGATAAAAAGCCAAGTCTAACTCGTTCATTGTAGCGGCCAAAGCCGTTTCAAACAACTGGTGTTCATCCATAGCCATCTTGCAATGTTTACTAATGACTTCGACGTCACAGCGCTGTCATCATCTCGCCTCTGGCCCGCCTATATCAGATAACCCGATGTGATTGGTGCAGCTCAGATCGAGGGGCATATTTAATGAGCATCATTACTCGACACCAGAGTAACTCGCTGAGCAAATTCAACTTGTGCTCTCGCGAGAACTCTGGATTACCAGGGTGTGCGTAGCCTACATATGATGGTATTTTGGTCGCATCTTGTGACGCCATGTCTTGTTTTTGGTCCGTTTACATGTGTTCATTATGTCTTGGGTTTATATTTTAATTCGAACCGCACCAGAGTTTGTTTGGAAGTGGATCGAGACTCATCTTTTCAGCGGTACGGTCTCGGTCCGCTTGTTGGATGGCAGCGTTCACACTTATTAAAATGAACCGCACTAAAAGAGCAAATCGCACCAGAGTTCGGTTTACTCCAACCAAACATGCCAAGTGTGAACACACCCTAAGAATAAATTGCAACCTATTGTTGCATTGATCACAATAAAATGCACATACATTTTTTTTCCTTTTAAGTAACAGTGCAAAATTAATTGCAGCAATGCATTCTATTAATAAACCAACTATATGCAGATATGAGGTGTTTTAAATGGCTTTACCAGCACAAGTAGGGTCTGGATAAGCTGGTTTTCAGGTGGTTAGTGAGTAAGACGCAGGTTTTGATGCATGCATAATTGGTGCAATTGTTTAGTGCATCCATTGCTTTCTATCCAGCGAATATGATGCTTACGGTCACTTTGTTTGCGGCGCTCTTGATTTGGCATGTCCGGCTCTGAAACTCTCTCCATGTGTATGTCATTACAGGGCTGTCATGATGACACTCGAAGCAGCTTTCTGCATTGTAACCGTTGTTGAGGAGCAGACGCAGCATCATGTCATCTTTGAGGCAGTATTGCAGCGCCGTGGGGAATACAGTGTCACTGACGACAGAGAAGACACAGTTGACGTTCGCTCCATAAGCGAGAAGCAGTCGCACCAGCTCGTGTTTCCCAGCTCTGACCGCCACCAGAAGACCGTGCAGAGGGTCCAGGTCCGGTTTGGCTCCCGCTTTCAGAAGCATCTCAGTGCAGGTGACGTCTGCATTACAGATGGCGAAGTACAGTGGGGTCTTCCTCATGTCACCGTAGTTTTCTGAAATATGGCAGACTAAGATTGAGTTGACGTCAAAGTTGTTTTTGATGAGCAGCTCGAGACAGTCAGCGTGGCCTCCGTCCGCCGCAGAATGAACCGGACTCATGCCAGACAGACGAATGGCCCTGCTAGTGGTGATGGGAATGAAGGTCCTCAAAGCCCTGCCAGTTTAAAGAGACACACAGGGTTAGAAGTTAACACCCACCAATTGCGGGTAAAAATCAACTGTCGCTGTCAAATCACTAGCCAGTTTGGTGTGTTAGCTACCTATGTTATTCACTTTGCTGGGAAGGTTCGCGTAAGCCAAATCTGCGCAGATTTAGCGCAAATAGAGGAGAGCGGGGCACTAAGTAACACTTTTTGACTTTCTCAGTCTGTATAAATCTACTTATGGTTCAGAGTATTTATTTTTCCCCACATTAATTTCACACGTCTAGTACAATTATGTGTTTTTGTTTTATTAATACAGTGTATACTTTTTTCTTGATATACCCCGAAAGAATGGAAGTGAAATGTGACAACATGCCCCATAGGGTGGGGTACATTGTAACATAACCATATGACAGCTTAAAATGTTATCTGATCTAATAAAAAAATATATACAAGACAAACTAAAATATTTTCTCAATAAAATACAATTATTAACTTTTTCATATAAAATAATGCCTTTTTTTAATAATTAAATATAAACTCATTTTTGAGTTTTGACTACGAACACAGGAAAGCACAGCTATACAACATAGTTCAAAACAAATTAATTAGTAATTTCTGAACATTGACTCTCAGTCTTTATTCACCTTTTTCTCACGGTTTCTCAATAGAATTAATAAAACTATAGAATATAATAGCATATTTCTAATAGGGGCACATTATAACGCAGTGTGACAACATGCCCCGCCTGCACAACTGGGATTTAAACCCGGCTAGTGTCTTCCGAAGCATTAAAGAACTATAGCAACCGTTTAATAACACATTGGAGATTAAAATAATATCAGATTTGTCTCATTTTAAATAAACACAAAAAATAGAGATGAAAAATTAACTTAAAGGAGTCATGACCTGCAATTTTCACTTTTCCACGAGAATCAATGTATGTTATGATTGCCTAACGATTATACACTGGCCGGGAAGCCGATATTTAAAAGTGAAGCGTTCGTTTACCCCAGGGTTCATAAACCAGCGCGCGTGCACGCGCACTCAAATACGAGATTTTGATTTCAGCTCCGACTTGACGTCATGACGGGGCAGGATATACCATATATGGACACCGCAGACCTGCCGCAGGAAGTGCGCCCTGGCGCCCCTCCTCCCCTCATATTCAGTCGAGAAAGAAGCAGAAACGTAGTGCACACTGAGTTGCTCTGTTGTTGACTGCCAGAATCAACATGTAAATGTGTTTTCTCTCCCAAGAACGGACCAAGCTGTCAGGGACCAGTGGATTAAATTCATTTTTAATGACGCGGTTCCTACAACCCTTCCCACTGGCTTAACGTTATGCGTCTGTGCTAACTAAACATTTTACGCCGGAATCCTTCACAAATTTGAGGCAATATTAGGCGAAGTTGGCATCGAAGCTCGGGAAAAAGGGGCCATTTTCAACAATCAGACACTTGCCTGCAATTGAAACAGTAAGAATGTGTTTTTATTGCTCTACTCTGTGTAACAAACAGCAGCTAACTGCTAATGCGGCTATTGTATGCTAGCGGGAGTATTAGCTTCGAGGTAAACATGGGGAATGGCTGCTAACGTTACTTTGCAAACAACAAATGACTGAGATCATCATGAATTCGGCTATTGTATATTGATTGCCTAACGCTTATATATGAGGCGCCGTCTAGTTTGTGTGTGTGTGTGTGTGTGTGTGTGTGTGCGTGTGCGTGCGTGCTCGCGTCTCATATGAGTATGTGCGTGGAGAGTTCATATACATGTATGTGTGACTACTTAGTATGTATGCAAGCGTGTTTCATATATGTGTGCGTGAATGAAGTTTGATTTAAGCCCTAAACGGCGCCTCATACTTATACACTGGCCGGGAAGCCGGTCGCGGCCAGGTCGGGTTCATTCATAATTTGCGCCATGATGTCATTTTGGAATGATATGCTAAAGCGTCACCTGCGGTGTCAACCCCCTCCTTCCTGCCACCAATCAACGCGCCCCTCATTTGCATTATTAAAATGACTGTCCACGACAGCCAAAATATCGCATCAGATCTCGCGAGACAATAATGCCTTCAGAAATAAGGGTCTGAGGAGCTCTGTGTTTATTTTTTTTTCACTTTTCTTTTTTAGAAGGGCCTGAAAGACTATAATACAGCAGTAGGTATCCAAGGTAATACTAGGTCATGACTCCTTTAAGAAATTAACTTTTGCTATGGTTTAATAAATGTCTATGGATATCTTCCAAAAAATGTTACATTTTGGCACATTTTTTTCTCTATATAGTGTTGATATGGCATCTAGTAAATACACCAGGTTTCGTCATGCTAGCATGTGTGGAAGTATTTAAAACAAGTGTGTTACAACTAGCCCCGTGTTACGTTGTGCCCTGCTCTCTCCTACTCAACTCGTGGGTCATCATGATATATTAAATATAGAGTATTGTGCAGAATCTGGTCATATCTGGCTTGCTTGAACATACAACACTACGCAACAAATAACGCTGCGCTTGTTCATTTGCATTGAAGCAAAAGCAAAGATTAAAAAGCATTTGGTTAACAGCATTTGGTTATTTTCCAACATCCTACATTTTTTTTTTAAGTTCTTTGTACTGTATTGATCTGTCCACCTAAAACACATTTTTGGTGATGTGGATGGGAGGGGATGCTGGATGATTTTGTTTGAATGAGAAATGAATGTATGAAATCCAAATAGTTTTATATATACAGTGCCCTCCACAATTATTGAACCCCCTGGTAAATATGATCAAAATTGGCTGTAAAAAATAAATCTGCATCGATTATCCTTGTGATCTTTCATTCAAAAAATGTGCAAAATTCTAACCTTTCATTGAAGTAAAAGAATTGAAAGTGGGGGGAAATCACATTATGAAATAAATGTTTTTCTCCAAAACACTTTGGCCACAATTATTGAACCCCTTTTATTAAATACTTTTTGCAATCTCCTTTTGCTAAGATAACAGCTCTGAGTCTTCTTCTATAATGCCTGATGAGTTTGGAGAATAACTGACAAGAGATCAGAGACCATTCCTCAATACAGAATCTCTCCAGATCCTTCAGATTCCCAGATCCATGTTGGTGCTTCTCCTCTTCAGTTCAGCCCACTCATCAGGTCAGGGAACTGGGATGGTCATGGCAGAAGCTTCATTTTGTGCTCCACAACAAATTTTTGTTTTGATTTTGATGTTTGTTTTGGATCGTTGTCCTGATGGAAGATCCAACCACGGCATATTATAAGATTTCTAGCAGAAGGCGTCAGGTTTTGATTTTTTATCTGTTGATATTTGATAGAATCCACAATGCCATGTATCTGAACAAGAAGTCCAGGACCTCCAGCAGAAAAATATGCCCACAACATTAAAGATCCAATGGTATATTAAATTGTACACATGGGGTACTTTTTATCCTTGTGTTCACCAAACCCATCTAGTGTGTTTGCTGCCAAAAAGCTCTGTTTTAGTCTCATCTGACCACAGAACCCTGTGCGGTTTGAAGATCCAGTCGTGTCTGACAATTACATTTGCTGGAATTTGTTTTTGGATGAGCGAGGAGGGTTTTTTTTAAACCCTCCCAAACAACATGTGGGGATGTAGGGGTTGTTTGATAATTTTTTTTTTAGGCTTTCTGACCCTAAGACTCAACTAATCTCTGCAATTCTCCATCTGTGATCCTTGGAGAGTCTTTGGCCACTCAAACTTTCATACTCGCCGTGCATTAAGACAGTATAGACACACGTCCTTTTCCTGGCAGATTCATAACATCTTTAGTTGGTTATAACTTCTTAATTATTGCCCTGATGGTCAAAATGGGGATTTTCAATTCTTTAGCTATTGTCTTACAGCCACTTTCTAGTTTGTGATGCTCAACAATCTTTTGCTACGCATCAGAACTATATTCTGTGGTTTTACTCATTGTGATGGATGATTAAGGGGATTTGGCCTTTGTGTTTCCTCATATTTAAACTTCTGTGAAACACGAAGTCATAGCTGGACAGTTTCATGTTCCTAGTCGCCCTGGTGTGCTAAAAAAAGGTAAATATTAATGGGAATACACTTCAGAGATATTTTACTCGTAAAAAATTCTAGGGGTTCAATAATTGTGGCCAACATGTTTTGGAGAAAAACATTTATTTCATAATGTGATTTCCCCCCACTTTCAATTCTTTTACTTCAATGAAAGGTTAGAATTTTGCACATTTTTTGAATGAAAGATCACAAGGATAATCGATGCAGATTTATTTTTTACAGCCAATTTTGATCATATTTACCAGGGGGTTCAATAATTGTGGAGGGCACTGTATATGAAGAGTTCAGATGCAAAAGCCTCTAAGTGCCATCTGAAATTTTCTTCTAGAATGATAATTTTTATCAAGCTTGTATATTTAAGTTCAGTAATTTCACTTAAATGACAATTAATAGGTAATTTTCATTGCCATTTAAGTGAAATTACTGAACTTAAATATACGAGCTTGATAAAAATGATCATTCTAGGAGAAAATTTCAGATGGCACTTCATATATAGGCTTATTTCTTCTTCTTTTTTTTTCTTTTTTTTTGGCTATTAGAAGTTCTGAATGGCCGGTAACTTAATTTTGTTGCCAAATTGGCCGGTGAGTGAAAAAGTTAATTTCAAACCCTGAAGACACACACAGTGTTTTTATCATGGCATGTTGAAGTTTGTCTGATTGATTCGGCATGCTCTCACAGGTAGTGCCCTTCATAGGCTGCACGGTGAATTGGCAGTTGAGAGCAAAGACTGGCTACATTAGGACTGGCACCGTGTTGTAAGAGCAGATTAATACAGTCCAGGTTCCCAGAGCCCGCGGCGTCATATAACACACTATCTCCGTTCGACGCTTGTGTGGTGGCGTCGCCTCCTAGAGGAGAAAGCAAATGAGTTCATTTATGGGGGAATCAATCTGCAAATGCCTTGTTTTCTCAGTGTGCATGATAAGAGAAATTATTTTATTACTGCAAAAAACATATTGTTTAACTAGGTAGCACTTTATTTGGTAACACTTTATTTTACAGTGTCCTTGTTACATATGTTACATGTACTTACCATAGTATTAACAGTAAATTATCCATAACTACATGCAACTAACCCTTAACCAAACCCTAACCCTATAGTAAGTACATGTAGTTGCTTAATATTACTCAGTATTTAAATGTATAATTACACTGTAACAATGACACCTTAAAATAAAGTGTAACCCTTTATTTTAAGGTTTCATTATTACAGTGTAATTATATATTTAAGTACTGAGTAATATTAATTAACAACATGTACTTATAGGTTAGGATAGGATTAGGTAAGTAAGTACATGTAACATGTAACAAGGACACTGTAAAAAGTGTCACTGCACTTTATTTTACAGTCCTGTTCCACGTGTACATTAACTTATTATAGCAATTATAATAACTTTGTCATAATTAGGTACTAACCCTGAACCTACACCTTAATCTAACCTTATATTACCAGTACTTTCTTATGTAACTACTGAAAGTATACGTGCTGTAAAATAAAGTGTAACTCACTGTTTTATACATTGTGAGACCCTTTTTTACTAAAATATTACTGATAAAATAATATTTTTTAGCAATCATGTCATGTATGTTTTCTGTCCGCTGTTTGGAATCAGAATTAGCTATGCCAGATTTGCGAATGAATCACTCTTTTGAACTAATCAGGAGAGTGATTCATTTTGCAAAAAAAAAAAAAAAAAAAAAAAAAAGCTATAAGAATCATTAATAATACAGGACACCTTGAACATACCAATCTATTGTTTTTTAAATCACATATATTAAAGTTCATTGATTTGGTTAAATTTAAGACTGCTCAAATTTTGTACAAAGCAAGAAATAATTTAGTTCCAGGAAATATGCAAAAAATGTTTATGGATAGGCAGGGTGGGTATAACTTAAGAGGGGAGTATAACTTCAAAAAATTAAAAGTCAGAACAAATATGAAAAGCATGTGCATAACGGTATGTGGTGTGAGTTTGTGGAATGGTTTGGAGTTGGAGCTAAAAAACAGTACAAATATATATAAGTTTAAAATATTGTATAGAAACATGCTTATAAAAGGATACAGGGATGAAGATAGGTAATGTTGGGCGGGGATATTATACAGACTGTAAAGGGACAGGTGATTATAATGTGCTGGGCTGCACAGTAAATTATTATGTTTGGCTGTTGTGTTTCTGTTTTCATTGTTTTTGGGGTGTTTGGTTTAGGTTTGTAAAGAAATGGTGTAAATAAGTGTTTAAGTAATTATGAGCATTGAAATTAGGGGTGGGAAGTAATAAGCTTTGGCTTCCTCCTGCTCCTTTTCGAACACATTAGTTATTTATTCAAATATTGTGGATAAATACTTTTGTTTGTTTTGTTTTGTTTTGTTTTGTTGCTTTGTTTACAACTTATATATGTTATATTGTATTTTCTTTGTCTATTTGTAATATGTTCGAAACAAAATAAAAAATGAAATGAAATGAAATGAAATGAAAAAGATTCATTCGGACAGTATTGAAAATCTAAAATATAGTGAACAAAAATTTACAGATTTTTTTAGCTGTAACTAATTTACTAAGTGAGGAAACAGTATTGCTAAGTTTGCACACCGATGAAATGATAATTCCCTGGATGATGATTAATTTGTTGAATCAGCTGTAAGTAACATTTAAGTCTAATTAATTAATGCTCTTTATCATTTAAGCCTAGCACTTCATGGACGGATGTGGAGTTGACTCGTGGTCAGACTCACCATGTTGGATGAGGATTGCCAGTATTTGGGGATGCCCGTACTCTGCAGCGACGCCCAGCGGTGTGACCCCGTGCCCGTCCCGTCCCATCACCTCCCCCCCGTGTCTCAGCAACAGCATCAGGATGTCCTCGCAGCCCACCTTCGCTGCCTCATGCATAACCGTCCACTTCTTCAAACACACCTGCTCCACGACGGCTCCTCCCGTTAGGAGTGCATGAACCATATCATAAGAGTTTGACCTCACGGCTGCAAAGGGAGACTTGGGATTATGATCCATAAGAAGTAACTAATGCAAAAGCAGAAACAGCCACTTTACGCCACGTGTTCAGTATGCACAAATGTACAAATCCACAGTACACTTTCTTGCACAAGCCAGTGAGACTAATGTGAAGACTAGTTTATCTTATCATATTATTGAAATGTTATAAAGTTCCATTATATTTATTTAATATGTTAGGAACTTTTTTTGCAGTGACATTATTTTCGAGATAAACATTTATCCCAATTCTCAGTAGTCTACTGTAATGGATAGATAAATGGATAGATAGATAAATAGATACTAGATCAATAGAGATGGATGGATGGATGGATGGATGGATGGATGGATGGATGGATGGATGGATGGATGGATGGATGGATGGATGGATGGATGGATGGATGGATGGATGGATGGATGGATGGATGGATGGATAGATAGATAGATAGATGATAGATGAATAGATAGATAGATGATAGATGAATAGATACTAGATCAATAGGTAGATAGATGGATAGATATTAGATCAATAGATAGATAGATAGATGGATTGATAGATGGATAGATACTAGATCAATAGAGATGGATGGATGGATGGATGGATGCATAGATAGATAGATAGATAGATAGATAGATAGATAGATAGATAGATAGATAGATGAATAGATACTAGATCAATAGGTAGATAGATATTAGATCAATAGATAGATAGATGGATTGATAGATACTACATCGATAGATAGATAGATGGATAGATGCATAGATAGATGGATAGATAGATACTACATCGATAGATAGATAGATAGATACTGGATGGATGGATGGATGGATGGATAGATACTACATCGATAGATAGATAATAGATAGATACTACATCGATAGATAGATGATAGATAGATAATAGATAGATACTACATCGATCGATAGATAGATAGATAGATAGATGATAGATAGATAATAGATAGATACTACATCGATAGATAGATGATAGATAGATAATAGATAGATACTACATCGATCGATAGATAGATAGATAGATAGATGATAGATCAATAGATAGATAAATCACTATTACATTGGGAATCACACTACATTTAAGAAAAGATACTCAATTAAGAATTGTCATGAAAATAATGTTTACAATGCAAAAAATTAAAGACCCTAAAAACAAATCTGTTTTGTTAATGCCAGTTTTGTTGTTGTTTGGATTTGGGGTGAATTTTAAAAATCTTTAATTTCTTCAATTGGTAAAGTGAAATTATTTTTTAATTAATGTAGTCTAAAATGAAATCTGCTAAATTGCTTGTTAGAGAGCGAGACTTATTTGTGTTATTTTGCTGTTACCCAGGAGAAGTGGAGTCTCATTCTTGCTGTTCGTGTTGTGTGGAGATGCTCCGTGTTGGAGAAGAACCTTCACGTTCTCCACACGTCCCGCTTGAGAAGCCAGAGTCAGAGCGGTGTCTCCATCGGCCGTCAGCTCCTCCATGCTCAGCTCATAGGAGGCTGTCCAGGACACGTGTATATATCGGGACCACTGCTTTATTAGCTTATCACAATAATTGTTTGTACTTTAAAGGGATAGTTCACCCAAAAAATGTATTTACCCTATGATTTACTCACCCTCAAGCCATCCTAGGTGTATATGACTTTCTTCTTTCAGACGAATACAGTCGGAGTTATATTAAAAAATGTCCTGGCTCTTCCAAGCTTTATAATGGCAGTGAATGGCCGTATATTTTTTGAAGTCCATAAAAGTGCATCTATCCATGATAAAAGTGCATCTATCCATGATAAAAGTGCATCTATCCATGATAAAAGTGCATTTATCGTGCATCTATCCATGATAAAAGTGCATCTATCCATGATAAAAGTGCATCTATCCATGATAAAAGTGCATCTATCCATGATAAAAGTGCTCCACACTGCTCTGGGGGGTTAATAAAGGCCTTCTGAAGTGAAGCGATGCGTTTGTGTGAGAAAAATATCCATATTTAAACCTTTATCAACTAAAATAACTAGCAGACGGCCTACATAAGTCGACTTATGACAAAAGAGTAACACTTGATGCATGTATGACGTAGGAGTAGCGAAAGCTTTGACGCTTCTCGCGATTCAAGCAAACAGGGTGTGGGTAACAAACTCAAGCTCCTCCCACATTTCTCTTTAAAAATTCTTGTTTTAGACTTTTAATTTATGACCGGTGTTTTGTTTTGCTCTATCCTCTGCACTTCCGCGTTCGTCATTACGTCGTGTGTCAAGGTCAAGTGTTACTCTTTTGCTGTAAATCGATGAAAGTCTTCCGTCTGCTAGTTATTTTAGTCGATAAAGTTTTAAATATGGATATTTTTCTCACACGAACGCATCGCTTCGCTTCAGAAGGCCTTTATTAACCCCCCAGAGCAGTGTGGAGCACTTTTATCATGGATGGATGCTCTTTGATGGACTTCAAAAAATATACGGCCATTCACTGCCATTATAAAGCTTGGAAGAGCCAGGACATTTTTTAATATAACTCCGACTGTATTCGTCTGAAAGAAGAAAGTCATATACACCTAGGATGACTTGAGGGCGAGTAAATCATGGGGTCATTTTCATTTCTGGGTGAACTACCCCTTTAACACAGGCACATTGCATCTGCTCACCCAGAAGGACGAGGTCCAACACATGGGCATCCGGCTGGACAGACGCTCTGTGCATCGGAAGCCAACCTCTGCTGTCTCTTTCCTTAAAGGCATCGCTGTACTTGTGCAGTTTCCTTAATGCCAACACATCACCTGGATAATATTACGGCACATGCGGAATATCAAGCCATTGCCTAATCAGAGCATTGATGATCAGATAAAAGGCCACACATATGAAGTACCTTGATATATAGCAGATAAAATCTTGAGGTTTTCATCACTGGCTGATTCTAAAGTGCTGCATGAGACAATTAAATGTGTTTGGGATATGTTTGAAATTAATAAATGCTGAGCATGGACGATGTTTGTGCGTACTGTACCTTAGTGGTTCATTCAAAACAGACAAACTGCAAGCATCTTGGAGGCTCATTTGAATAGCAAACTCAATGAGCGGATCGTCATCCATTTGTTCCATGTAGTCCATAGTGTTTCAGAGGTCAGACACACGAACAAACTTCAGAGAACTTCAGTCATGCAGATGGATTATAAAACTCGCGTGTAACTCTGTTCTGACAGTTTATGATAACCGATAATCAGAAGAAATGTCATGCTCCACGCAGCGCTGCGAGACTCAGACTGAGTTTGTTATTGCATGTCCTGAAGGATATATTTAGTCCTGACCTGCTTTCTCTAGACACTTTGAGAATGCGGGTCACTTTGACACGACTGAGTTCCCACACAAACACGGTGTTTAGTTTGCTTTCTTAAAGCCTATTCAGAAGACATAAAATATATTAAAAACTGCAGATGTCTGATATAAGTACTCATTACCTGAATGAGAATTATTTCATGATGTGAAGCTGTGTTTTCACACAAATGTTGTTGTTGTTGTTGTTGTAATGTAACGTGTTTTTGTTTTTTTGGTTACGTGTTGCCCACATTTAGTCATTGAATGATGTCTAGAAACCAAATAAATTATACTGATTTGTGTTATTGTTAATGTGTGTTAATAGTTCTGGGACATGACATAAAAAATATGGGTAACACTTTACAATAAGGTTCATTAGTTAACTAACATGGACTAACAATGAGCAATACATTTGTTACAGCATGTATTAATCTTTGTTAATAAAAATATAGCTGTTCATTGTTTGTTCATGTTTGTTCACAGTGCATTAACTAATGTAAACATACAACCTTTGATTTTAATTACATATTAGTAAATGTTGGAATTAATATGAACTGAGATTAATAAATGCTGAAGAAGTATTGTTCATTCTTAGTTCATGTTAACTAATGAACCTTATTGAAAAGTGTTACCAAAATATGTAAGAAACCACTAAAATCATGTTATGGAATGGATTCGCTCTGTTACATTTCAATCATGGAGTCCTGATTTCGAATCCCACTATTATTTATATTAAATAGTATTGTTCTTTATTTATGTTGTCGCTAAACTAAAAAAAGATATCAACCTAACTGAACAAACTCGAACCTCATTCATCGCTTGCCAGTCAGTGAGTTCTTGGTTAGAATCCCAATAAGAGCTTTAAAGTCTGGATCTTCATAAATAATGGACCAGGCTTACTTTAGTCTAGTTTAGATGAATAGTTTATCATATAAAAAAAATCCCTGTCTTAGGAAATGAAACTTGTCGAACTAATCTTGGAGTTCTGAATTTGAATCTGCTGTTTGAAATTGTTGCTGTAGTTAAACTGAAATGAAATAAACACTGATATGACATTACAAACTCTGTGGCTCAAAGGATAACATCTTGCCTTTTTTAGTTTGTTTATGGGATGGGATATGTGCTGTTTAATTACATTGAGATGTCATCTGCATGATCTGTAGTGGGCGGATGGAAAACTGGCACTGCACTAGAGGGAACCAAAGTGTGACTTAAAGTGTGTGGTGGAATATGATTCTAATAAGACCTTATATAATTTAACTATTTAATACCCTTATTGGTGTTTTTATATATTGTAATTGTAATTATTGTTTTACGAACGTCTTTCCTCGGTTGAAGCTGAGACTTAGTTTCATATCAAAAGTTACCTCGGTCTTGTCTTGAGAACAGTGAAAACTCCTGAGTCTCACCCTGAATGCCTTTCTATCATATAGTTCACCATAATTGGCACAGGAAGGGCACAAGATGTAAACAGGAACGTCGCAGTTTTCAGGTCTGGATGCGACCAATGTCATGACGATATGATCATGATAAAGGATAAACCACCTTTACCACTTTCTGCAAATTATGCATATAATCTGACAGAACTTTAAAGCATCTTGACTTTCGTTGTCTCAGTCAAACAACTTCCATACACTAGCCTATACAAATTCGGAGCACCAAGGCTAGATTATACCACATTATCTTCTTATATTCAAATGCAACGGTTTTATGTAAAGGTAGATTTCTAGCCTATAATCATGATTCTCATATATTGTGCTTGTAGACTCACTATGTTACTGATGCATTTGGGTGCTAGCATCACCATCAAGTTTTCCACTATGTATAATAAACTCGTATTTGAACAAATAAATTAGATTACAAGATATCAAAGGTGCTAAAGCTCACTTCCGTCGCACAAACACTCCGTGTGAAATCGAAGACACGGAAATCGTTCCTAGTGCGCAAATACGTTCTATCGTTTGAAGTTATGTTTAACCAAACAATATGCAGAGTTACTAGTTTTAATATATGCGTTAACTAGTGATAGAAAAAAATATAAACAATGACTTGTTCTGAAAAAAAAATGTAGGCTACCTTTTATATAGACGTATAAACCTGTGGTCAAACTCAAAAATCTGGAATTATTGCAAAAGCGGAAACTATAAAGTAGACGCAGCAACAAATTGTTATGCAATAATTGTCTGCCAGCTTATACCCCTACAACCCTCTTCCGACCCCACCTACTCAGTCTCAGCAAGTTCGGACCGGCAGGGAAAACTTCACGCATTTTCTTCTTTCACTCTCTGATTTTTTTGTTTTTTTACGGCTATACTTTGTATTGCTGCTGCGCATCTGTGCTGTACGGACTCCTGTTATTATCTGTTACATGTTGCGTTTTTTTTTGTGCTGAGTTTTAAAAATGACTGAAACAGAAGATGACATTAATGAGCTGGACTCAGAAACAGAGAACGGAGATGTTGAGATGTGTTTAATGTCTGAAGTGGGTGAGTTCGGCATCTTTACAACTATCGCTATCTTACATGATTCAGAGAGAAAGAGGCCAACGTCCTGGCTTACAAACATATGTTCTAAGAACGTTTTGCCAACGTTCTATTTGTAGTTTTGTTAATCTTTTTAAAACTTTTTTTCTCGGCTATGCGAACGTTCCATTTTAGAATTCTGCTTACATTTTGGGAATGTTACATTTGAATGTTCTCTGAACGTTCTGAAACAACCAGTGACATCATAAAAGAAATGTTACACAAACGTGTACTAACGTGTTTGCGTGTAACTAGCATTTCGGGGAAACGTTTCCCCCCTATTTTCTTATTCTTTCTAACGTTTCTTTTCTGGAAGAATGTTTGTTCATAACTTCGAGAAACCTTGCCAGAACGTTATCAAAAGCTCACAGACGGTTGCCTGTTAGCTGGAATCACATGTTTAGTTTCTTTTTCGGTGCAGCAGGTGTGGTGAGCTACAAGAAAGCATCAGTCGTATTTCAGAGCTATAAACGCATAAATAATGTGCTCCAACTCGTTCAGTTGCAAAGAAAAAGGGCTCGAACACATTTGCATATGTCAGGCCCGAAACAATACAAAACGTCCTAACCAGAAAGACAAGTTACACACTTACTTCACTACCATCCTCTTCATGGCCATCTAAACTTTAACTTTACTGATAATATTGACAATATTTTTGATTCAAACTAAATGCATGCATGTGTTTTATGTATTTTGTGTGTCTATATTAATGCTCAATTATGTCAGTTCCTTTGCCCTACTTTTGATTCTGTTGCATTTTACTGCAAGAACTGCACAAAAATGTGATTCAATTGTACAAATCCACATTTCTTTTATAGTGATATTCATTGGACAAATACACATGTCTTAAATGCACTAAGGATTTTCCTTTGTGTCAGCCCTTCTGCTCTGTTTTATGGCCAGTTTAATTTCATAAGCTGGAATAAGTTTGTGTGGTGGAGGCGTGATGGGATAGATGAGTTTTCCTTGTACGGGCTGTTTTCAGGCCGTTGCTATAGACATTTTCCATCCAGCCGAGCAACATCTGATTTGAGTTAATGTTTCCCATTATGCTTTGCTCTCTTGTTAGTTTGTTTTGGTTGGGTTTTCTGTAAGTAAACATTAAATCAGAGAATTCCAAAGTGTTCACATGCCGAGTGTAATGTAGTTTGATTTGTTTGAAGGGAAAAAATGTTTAATGGTGTATGCATTGAAAATATTATGTAAAACAATAATTCATTTAAGTATGTTGATGTATTGCTACTTGTTAGTTATCATCGGCAAGGGCTGCAGATTCATATCTGATCACAGAAGTTGTGAATCACCTGTTGGATGTTTCCAACCTTTTCCCAGATTATTCTGAGCAGGCACCAACATACAAATCTAGACCAGATGGTGAAGCTGCGCCAAAAGTGAAACAGGTTTGTTTCTTTTCAGTCCATCTTGAAAAAGCCAAAACTAGAAGAATTTTTAGGAGAATTAATTCAGTAGCTCAAATCCATTTATTAAGGAAATTTAATGGCCTTTTATTTTATAAAGGATCTTTTGCATGACTAGAGATGACTTTGAGCTTCCTGTGATGTCAGTTTGTCGTTTGCAGGTTGATTTCAATGGAAACCCAGACTCGCTGTTTTTCAACGATGGAATAAGAAGAATTGACCTTGTTTTGGTCTATGAGGATGAGTCTAAAACTGCATCAGAGAAAAAAGGCTCGGTTTATAGGAGAAAAGTAAGTCAAGGTCACATGAACACTTCATTTACTAATCCTCATGACTAATGTAAACCTAACCTCTTAACCTAACAATAACCTTAATGCCTAAAGTCACGATTAAACGGAAGTAGCAACAGATCTTTTCTTCTGTATTGTGATATACATCCGAGTATAACGCATTATTGGTGGAAAAAAAGTGGGGCGGGGACTTGGATTTATGCATCGGTTGTTGATTGGATGTTGAGATGTGGGCGTGGCACTCAAAATATGGTAGGGGCGGAGTTTAAGCTCACTAACTGATAGAAGAATTCCTGCTTACGTTACCAGAGAAAAGTCTGTCACTAAACATTATGAAAAAAATTAAAATTGCAAAATATATATATAAATATAATGGGCTGTCAAATCGATTAATCGCAATTAATCGAATTTAACATAAAAGTTTGTGTTTACACACAATATGCATGTTTACATGTATATACACACACACACACACACACATATATATATATATATATATACTGTGTGTATATATATATATATATATATATATATATATATATATATATATATATATATATATACATATAACATATATACACCTATTATATAAACAAACTATTATGTTAGTTGCGATTAATCGTGATTAATCGATTTGACAGCACATATATATATATATATATACTCTCATATATGTATACACACACACACACACACACACATATATATATGTGTATATATATAGTTACTGTTTTGTTGTTTTGTGATGCCTCAGTGATGTTATTTCTCTTCTTTTCAATAAACATTTGATGTGTATTTTCATTTCATGCTAACTTTAAACCCTATATTTTGTGAGATTCACACACATACTAAAAACCTTAATCACTAAACCCAACATCTAACTCAAGCTCCAGACTATTTTCTTAACAACGTCATCGTCATTCATACACAGCAAAATCAGCGAGTTTTTATCTCTTCTCTCCGTTTTCATTTATTATCTAGCAAAGACGAAGAGAGTGTTTTGAAGGAAGCCTGATGGATTTTGGTGTGGAATTGGAGGCGACACAATCCGTAAGTTGTTTAATCGCACATTTAAATAAGATTTCCCATAGAGATGTTGTCCTCCATAAGTATCAGATCCACAGTTCCTCTTTCCTTATGGACATTCTTGTCATTTCCTGCTTCATTTATTCCTGGTTTATATCAGTTCCACCAGTAAATATGGATTCTCAGGAAGGATACAGCAGGTCTTGTCTCAACCAGTTGATCAGATCAACAGGAATGCTATTGTTTTAGACAAAGGCACCTACACCTTTCCTGTAGAAGTTTCCCTTCTCTCTGTGTTTTGCAGGTGATAGATGAGAAAATGTTCTATGTGAAACTGCACATGCCTTTTGAAACGCTGTGTTCTTACGCTGAAGTCCTGCATATCAGACTGCCCATCCAGCCCAATGATCTGGCCCCACAATCCTACAGTTACAACTGCTTCACCAAGCACTTCTACCCCAGCGAAGACGTCATTGCCAAAGAGACGGAGTTCTTCACGGCCCCTTTCAGGAAGGATCAGCTGAACCGTTTTCACGTGAAGGACAGAGATAAGTTCTTCACGCCAGCCATGAGGAGCAGAATGGTGCGTTGAACATTTTAAGGGCCCTATCATACACACGGCGCGACGCAAGTGTTTTTTGCTAGTTTCAGCCTGACGCAGTTATCATTTTCACGTCCTGCACCACGTTGTTTAAACAGCAAATGCACTTGCGCCCATCTGTTCTCCCATGGGCGTGCTGGTCTGAAAACAAGGTGTGTTCTGGCGCATTGGTGGCGTGTTGCTATTTTGAGGCAAAAGAAATAGACTGAGCCATTGATCAACTGAAACCTGGTATAAAGTCAATGGCGTAGTATTTTTTTTTGTTGTTATTTAAAAAGCGCTTTAGTAATCTGAGCCTATAGGCAGGTCCACAACGCACATACACTTATTACACACACACAGGGCACACAAACATGCCAAATATTAAAAATAGAAGGATTACAATGTAAAAGATTATTTTTGTGTACATAAAGATATGGTGGAATCTGGCTTGTCCCGTAGATGGTGAGCTTTAACCTCACGCACGAGCAGATCCGTTTCCTCGCTAGAGACGCGTTCGTTTTTTCCGCTTGCAAATTCCGCCATGTAAATAGCAAATCCGCCATGCCGCGAGCACAACTGGCTTTTAAAGGGAATGGGAGATGAGACTCTGGTTGGTTTATTGCACGTTACGCCCAAAACACACCCATTACTAATTAAGAGAAGAGAGACAACCCCATGCACCGGGAGCGCCGACCATTTTTCCAGTCTTTAAACTAGCAAAAGTGGATTTAAGACACGCACTAAGTGCACTTGCGCCGTGCGCTCTAGACCATGCACTTAGATCCTTAAAATAGGGCTCTAAGAGTCGCTCGCACTTTACCTTCACCTGTCTCTTACTGATATACCGTTGGTTACAGGCGTACTACGTCCTCAACCGAGCTCCGTATGATATCAGAGGAAACATGAAGAAGTATGGCTTCTCCAAACTGCTGAACGGAGGCGTGTACAAAGATGCATATCCATTACATGATGTAAGTAACCATCAAACACCACAGGTGAAAATATCATCATACTTTCCCCAGTCACACTTAGGGTTAATATAGTTTACTAAAACTATTAAAACATTTTTGTTATAAAATGAAAAATAATAATAATAATAATAATATTTTTCATGTTTTATATATTTTTTCATTTTATAACAAAAATGTTTGAATAGTTTTAGTATATATTTATTATATACATAACATGAAAAACTTGAACTAAATGAAACTTTCTAACTTTTTTCTGAAGTTTAAGCACAAAAATAAATATTATTTATATTTATATGAAAAATAAATTTAACCTAAATAGTAATGTTTAAAAACACTAATAATTACAAAATTACTACAATTAATCTACAATTAAAAAAAATTATAATGTATAAAAATTATAATTAAATTATAATTATAATAAATAAAATATAAATGTGTGTAATAAATAATAAAAAAGATACTAGGTAATTAAATAAATTTGTTATAAACATAAGAAATTCTTAAAATAAATCAAATAATAAATAAAAAATATTTTAAATGCATATAAATAAACAAATAAATAATACATTTCAACAGTAACTGTGTAAAAAAAAACCTGGGTACAAGAAACCTGTGTAAATATAAATAAATAATAAATAAGGTGTCCTTGTTGCAGCGTTATTATACATTTAAGTACGGAGAAATATTAATTAACTACATGTACTTACTATAAAGTTGGGTTAGGATTAGGGTTTGATTTAGGGCTCGTTGCATGTAATTATGCATAATATACTGTTATTACTATAGTAAGTACATGTAATATATGAAACAAGGACACTGTAAAATAAAGTGTCAGCCAAAAAAGTTGTTTAAACTGTATGTAGTTTATGTACAGAGGTGATGCATGAGTGCTTTCCTGCAGTATTAAATGATCACTAATGTGCTTTTTGCTGGTGTTTTTGTGATTTCTGTAACAGTGCAGATTTAATGTGAAATCTAAAGAGCCCAGCTGCCCGAATGAACGGTTTCTGCTTTACAACGAGTGGGCGCATCCCAAGAGCTTCTACAAGATGCAGCCGCTGAACCTGATCAGGTGTGTGTTTGTGTCAGAAGACTTTTGCATTCGTGCAGTTTGTGTTTTTAGTTTCTATTCTGACTTCTGCTTAATTCATGCAAATTCATCAATTATGAAACGAGTTTGAGTCAGCTATAAAGCAGCTCCACAGAAGACAATAGTGTCATTCAGTTCAATGTTGATTTAATTCAGTTCAAGTTCATCAATTATGAAAGAACTTTGATTCAGCTATAAAGCAGCTCGACTAAAGACCTGCACCTGATCTTGCTTTCAGGAAGTATTTCGGTGAGAAGATCGGCATTTATTTTGCCTGGTTGGGTTTCTACACGATCATGTTGTCCCTCGCTGCTGCAGTCGGCCTCGGCTGTTTCATATACGGATACAGATCCAGAGAGAGCAGCACATGGAGGTACAGCACAGATAACATCACGCCGTTATGCTCTGATACACTTCACAGTACTTGTAATGCACTTACAATGTGCTTTGACTGATTATAACTCTGTTTGGGCAGCAAAGAGGTGTGCGACCCTGAGATTGGTGGACAGATTGTCATGTGCCCGCAGTGTGATAACTGTCTGTACTGGAGGCTGAACATCACGTGTGAGTCCTCTAAAGTGAGTATTCAAATAAAGTCGAAATCATAGACTAAAAAAAAATGGACGTAGAGTCCATAACGTCACCCGTATGTTTCTGAAGAGCATTTTTGAAGCCCAAAATGCCCAAAGTCGTCGCCATCTTGGCAGCGTCACTCCCGAATAAACGAAAATGTGCAGCGGGGCGAATTAGCTGAGGTGACGTGACGCTTACAGACAGCACACAAACGGCTAGTAGTGACATCAGTGGCAATCCACCTGTCACTCAAAGTGGCCATGCCCTTAATTATGCACAATTTTAAGGCTTAATATAATTTAAACGGATGAGTTATAAAAAAATGCACCCCCCTCACAGTCGTCATGACGGGCAAAATTAGCTACAGTGCTATGCATAAGTTTAGACACCCATGCTAAAGTTGACTAAAAAGAGGAATAAAAAATCATCTTTTGGAAATTGAACTTAATGCCTTAATTTAAAAAATTAGGAAAAATCCAGCCTTTAAGGACACCAATTTTCTTTGTGAATGAATAATGTATCGTAAATAAATAAATGTTCTTCCTTAAAATACAGGGTGCATAAGTTTGGACACCCCTATGTTAAATCCCCATAGAGGCAGGCAGATTTTTATTTTTAAGTATTTTTTTTTTTTTTTTTTTTTAGGATACTATGCATCCTGATAAAGTTCCCTTGGCCTTTGGAATTAAAATAGCCCCACATCATCCCATAGCCTTCACCATACCTAGAGATTGGCATGGTTTTATTTCAGTTAGCCTAATAGCTGGTTTGATTTGCATTGAGAGATGATCTTATGGAAAGTACCCCATGCCAATCTCTAGGTATGGTGAAGGCTATGTGATGATGTGGGGCTATTTTAATTCCAAAGGCCAAGGGAACTTTATCAGGATGCATAGTATCCTAAAAAAAAACTTTAAAAAAAACTTAAAAATAAAACTCTGCCTGCCTCTATGGGAATTTAACATAGGGGTGTCCAAACTTATGCACCCTGTATTTTAAGGAAGAACATTTATTTATTTACGATACATTATTCATTCACAAAGAAAATTGGTGTCCTTAAAGGTTGGATTTTTCCTAATTTTGTAAATTAAGGCATTAAGTTCAATTTCCAAAAGATGATTTTTTATTCCTCTTTTTAGTCAACTTTAGCATGGGTGTCTAAACTTATGCATAGCACTGTATATAGACCAAAACTACTTTTTGCACCAGGCTGTACAAAACAAATTTCTGCTGTAAAGTTTGGCATTTTAACATGTGGGTTTATGGGATTGACTCTCTTTTGGAGCCTGTCTCTAGTGGCCAGTCGGTGAATTGTCGTTTAAGTCACTTCCATGTTGGATTCAAGAGAGAGAAAGAGGAAGGTTGCCGCTTGGCCGAAACCCAGGAACAAGCATTTTAGCATTTCCGGTTCCATTGTCCTGAAGTCAATAGCCATGTTTCCATCCAAAGTTGCAAATTTAACTTACGTGCAAAATTGAAATATTGCATAACACATCTGCAATTAAGTCAGTGTTTACATTACAAAAATGCAAGTTGCTGCAGTCTGTGAAGCCATTGTGGTTCTTTTTTCATATATCATCATAAATGACTAAATGCTATAATAAACACTGTCGTGTTATCTTGCAATCGGATGGCTGGTGTTTGGGAACGCAATTGTATGAGATGCTTCTGTCATTATTCCCAAACATTTTAATGACAAACTTTGGCCACCAAACCAACATTTGAAATCTTGTGATGAAATAATTAGGACTAGAGAGGTCTTTGAGGACATTAAATGTCATATAAGATGACTTTATCAATCAGCGATTGGCTGTTTTATTTAGAAGGCGGGACTAATTCCGCCATATTGCTTATTGCACTTTCTCCCATTTGTAAGTAATATGAGTGCACCATTTTTGAACATCTAAAGTCTTTGATTGAAGTCATGTGACTGTGATGTAGTTCGTTTATAGCCTACACTTAGCTTTCAACTCCTAAAAAAGGTCTGAAGTTGTGTTCATTTGTGAAGATTATCATGATGATGAACAGAACGTGTAAGAATCATAAGCATTTGTTGATCACAGAGCTTATTTTCTGCCATAATCCGATAGCCAATGGAAAAATCCTTTTGGGTTTTTGTTGAGAATAATGCAAACTTTAATGCAAACAATAATGCAAACTCTTTCCACATGTTGCATATTTCACAACGTCTCCTCTGGAGGATTTGAGGATTTCTTGTCTGATCTAGGACTTAACTTCTGGTGTTTGTGAAACTCCCTTTTTGCTGTTCTGAAACTGATAATGTGTTTCTGTTCTCGTTTTTCTCCACAGAGACTGTGTATATTTGATAACTATGGGACATTAGTGTTTGCTGTTTTCATGTCTATTTGGGGTGAGTAATGATGTCATACACTGGTCACATGATCCCATGCACATCTGAACCCTAATCCTAGCCTCATTGTGCTAAACCTTTGATTACTCAACATTGCATCAACAATGCTTTTACATCAACATACTGTAGGCTCAGCTTATTCTGGCCGAGAACCAGCAAGCCATTTTTTCGGCAACACTTTACAATATGGTTCCATTTATTAACATTAGTTAACGTATTACTAATGGGACCTTATTGTAAAGTGTTGCAATTTTTTTGTAATGCAACATTTAGGTGCATTGCAGAAATATGTTTGGAGCTTTTTGCCGTTTTGCCATTAAAAAGTTGAAATTCTAACTGAAAAGGTCAAAATTCTGACTGAAAAATACATGATTATGACATAGAAAGTCAATATATACATTATCTTTATGTCATTATGACTTAATATATAATTTGGACTCTTAAATGTCATAATTTCGACATAGTATGTCATAATTTAGATTTTTTTAATGTAATTTTAACTTTTTATGTCAATTTTGACCATCATAATTTTGACTTTTTAATTCTATAGTTTCGATTTTGTAATTTTTGACTTAGTATGTCATAATTTAGAGTTTTTTTAAGTCATATTTTTGACTCTTTCTTATATTTAGCTTGCCATAATTTAGACTTTTTGTCATAATTTAAACTTTTAAGTCATAATTTCGACTTTTTAATGTCGTAATTTCGACTTTATAATGTAATAATTATGACTTCAATTCATAATTTCGACATTTTTACGTCATAATTTTAACTTTTTAATGTCATAATTTCAACTTTTTAATGTCAAACTTTCAGCTTTTCATCTCATAAATATGACTTGGTACCAGAGGTGGGTAGTAACGAAGTACATTTACTTCGTTACATTTTTTTGGACACTTTTTTGGAAAAATTTTACTTTTAAGAGTAGATTTAAATGTGGGTACTTTTACTTTTACTTTTACTAAATATACGAGCTTGATAAAAATGCTCTTTTAGAAGAAAATTTCAGATGGCACTCAGAGGCTTTTGCATCATGAAGTCTTCTTATATATATATATATATATATATATATATATGCCTATATGATCCGAAGTAACTAGTAACTCGCTACTTGAGTAGTTTTTTCATTGGATACTTTTTTACTCTTACTCAAGTAACTATTAAGATTATTACTTTTACTTTTACTTTGATTAAATATTTCTATAAGTACTTGTACTTTTACTTGAGTACAGTTTTTGGATACTCTACCCACCTCTGCTTGGTACATCTTTTATGCAATGTGTTTTATCTTTCACAGTGACACTGTTTTTGGAGTTCTGGAAACGATACCAGGCCGTGCTGGAGCACGATTGGGACACGGTGGAGTTTCTTCAGCAGGAGGAACAGCCACGACCCGAATACGAGGCCAAATGCACCCATGAAAGAATGAACCCTGTTACAAAGGTGTGAGTTTCACTGGATGCAGGGGCTGTATTCATTGTTTTAGGTGTTTGACTTCAAAAGTAAGCTTAAAAAAGCATTAAATATGCAGTGTGCTTCTGTGTTTGTTTTATACAGTCTAATGAGAAGGTGCCATACACAGCCTGTGGAAAGTGCATGAGAGTGACATGTGGCATCAGCACTGTGTTATTCTGGGTAATATTACACTACATCATACATTTAAAGCCTAGTCTAATACATGTTCTAGGCCATCATCACTTGCATTCACATTACGCATGCTTTTCAATGTCATTTCATGTTGCATCATCCGTCTCTCTGTTGCTTTTTTATGATCTCGTGTAGATTCTGTTGATCATAGCATCAGTGGTCGGGGTGATCGTGTATCGCTTGGCGATGTTTATCGTTTTCTCTGTGGAGCTGCGCTCGGGTTTGAAGGATCACAAGGAGCTGGAGCCGTTCAAAGAGTTCATCACCCCTCAGATGGCCACTTCCATCACAGCCTCCATCATCAGCTTCATCATCATCATGATTCTCAACAACGTCTACGAAAAAATAGCCATCTGGATCACAGATTTCGGTAACAGATTTCGCTGTAGTTTGATGATTTACAGCAGGGATTCGCTGAATTAACTTGACTTGATTTTTTTTTTGACAATAAAGGCCCTATTTTAAGGATCTAAGCACATGGTCTAGAGTGCATGGCGCAAGTGCACTTAGTGCATGTCTGAATCCACTTTTGCTAGTTTAACGACGGGAAAAATGGTCGGCGGTGCATGGTCTAAAAGGGTTGTCTCTATTCTCTTAATGAGCCCTTTAAAATTCCCTTTAGCATGGCGGATTCGCTATTTACATGGCGGAATTTGCAAGTGGAAAGACTAAACGCTTCTCTAGCGAGGAAACGGATCTGCTCGTGCGCGAGGTTAAAGCTCAGACCATCAATGGGACAAGCCGGATTCCACCATATCTTTATGTACACAATAATAATCTTTTACATTGTAATCCTTCTATTTGTAATCATTCGGCATGTTTGTGTGCTGCTGCACGTCCCTGTGTGTGTAATAAGTGTACGTGCATTGTGGACCCGCCTATAGGCTCATATTACTAATGTGCTCTTTAAATAACAAAAAAAAAAATACTACGTCATTGACTTTAGACCAGGTTTCAGTTGGTCAATGGCTCAGTCTATTATAGTTCCTCAAAATAGCAACACGCCATCAATGCGCCAGAACACACCTCGTTTTCAGACCAGCAGCCCATGGGCACAAATGCATTTGCTATTTAAACAACGTGGCGCAGGACGTGAAAATGATAACTGCGTCGGGCTGAAACTAGCAAACAACACTTGCGTCGCGCCTGGCGCTGCATTGCACCAGGTGAATGATAGAGCCCTAAGTGTTAACAGTAATGAACTGCATTAGTTATTTTAGTTTCATACTGAGTAAAAGTGTTTATAGGATTCTCTGTAAATATGTGGCTCATTCTGTGTGCTTCAGAGCTGCCGCGGACCAAAACGGAGTACGAGAACAGCCTGACGCTGAAGATGTTCCTCTTTCAGTTTGTGAACTATTACTCGTCCTGTTTCTACATCGCTTTCTTCAAAGGAAAGGTGGTGGGCTACCCGGGACAGCCCGTCTACTGGTTCGGGAAGTTCCGCAACGAGGAGGTGAGAGATTTCTGTGAGATGACGAGGAACTAAATTACTAATTACTAAGCTGAAATGATGACATTAAAAAGTTGAAATTCTAACTTTAAAGGTCAAAATTCTGGTTGAAAAATTCATGATTATGACATAGAATGACATATGTTGTCTTTTTAATTTCAATCTTATGAGTGTCATTGTGATTAAGTATATAATTACTTTTTTAGTCAGAATTTTGACTTTTTATGTCAGAATTGTAACTTTTTTAATGTCATAATTTCAGCTTTTCATCCAATAAATATGACTTGGTATGTCATAAGTTAGATTTTTATATGACAACATTCATCAACTGATATTCCTTGAATGCAATGCAAGTAGCTTTGGATAAAATGCATAAGTGAGAAGTCTGGTACATGTCTATTTCATATAACATGAAACATTATTGCGTTCAGTGTGATCCTGGCGGCTGCCTGACTGAGCTGACCACACAGCTGTCAATCATCATGACCGGAAAGGCCGTCTGGAACAACATACAAGAAGTCCTTCTGCCGTGAGTTTCACACAGCGAATGAGACCATTTTGAACATTAACATCATGATAAATTTGGCTCGACTTGAATTATTAACTCTTTCATAGAGCAGATAAAAAACCACAGCAATTAATAAACGATCATGTTTCTAGGTGGTTGAAGAATCTGATATTTCGTCGTTGCACCCAGGTGGGTTCAGAGAAAGTGATTCCTCGCTGGGAACAGGACTATCAACTCCAGCAAATAGGAAAGCTCGGCCTGTTTTATGAATACCTGGAGATGGGTGAGATTTTGCGCACACATTTGAATCATCCAATCAGCTGTGAGTGCCTGAACACTGTTGTCTGAATGTGTTTTTTGTCTATTGCATTCCCACAGTGATCCAGTTTGGATTTGTGACTCTGTTTGTGGCATCTTTCCCGTTGGCCCCTCTCCTGGCACTGATCAACAATCTGTGTGAAATCCGTGTGGACGCCTGGAAAATCACTACTCAGTTCCGTCGGATAGTTCCAGAAAAGGCCCAGGACATCGGAGCCTGGCAGCCCATCCTACAGGGAGTGGCGATTCTCGCAGTGGCAACAAACGTGGGTTGAAAATATTTTAAGCGATTCTCATTTTGATGAACCCATATCGATTCTTAAAAGGATAGTTCACCCAAAAATGACAATTATTTTTTAATTAATTATCATTATTTACTCATCCTCATCCCATCACTGATGTACATGACTTTTTTTCTTCATATAAACACAAATGTGTCCAAAGGGCAGCAAATAAATAATAAATAAAAGAGGGCCCAAGACTGAGCCTTGGGGAACTCCAGTGGTAACAGTAAAGTACATTTCAGCTCATAAATAAAAAGTACACCAACTAATTTTAAAATATACGTGAAAATTCAATAAGTTGTGAGAAATAAAAGGATAATACAGAAGGTTACTTTGATTTGCTTTCAAATTCTGTCAATTCTATTACGATATTCAAACAATAAATGTTGTTTTGATGCTCTTTAATGTGGCATGTGAACATTCATCTCTTGCACTTTACTAAATCCGTCATGAATACTAGTTTTTATGACGTCCACCATTCAAGTGTTTATATTTCAAAAAATGAATTGAAGTAGTTGCTATTATAATATATTACATTATATTAAAATGTTTTACTTGTTGGACTGTACCTGATAAATTTCCAAATGAATCAATTCACTTTGTATTAAGATCAGAATTGAATCAAATCACAAGTTTGTGCGTCGAAATTGAATCTCAAAATTTGTGTCAATACTCAGCCCTAGTTTAGAAGTTGTAAACTTGTCTGATTCAGGTCATGTTCACTCACTGTCTGCATCTGTGGTTGTTTTCCTCTCCAGGCTGCCATCATTGCCTTCACTTCGGACATGATTCCTCGGCTGGTTTATTACTGGGCGTTTTCTGTGAACCCTTACACAGGCGGATCAGACCACACCATGGCGGGCTTCATCAACAGCTCGCTGTCTGTATTCAACGTTGATGACTTCACAGAGAAGAGCAGACCAAATGAAGACACCAAACTGATCTGGCCCAACATCACCACATGCCGGTCAGCTTGTAAAACATGACCAGTTATTACAGCATGTTATATTTGTGAATTACAGCTCGCTCGTAGTTTAATACACAGCATGCATGTTTCATAGATTTATCTAAACAAGTGTGTACCTTGTGTCGCATTATAAGTGATCTGCAACACCTGTATGTGTGGATCATTTATATAAAACTACCCAAACATTATTACTTCTATAGACTTGCATAGAAAAGAGCAAAAGCTTGTCTAATTATATGGCTGGTGGCAACAGATGTTAAGGTCGGATTGATCTGTAGTTTTTAAGGTGGAGTTTTAACTAGTTAATGTTGTTTATATGTCTGTGTTGTTTCTTAATATGCTTTAAGACAAACCATGTGTAAATTCATAAGTCGACACCATTGCTGAGTATTTCCTCCTTAAAACTGCAGTGAACCAAAGACAGTCTCAAAAACACGCTTTGAAATCGCTGGTGTTTCTGACATCACAAACGACCTTGTAACCAATCAGATCAACGTGCCGGCGGGCTTTAGCATATCATTAACAGCGAACAGCAGGGGAGCCTCAAGAGAAGCCAGGTTATCCCCGTATATTCTTCTGTTGATATGAAAAATCGAGTCGATTTAGCAATATAGCAGGTGTATGATATATATAACGATTTTATGATGAACTAGATGGATTTCTCCACTGATTTTCCTAGTTGTTCATAATGTTTCTGATGATTGTTAGAAGGCAGCTGTCTGACTCTGAGATGGCGAACGGGAACATGGTTTTTGTAACATTAGTAACACAGTATTATCTGTTTGATAACATAAGCCGTGTTTCCATTACCCTTCAAATTGCGCAAATTGAAATTGCGAATTGAAAATACGCCCAATGGAAACGTCAATTTCGCAAAAACTCCCATTTATCGCAAAAAAGTTTTTACGCTCACATGAGGTGGTTTTTCAGGCAATTCGAAAAAGAAATATTTCGTAAAACTGCAATGGAAACAGTTTTTGTGCATTTTCAGTCACCTGACAAAGATGACGCGGTGTGTTTGGACAGAAGACGAGACAGAGTTCTTTATTGAATTCATAAAAGACAAAAGAATGACAGAAATACTGGATTCTAAACCTCAAAGAATTGCCACAATCAAGACCTCGAAGCAGAACTGAGTGAGAAAAACCCAGAAACACCTCATATGTGCCGCTCACAGGCACAGTATAAGGGTCTTTCCATTAATGCTTGGATAACACGCCTACGTTTCCTTCCATTAATAATAATAATGGCCAGTGCGGTGGCTGTGATATATACATAAACTTACCAACGTCCGTTGCCATGATTTTTGGAATGACTTATGAGAGGAAAAAATGACGTTGTAGTCGCATAACATCGGTTAATGGAAACGCCGTCATTTCGCAATAGTTTTTTATCGATATTTAGAAAAAATCGCAAAAGTTTTGCGTGAATATTTAATGGAAACGCGGCTATAGTCAAGCAAAAGGCTAATCATATTAATTACCGATATGTGTCCGACGTTGTAGAGCGCGATACATAAAACGCATTACCATTCCGATACATGAACTGGAGTATGAGTGAGTGGAGGCGGGGCTCATTTGCATATTCATAGAAACCCGTATACTAAATAAGGCAAAGGTGTCGAGTTACATTCAAGTAATTTTAAAGCATGAAAAAAAATCACAGGAAAAAACATTTGAATATGCCATTGTGGTGATCAAAGATGAGTTTTAAGTAGGGCTGTCAAACGATTAATCGCGATTAATCGCATCCAAAATAAAAGTTTGTTTTTACATAATATATGTGTGTGTACGGTGTATAATTATTTTCTATATATAAATACGCACACATGCATGTATATATTTAAGAAATATTTGCATGTATATACTGTGTATATATATTTATATTATATATAATTTATATTATATATAAATATTTTATATATAAATAACACATTTTTCTTAAATATATATGCATTTGTGTGTATTTATATATAGAAAATAATTATACTCCATACACACACATATATTATGTAAACACAAACTTTTATTTTGGATGCGATTAATCGCGATTAATCGTTTGACAGCCCTAGTTTTAAGGGATACAATTATTGACTACAGGGGGACTTTGAGATTTTACATTGTTAAATATAAAGAGCAGTTGATTTTTATGAACACTGACAATGTTTATTTTGTATTAAAAAAGTATTAATTTGCTCTTATGTTCTCAGGTATCGAGATTTCAGGTATCCTCCCAGTCATCATAATCAATATGAGTTCAGCATATATTATTGGCACGTCATTGCTGCCAAACTGGCTTTTATGATTGTTGTTGAGGTATGTGACTAGATGTGATACGCCCAATGATTACCTCATGAAACAAACTTTGTGTTTGTGTTTTTAAGGTTCTAAATATGCTGTTTTGTTCTCCTCTCAGCACATCGTTTATTTCTCAAAATTCATGCTGTCCTACATAATACCGGACGTGCCGGAAGCGCTGAAAGAACAGATCAAACGGGAGCGTTACCTGACGCAGAAGATCCTGCATGAAACCAACATCGAGCAGCTTAAGGAACTCATGAAGCCCGTCACTGAGAAGCTTCAGAACCAGGTTGAAGAGCCGGAGTTGGAGTTGGAGTTGGAGTTGGACCTGAAGCTGTGAAGCCTTACATTTACCATCCTTAATCCCTGTCCCACGCCTCATATTCAGATCCATGCGTTTTAAACCTCAAACAAACAAGCTCAAGAATGTTTGCGTAGTCATTTTCATTTTACCGGACAAAGTGTATTGTGCCAAGAGAAATATGCCTTGAAAACAGGTTTTGTGTGGAGCCCACATCTTAAAACCACTAGTTTTAATATTTTTTAGAAATTGCTTTTTGCCAAGTGAGAGATGTTGTCATAATTCTTCGTTTGTTGCAGACGACTGGTAAAAACCAATGGCTTTTGTTCTGACAATCCATTGCAATGCATATTATTGCAGATGTTACTGACGTATTATATATTATGAAAACAAGAAGTATGTGATCTTTATCACTTCTTATTGAACTAAATGTGCAAAATCTGGTATAAAACAATGCAAGATATTTTTAAAGGATTTAAATGACTATCAAGTATTATGCTGCCAAATCAAGTTTTTTTTTATGTGAGGTTTATACATCAAATAAAATAAATAGAGCATTTAATGCTTTTTAAAATTTACTAATACTAACAAAAAAAAAAGTGCCTTAATGTTACAATGGTAAAACCATGTTATTGGATATGTTAAACTACTTTGGAGTACTATATGAATATTGTGTTTATAAGTAATGTTTATTATGGTAATATCAGAATCATACACGACACTGTGAGCACAAGATGCCATAAATTAACTTTTTTATTATTATTGTTGTTACTATTTTAGCCAAGCTAACATTTCTATCATGCTCTGTGTGTTTGTGAATATTCCATTTTTGTGTGTTACCTCTGTACAATACAATGTTTACAAATGTACGTATATTTGCACATATATTGACAATAGCATTTTTTTATATAAAAAATAAATTGTTAATGTTGTACAATGTTCTTTGTTTACATAATTTCATTTAAATAGTTTGCTAATTAATATCCACTCATACTTAATCAATTAGAATGACAAAATAATAATAAAATAATAGTTGATATACACGCCATCTTATTAGTAATATATACATTACTGTTCAAAAGTTTGGGGTCAGTAAGATTTTTTAATGTTTTTAAAAGAAGTCTCTTCTGCTCACCAAGGCTGCATTTATTTTATAAAAAAATAAATAAAAAAAACAGTAATATTGTGAAGTATTATGACAATTTTAAATGACTGTTTTCTATTTTAATGTATTGTAAAGTGTAATTTATTCCTGTGATCAAAGCTGTATTTTCAGCATCATTACTCCAGTCTTCAGTGTCACATGATCCTTCAGAAATCACTCTAATATGATGATTTGCTGCTCAAGAAACATTTATGATTATTATCAGTGTTGAAAACAGTTGTGTACAATGTTTTTTCAAAATTCTTTGATGAATAGAAAGTTCAAAAGAACAGCATTTATTTAAAATAGAATATTTTCTAACATTATAAATGTCTTTACTGTAACTTTTGATCAGTTTAACTCATCCTTGATGAATAAAAGTATTGATTTATTTTATTTCTTTCCCCCAAAAATAAAATTATAATTCTTACTGACCCCAAACTTTTGAAGGGTAAGTGTTTAATGTCACAAAAGCTTTAGATTTCAGATAAATGCTGTTCTTTTCAACTTTCTATTCATCATAGCATCATGAAATAAAAATGTAAATAACTGTTTTCAACATTGATAATAATCATAAATGTTTCTTGAGCATCAAATCCTCATATTAGAGTGATTTCTGAAGGATCATGTGACACTGAAGACTGGAGTAATGATGCTGAAAATTCAGCTTTGACCACAGGAATAAATTACACTTCACTATATATTCACATAGAAAACAGCTGATTTACATTGTAATAATATTTCACAATATTACTGCTTTTGTTTGTATTTTTAATCAAATAAATGCAGCCTTGGTGAGCAGAAGAGACTTCTTTTAAAAACATTAAAAAATCTTACTGACCCCAAACTTTTGAACGGTAGTGTATTAGAAACTAGCAGAAGAGAGAAATTCATACAGGTTTGTAACAACATTAGGATGAGTAAATGATAACAGTATTTTTATTTTTATGTAAACTATCCTAGTACTAGCCATAGACAGTATAAGAAGGTACTAGCATACATAGCATGCTAGCGCAACTTTCCGTTCTAGGCAATTTTATTTCTGCGGCCTGGCGCGACTGTGACGTCATCACTGTGCGTCGCGGTGACAACTGCAGCTCGGGGAATCCTCGTGTGTTGTGTTTTATCATCATAAATCTGTACAAATCAACCATGAGCTCTCAAATAACGTGTGTCGGTTGGGTGAAGCGGGGAATCGCGAAAGAAACGCCTGATAAAGTGAGTCTGTCACGTGATTGAGTTTAAACTGCTTGTTTCTGTGGCATCGCACACGTGTAACTCTATTACAATCTTTATCACAGGTCGAGTTGAGCAAAGAAGAGCTGCAACGCATCATATCAGAGGCTAAAGATGAGCTACAGTGAGTTTGACCCGCTCACACTGAATCTGACACTTAATGAGACACATTTAGTAGTAGCAATAATAATATTGTCAATATGATCCTGTCAAATACCAGTGTCCTGTTATTGCCATTTTACCCTGTGTTTCACTTTAAAACTTTTGAGCGGGCCCAATTTTTATGATATAAACTTCAAATTTGGTTAGGCTTTGATTTTTTCCAGCAATTTTTGAGTGAAGATTATTTAATAAAATATATATTTTGTATATGTTCAGCTGTTTCATTTGAGGAAACCTCTTTGTGATTTCTCCAGGGATCATGAGGATGATGATGATGAAGAGAAGGTTGATGAAGGTGTGGTTAGTGGTCTGGACATCAGTGAAGAAGCATCAGCAGCTCCGACTGATAGTGAAGAAATAAAAGAGGAGGAAGATGCGAACGAGGCGGAGGATGATCTTGCAGAGTACGGACTAGACAAATATGATGAAGAAGACATCGGTATGTGATGAAGAGCACATGTTATTCTTCCCCTGACTGATTCATCTGCCCTAAAGAGTTAGTTCATGCAATAATATAAATGATCCCATAACCCTCAAGCCATCCTAGGTGTATGTGACTTTCTTCTTTCAGACGAACACAATCGGAGTTATGTTAAAGGAGACATATCATGCTTTTAAATCGTTCCTTTTAACATATAAATCATACATTTGTAGTCTATATAAAGCGGAACTGCAATGCTTGGGTCTGAATTCCTCATTATTAAAGCTCCACAGGCCCCTTTTCTACCCCTTTTCTGATGTGCGTCTGAGAGCAACTCGTTTTGGTGCGGTCTCTTTAAATACAATTGAGACACTTCATACCCCGCCCCCTCTCCAGGATGCAGAGGTTCAACTCCACCCCGTTCGGCCATTTTTGTAGTTTGATAGCAGAGATACGAATATAGCGGCACAGAAACTTTTTATTCACACGTTATTAAAGGACAGGTTCGGTATTTTACACTTAAAGCCCTGTTTACAGATCGTTTCTGATGAAATAGAACGGTTAAGATTAAAATTTGGTCACATGCTGCTGTCCCGAGAATTTTAGGTTTATTTCGCTTTCCCCCCCACCTACAGAATGGCAGCCTATGGGCACTGGAACAATCCTTCCTAAAACGCATGAAACTTTCGTTTACAAAGACATGAAACTCACCGAGTGGTCAGGGGTGTCCACTGATATGCTCACACAAAAATCGCTGCAAAAGATGCTTTCCAACAGGTGTTTTACCATTCGTTGTAAAACTGTGGATCTATTTTTCCAAACGTCTCACACCCGTAGATTCTTCCGTTGAGAGCTTGAATAATAAACACTCCAGCCCAGTTGGTGGCGATAATGCACCTTTGCCAATTGCAAGCAAACCACTGGCATTTAATTGAATACACAGAAGAAGCAGAAGAAGAAGCGGCGGAGTAATACCGTACTGCACACAGCCCATCCAATTCAAGTCAATGGAGTTGGACAAAAACTACGATAAAACCTGTTGGAAAGCATCTTTTGCAGCGATTTTTGTGTGAGCATATCAGTGAACACCCCTGACCACTCGGTGAGTTTCACGTCTTTGTAATCGAAAGTTTAATGCGTTTTAGGAAGGATTGTTCCAGTGCCCATAGGCTGCCATTCTGTAGGTGGGGGGGAGAAGCGAAATAAACCTAAAATTCTCGGGACAGCAGCATGTGTCCACATTTTTATCTCAACCATTCTATTTCATCAGAAACGATCTGTAAACAGGGCTTTAAGTGTAAAATACCCCGCCCACAATAACTTGTCCTTTAACAAAATGTCAACAACGGAAGACTTGTCCAGCCAGCCTTACATGTTCGAGTCAGAGTCGGAGCCGGAGCGAGATGAAAATGAAGACGACGAACCTGCAGAACAACGTCTTCATAAGGATGTATCGCAATGGTGTGTTACTGTATTTACACATGAAACTTTGGTCTTCCGACCTTTTACCACCGTGTCGATTTATTTTGATTAATATGTGCGAGGGAGAGAGAGCAAGACAGCGTCTAGTTTGGAGACGGTGTCTTATTTACACTTTCGCCTGGCTCCGAAGAGAGAGAGAGAGAGAGTGCGTGCGCGTGACCGGGTCTCTCGCTCTCTCTCTGCTCGTTCTTTCAGTTAAACATGCGCCCTGTCACAAGCGCAGCAGTTCATCTACATTAGACGGTGTAATGAAGCGTGTGGGTTACTACATCCAACAACCGAACATTTTAACTTACCCTCTCGTAACTTCTGCATCTTTTAGCTTGGACTACAAAATTGCAGCGAGAAATAAAAATGGCGGATCGCTCGAAGTGTTGGGCTCAATCTTCTTTTACGGTCTATGGGCTCAATGGGCTGGAAGTCAATGTC